>NC_081414.1:90410130-91010130 GCF_030272615.1 Cryptomeria japonica | reverse complement strand
TGTTAAGTCCACTCGGTTAAGAGATTTCCTATCACTTACAAAATAAATAACAGTAATAAAATATATTTGCAACTTCACATCTGAAATGCTAAAGCAGATTCTATTTGCTCAAAACAATCTTGTCATAAGAGTTATCTTGTCCCTTGTTGGGCTTCTCAATTTGTTCTTCAATCAGATCTTCAAGCTTCTATGCTTGGTAAACATTACTGTAGCATGATTGTGCATACATTTGCCCACATGCATTGTTCATAAAAAATTCCTTATTTATAAACAATTTCTAACTGCTTAATCTCCTTGATCACATTTCCCATGATCAATCTTAGCCATCAGATCATCAAACTTGACTAGGTTCAATGTATCCTTCGATCTGAAAAATGTTTTACCTCACCTTGGAACTTGCATTCCTTCCTTGGAACTTAGGCTAGGTTATTGTGGTTCAATCTATGCTGTAGATCTTCCTCTTGATTTTCCATTGCCGTAGATCCTTAACAAACTTCTTGCATGACATACCAATCATTTATTCATCTCCAGCTCATCAACATCCTTCATTAAATAATGCTTTTATTCATCCAATGCGATCTATTATAACTCGGTTGTTACTCGGTTAATACTGAAATTCACTCGGTAGACATTCTACCTTCTTTAACCGATATAGATAACCTTAGGGTTTACCGACTGGGTTCTTTGCTCGGTGACATGGTATAGTATTGAACTTATAATCAACAACATATGTAGGATATCAAAACACTCAAAACAACATGATTTCATCATTGTCTAACTTGGTAATAGTTGCCCATTGAATAACTTATTTCTCCCCTTCATTATCACATTCTTTCTGTGTCACTTACCGACCTCTTAATACTCATCAAAACATACATCTCAAGATATGGCAACATCATATTGAATCAAAAAATCAATTTCTTGACATCAATGACAAAATAATAGTATTAAGATAGTAATCATCCTTCTTTTGTTATATCAATAATCTCCAACAACCTTCTCAATATCCTTATTGAAATGCCAACAATCTCCTTTCTATTGAAATGCCAACAATCTCTCCCTTTGGCATTGATGGCAATACCAACTTGATTTATTCCAACTGATTCAGATTCAGATTGTTGTTTAGACTTCTCCTGTTATCCTTGAGCTATTTAAACCTTCTCCTGAAGTCTTCTCCCCCTATCATTAGTCTTCTGTTATCTTCTCCATTTAGTCTATCTTCTCCATTTAGTCTTCTCCCCCTTTGACAACAATGCCAAATAGAAAAAAGAATTAATTCATGGTTTCTTCCCTTGTGAAGTGATTGCCTTGCTGTGTTACACATGTATCATCTTAGTCTCGGTCAGAGCAACTTGTCTTTATTCACTATTTCCTGCACACCTTTAGAAAACCTCCTAAAGTGCATAAATCAACATCAATCCACAAATAATATTCTATAAAGTCATCGAATTGATGCTTTCACCGAACTCTATTAGTGAGTAGAAGATAGGGGTAGGACCCCTAACTTGTTTATGAGATACTCAAAAGTGTCCCTTGGCAGTGGCTTTGTGAAGATGTCTGCTATTTTCTCCTTTGAGCTGATATATTCTAGCACAACTCTCTTCTCTTGAACTTCTTCTCTGAGATAATGATACTTTATAGAGATATACTTTGTCTTAGAGTGCATTACCAGATTCTTTGAAATGTTAATGGCACTAGTATTATCACAGGATATAGTTACTAGCTCGGTAACTTTCTCATTCACACCTTCCAACGGTTGTTTGATCCATGCTATATTGGTACAATTCAATGTTGCAGTGACATATTCAGCTTTAGCTGTTGACTGTGAAATGCATCCTTGTTTCTTGCTAAGCCAACTTACTAGTCTATCTCCCAAAAATAAATCTCCACCGCTTGTGCTTTTCTTGTCATCAATGTTTCCTACCCAATCAGTATCAGTATAAACTTTTAAATCAAAATCATTCCTCTTTTCATATACTAAGCCATAATCTTTAGTGCCTCTCAAGTATCTGAAAATTCTCTTGATTGCTGTCATATGGGTTTCTTTGGGATCAGTAGAAAATCTTGCAACTATTCCTACTGCATGTGGTATATCCGGCCTGCTTTGAACAACATATTACAACTTTCCAATCATGGATCGGTAAAGTGTCTCATCAACAGATGTAGATTCATCATTCTTTAATAGTTTACAGTTAGTAGTCATAGGAGTGCTTATAGGTTTAGAATCCTCCATTCCAAATTTCTTCAAGATTTCCTTTATATACTTGGATTGAGTAATGAAAATCTCATTTTTCATTTGTAGTATCTGCAAACCTATAACATACCATATTTCACCGATTAATGACATCTCAAAGTCTTTGCACATTTCATTTCCAAAGTTCTTGTATAAGGAATCATTTCCACAAAAAATAATATCATCAACAAATATGGCTGAGATCAGTATTCCATTGCCCTCATCATTCTTCATGTACATATTATTGTTTTCATTTATTCTTATAAAACCAATCTTGATTAAGTAAGAGTGTAGCCTCTCATACCATGCTCAGGTGCTTGTTTTAGACCATATAAAGCTTTTTTCAGTTTACATACCTGATCTTTATTCTTGTCTTCAACAAATCCTTCAGGTTGTTCAATATAAACTTCTTCTTCTAGTATACCATTCAAAAATGTAAATTTAACATCCATTTGATATACCTTGAAATTTTTGAAAGCAGCATATGCAAACAATTTTCTTACTCCCTCAAGTCTAGCCATAGGTGCAAAAGTCTCACCATAATCTATTCCTTCTTCTTGAGAATAACCTTTGCAAACTAGTCTTGCTTTGTTCTGAATGACCTCTCCTTTTTCATTTAGCTTGTTCCTGAAAATCCACTTTGTACCAATTACATTTTTCTCTTTCGGTCTTGGGACCAATGTCCATGTTTCATTCTTCTTGATTTGATCAATCTCTTCTATCATAACATTTACCCAATCTTCATTCTTAAATGCATCTTTTACTATTCCTAGTTCAAATTCAGATATCAGACATGTGTTCTGTCTTAGTTTGTTCCTTGTCATCACTGGATCATCCTTATCTCCTATAATCTGACTTGATGCATGATTTCTTCTGACATATTTGGCTAATATAGGCTCGGTAGGCTCTGTATGATCTTCTTCATCACTCGGTAACTGGATATTATCTTCATTTTCTTCAGCAACTTTCATAGTAGGACTTCTCGGTGGAACATAAACAAACTCTTCATAATTTTCTGGTTCTTTGGAATTTCCTTCATCATTTCTTTCTGTAAATTCATCAATTTTCACATTTGCACTTTGCACTATTTTGTTAGATGATTTGATCAGACATTTAAATACTTTACTTCTAGAAGAATAACCAAAGAAATGTTCCTTCATTGCTTTTCTGATCAAACTTTCCATTTCTGTCATCTTTGTGAACATAGCATCTACTTCCAAAGATTTTAAAATAACTTACATTAGGTTTCTTGTCATACCAGATTTCATATGGTATCTTCAAAGTTCCTTTCTTTAGTTGTACTCAGTTTAGGGTGTAAACTGTAGTGCTGATTGCTTCTCTCCAAAATGTTTGAGGTACCCTCTTTTCTATCATCAGGATTCTAGCACAATCTACAATTGATCTATTTTTTCTTTTAGCTATCCCATTTTGTTGAGGAGTTCTCAGTGTAAATACTTGCCTTTTTATACCATGATCATTGCAGAATAAGTTAAATTCATCAGAAGTGAACTCTCCTCCTCTATCAGATCTAAGACATTTCAGTTGTCTTCCTATTTCATTTTCAACTCTGGCCTTGTACCATTTAAACATTTGAAAAGCTTTTGATTTTCTTTTAAAAACATAATTGACATCATCCTTGAGTAATCATCCACAAATAATATGAAATATTTATCACCATAATAACTTTGAACTTCCATGGGACCACAAAGATCAGTGTGTACAAGATCTAAAATTCCTTTAGAAATGTAGGACTTACTTGTAAAGATTGATCTTGTCATCTTACCCATCTGGAATCCTCAGCACATAGCATTCTCAGGTTTTTCCAACCTCGATAGACCTCTTACTCGGTGCTTCTTACTTATTTTGATCAGATTATCAAAATTTACATGACAAAAACTTTTATGCCATAACCAGGTATCTTCTATTTTGTCATATAGACATTTGTTCCGATTTGAGTCAAGATGAAATCTATTACCTCTTGTTTGAGTCTCGGTAGTAGCTAGCTTTCCATGCTTGTCATGAACTTCGACAATTCCCTTCTGAAATTCTATTTGGTATCCTATACTAATGTTTAGTTGTGCTACACTCAACAAATTGTATTTCAAACCTTCAACCTAGTATACATCATGACATTTAGCATTGTCAAGAAGTGTGATAGAACCTTTACCTTTCACCGGACATGGTGCATCATTACCAAATCTCACATAACCTCCATCATAATCTTCTAATTTAACAAACTTGTGTTTATCACCTGTCATGTGATGAGAGCATCCACTATCTATGATCCAAGAATCACTATTATTTATGTGAGATATTAGGGCTTTTTCTTCATACCTTTCTTCATCTAATCCATCTTTAATAGCCACATAAACAACTTCCTCTATTTCAGTTTCATCAGATTTATCATCATTGGATTCCTCATCAACTACTAGGCATGTCTTTCTATCTCTCCTTCTGAAGTCTCAGTGTCCTCTATATTGGTTGTCTTTGTGTCTGTCATCTTGGTATTCTCTCTTTTCACTAGATTCTTTGTCAGGATAGTTAGAAGCCATATTTCCTATTCTATCACAGTTAAAACATTTTAAAGGTAACTTTCCTTTATACTTACCTTTGCCTCTCGGTAACCTTCTGGTTAATAATGCTTCAAACTCTTCTTTCTTTTTGATTTCTTCATATAGTTTGTGTACCTCGTCCATGTTTTTACGAATACTCTCACTTGCTCCACTATGATTTCCTTCAGAATATGTATTCATTCTATCATTATAGTCATTAGATTCACTAAGATGAAAAGAACTGAATTCAGATTCAACTTTATTTACCGAAGACCCACTGTTATCTAAATTACTTAACTCAAATGCATGTACCTTACTGATAGTGGCATCCAAAGAGACTGGCATGTTTTGTACAAATCTTAATTCATTGATTGCAAAGACTTGAATGGCATAAGCAGGTAGAAGGGTTCTCAACAACTTACTTGTTACATCCTTTTCTTCAATAGTTCCTTCTGCTCCTTTAATTTGATTGACAATTTCCTTTAACCTTGTACTGTATTGGGTTATGTTCTCACCTTCATTCATCCTCATGGATTCAAGTTGACCTCTTAGACTATCTACTTTTTCTCTTTTAACATGTTCATCACCACCATACACATATATAAGCTTAGAGCACATCACCTTTGCATCATTACAACCTTCTAGATCATTAAACTCTGAGTCGGTCAATGCTAATATTATTTCAATCATAGCTTGAATATGTTCTTGCTTTGCCTTTATCTCTTCCATTGTCATCGGGTTGGTGCTAGGTGCTATGTAATCATTTTCTAGATAATATGTTGCATATTATCCAATTCCTGATAAGTGCAGCTTCATCTTTTTCTGCCATGTGGAGACACTTGACTTGTTCAGCTTTGGTGCATCCCTTTTATACATCTTTGTATCTTTGCCTCAAGTACCTTTAAAATTTTCTTCTAGAGTCAAAGGCTCTGATACCAATTGTAAAGCTTTGATGCCAATAGTTAATAAGATGAGAGAGGGGGGGGGGGTGAATCATACAAACTTAATCTTCAATATATTCAACAGATTCAACCTTGGTAGCTTATACTTTAGAATATATAGCCAAAACTGTAAAACATTCAAACTCATGAATAGATAAAATCACAACACATATAACACCAGATTTAATGTGGAAACCCAAATAGGGAAAAACCATTGTGGGATTTCAGACCCACTAAGAAATATACCCTTCTAGAGTATGCTCGGTTAAAAGAAAATCCTATTAAAGATTACAAACACATTGCTAGATATGACCCAATTAAGGGATTTCCCTCAGATCTGTTATAATCTTGCACTTTGTTAGAAGTGACCTTGTCAAAGGATTTCAAACACTCAACTAGAATGTTACTTGCTAGAGGATTTACAAATAAGACTGTTAAGTCCACTCGGTTAAGAGATTTCCTGTCACTTACAAAATAAATAACAGTAATAAAATATATCTGCAACTTCACATCTGAAATGCTAAAGCAGATTCTATTTGCTCAAAACAATCTTGTCATAAGACTTATTGATGCGGAGCATCATGAAAACATAAACCAAATAACCATTATCAAATCTTCTCCATATATCATGCATTGAACTTGAATGATTTAAACCCTTCATCTATTCGTTTCTTGCAAATGAAAACCAAGAATTTGTCCAAACTGTGAAATTTACTCTATTCTGGTCATGAAATTACAGTCATGAACAGTCATTAATAACTCTTAAAATATAAACCACCAAGACAATCTCTCCGGTCAGATTATATAAATGGTAGTTATAAAACTTTTCTCCAAATTTTAGAAAGATCCAACGGTTAAATCCAAAGTTATGATGCGTTTTCTAAAACTGGTCGCAGTGAATCAGGGTTTTGGGTAGTTCCAAACGGTTTTCACCAAAACCTTCATAACTTTCTCAAATATAAAAAAAAATGCCTCAAAAAAAAGGGAAAAGAAATATGATTCACATATATTTCCAATAAGTCTATTTATAGGTCTTAATAATATCATATGAGTTCATACTATACGCTGCAATGTGACTGTTCTCAGGAAGTATCAAATCTGCAATTAACAACTTTCACCAAAACTTCCATATCTTCTTCATTTCTAAACATAATAACTCCAAACCAAAAGGAAAATAAAGGTAATTAATATATCTAACTATCCATTATACATATACAAAGGTTTCCAGGCCATACATGGTCGTACAAGGCCTGGAACCAACACAAAAACTGGAAAGCCAACCAAAATAACAATAGTAGATAGCACCAAAATGTATTCAAAATGTTCTCCTTTCTTCTCTATTCTTCCAATAATGATTTGGTTCGACCAATACAACATATTTATAGACTCTTTGGTATTTATAAGCCATCCAACTACCTTTATGACCCTTCATCTTCCCTTTTACAACTTTATGTGCAATTTTTGCACTTTTACATTTTTGCAAATGTTGCACTTTTGCAATTTTCTTGCAACTTTGACACTTTTTCTTAATGACTCTCCAAATTGTAAAAACTTCATAAACATGTCCAAATAATCTATTTAATACCTTTTACATACTTTATATCCTTCTCATGTCCTTTTATACAATTTTGACCATCTTGATCTATAAGGGCCTATATGGACAACTAGGACATAATCAGGACTTGCTTACATTTTTAGGCTTCCAAGTCTTACAAATCATTCCAAATGGATTCAAATACATTATAAATGACCTTAAAATATAAATTATATTTCAAATGATGAATTTGACCATATACTTTCCTTATGCCATGGGTGCTCCTGCACCATACTACCGGCCTTGAAAGATTTCCAAGTCTCTTGGAAATGAGTAACATGATGCCTCTGCTACACTCTGTTTCAATCAAGACTCCTATCAATGGAGTTTATACTGGCTACTTCCAATGGTGCATCTCTCATCTGAATTCCACTCCTCCAAGCTGCTACAAACACCCAACAACTTCTGTCCCTCACCTGGGAGTCCTCTCTTGCCTCTCTCCCCAAGACTCTTGGCGACACACTGGACCTCCTTCTCAGGCCCTTTGGACCATCTCCTATGGCCCCCTCTGGTAGACCTTCCTGTCCACCTACTTGCAGCTGAGTGAACCTGCACCAAACCTACAACCAAGAAACTTTAATCACGACAATCAAATAAACAATCTCATGGGCTAGGTCCTGGTGTGGATTGCCTCCTTCAGCGCTCTACCCACACACTCAAGCTCTTCTAGCTCTGATACCAATTTGATGCGGAGCATCATGAAAACATAAACCAAATAACCATTATCAAATCTTCTCCATATATCATGCATTGAACTTGAATGATTTAAACCCTTCATCTATTCGTTTCTTGCAAATGAAAACCAAGAATTTGTCCAAACTGTGAAATTTACTCTATTCTGGTCATGAAATTACAGTCATGAACAGTCATTAATAACTCTTAAAATATAAACCACCAAGACAATCTCTCCGGTCAGATTATATAAATGGTAGTTATAAAACTTTTCTCCAAATTTTAGAAAGATCCAACGGTTAAATCCAAAGTTATGATTCGTTTTCTAAAACTGGTCGCAGTGAATCAGGGTTTTGGGTAGTTCCAAACGGTTTTCACCAAAACCTTCATAACTTTCTCAAATATAAAAAAAAATGCCTCAAAAAAAAGGGAAAAGAAATATGATTCACATATATTTCCAATAAGTCTATTTATAGGTCTTAATAATATCATATGAGTTCATACTATACGCTGCAATGTGACTGTTCTCAGGAAGTATCAAATCTGCAATTAACAACTTTCACCAAAACTTCCATATCTTCTTCATTTCTAAACATAATAACTCCAAACCAAAAGGAAAATAAAGGTAATTAATATATCTAACTATCCATTATACATATACAAAGGTTTCCAGGCCATACATGGTCGTACAAGGCCTGGAACCAACACAAAAACTGGAAAGCCAACCAAAATAACAATAGTAGATAGCACCAAAATGTATTCAAAATGTTCTCCTTTCTTCTCTATTCTTCCAATAATGATTTGGTTCGACCAATACAACATATTTATAGACTCTTTGGTATTTATAAGCCATCCAACTACCTTTATGACCCTTCATCTTCCCTTTTACAACTTTATGTGCAATTTTTGCACTTTTACATTTTTGCAAATGTTGCACTTTTGCAATTTTCTTGCAACTTTGACACTTTTTCTTAATGACTCTCCAAATTGTAAAAACTTCATAAACATGTCCAAATAATCTATTTAATACCTTTTACATACTTGATATCCTTCTCATGTCCTTTTATACAATTTTGACCATCTTGATCTATAAGGGCCTATATGGACAACTAGGACATAATCAGGACTTGCTTACATTTTTAGGCTTCCAAGTCTTACAAATCATTCCAAATGGATTCAAATACATTATAAATGACCTTAAAATATAAATTATATTTCAAATGATGAATTTGACCATATACTTTCCTTATGCCATGGGTGCTCCTGCACCACTTATCTTGTCCCTTGTTGGGCTTGCTGGGCTTCTCAATTTGTTCTTCAATCAGATCTTCAAGCTTCTGTGCTTGGTAAACATTACTATAGCATGATTGTGCATACATTTGCCCACATGCATTGTTCATAAAAAATTCCTTATTTATAAACAATTTCTAACTGCTTAATCTCCTTGATCACATTTCCCATGATCAATCTTAGCTATCAAATCATCAAACTTGACTAGGTTCAATGTATCCTTCGATCTGAAAAATGTTTTACCTCACCTTAGAACTTGCATTCCTTCCTTGGAACTTGTGCTAGGTTATTGCGGTTCAATCTGTGCTGTAGATCTTCCTCTTGATTTTCCATTGCCGTAGATCCTTAACAAACTTCTTGCGTGACATACCAATCATTTATTCATCTCCAGCTCATCAGCATCCTTCATTAAATAATGCTTTTATTCATCCAATGCGATCTATTATAACTTGGTTGTTACTCGGTTAATACTGAAATTCACTCGGTATACATTCTACCTTCTTTAACCGATATCGATAACCTTAGGGTTTACTGACTGGGTTCTTTGCTCGGTGACATGGTATAGTATTGAACTTATAATCAGCAACATATGTAGGATATCAAAACACTCAAAACAACATGATTTCATCATTGTCTAACTCGGTAATAGTTGCCCATTGAATAACTTATTTGTCCCCTTCATTATCACATTCTTTCTGTGTCACTTACCGACCTCTTAATACTCATCAAAACATACATCTCAAGATATGGCAATATCATACTGAACCAAAAAATCAATTTCTTGACATCAATGACAAAATAATATTATTAAGACAGTAATCATCGTTCCTCAGTTATATCAATAATCTCCAACAACCTTCTCAATATCCTTATTGAAATGCCAACAACCTCCTTTCTATTGAAATGCCAGCAGTTATTGTGTGTGGTAGTTACAGTTGTTGAAATTTTTTGTGAATGTTGTAGATGGTCCATAAATGAGTGTTCAAATGTTGATATGTTGTCTAGTGGTGATGTTGAGTAAGTATGAGGTATTTCTAGAAGGCTAGAGTAGTGGAAGTTACAATATGCAAGAAAGAGTATTTAATGTTTTTATAGAAGAATTATCTACATTCCTCTGATTCTTGATGTTCATGACTTGCAATTTTAGAAATAATTTGTATGTCATGTGGATATTGCACTATCATGTTTTTAGGTCCTTAACTACTTAGATGATGAAGTTGGTTGTGGAAGTTTGAAAACATTGATGTTGTCTATCAAGATTGGTCTAGAGAATGCTTTGCATTTCTTCACTATGTTTATTCATGTGTTGAAGCTTAGTTGAGATATTCATATGGTTCATGCCATGTTCTGATTCAGATTTTTTTTTTTTTTTTTATCAACAAGTGAAGATATGTTGTTTTGTATTTACATTTGTCATCTATGTTAGTCTTTCACTGATTCAGCTGATTTATCTTATTTATATCATACTCTTTTGGTCTAGATATGCAGTGGAGGTTGGGTTAAAATGTTGATATGGGCCTCAATATGGTGTGTGTAGATCCACATTAAGTAATTTATATTGGGTGATGTTTTTGGGTCGATTGGTTAATGTGCTTTATTGTTTTTCTACTCGTTATGTTTGATGTTGATATTAGAGGAAGTGTTAGAAAGTGTGGTAGATTGGAATCAATTTAGGAAGATGCATTGTGATGTTTTTGGTTCTTTATCTCCTATAGTGTACCACATTATGTATTTTTGGTCTGGGTGGCCAACTTTATTTAATTCATGCATACTTTATCTATTGTCGTTCTTGTTGAGGATTTCAATGTATAACCTTGCATAAATGAAAGTGTAGATGTGAAAATTGATGTGTGGATTATTGTGAATTGGATGTGAATCATATACAAGAAATAGAAGTGTGAATTTTAGTTTGTGATGAGCTTTGATGATCATAACTTTAGTGTGATAGTGTGTTAATAAAGTGAATGAAGTGAGAGATGTTTGTCATGATATTGTTTTCTTGACACAATGATTCAAGGATAGTTTCATGATCATGAGATATGTTCATTTCAATTCATTATTTCACTGTTTTTGATAAAATATAGTAAGTCCTTTGACAACTTGTGTAGTCTCTATATCTTGCCTTGATATTGTGTGTCTCAATAATGCAAGTTCTTTGTATTTTTCCCTATGGTTGTGCACCTTATTTTTGCAAGACCAATCAAGTGCAATGAGCTACTTTTCCTTGATCCTAAAACATCGCAATCATTAGTTCATATTGTTAGTGTGATTATCATTGTGGTTTCTCCCTTATTGGGTTTTCCATGTAAATTAGATGTTCTTGTGTATGTGGTTCTTTGTAGTTTCATAATTGTAAAGACAGGTTAATTTTTGTGTAAAGTTCAAAGGACTATAAGTATGGTGATTTAAGGTCTGAATTAATTTCCACCCCCTCTTAGTCTTATGGTGTGTTCAACAAGTTGGAGGATTCTACAAATAGAAGTTTTATTGACTATGTATAGAAAAGAAAGTGCATCTATGTCATGAATAAGGCACTCAATAAATACAAATTTAGATGTAAATTCAATCCAAGTGCTTCAATCATTATAGACAATTAAATAAATAGGATGGTGCAACAAACATGTGGGTGCTTGTAATTGTGAGAATTTGCCAAGATCTAGAGGCAATGGAAAGCACAAATAAGAGAGACAAAATAGATGATAGGAATAAACTATATTCTATCAAGATGCAAAATATGATCAACTGGATCATTACAAGATGTTCAATGATTGCTCATACAAAAAATGTAGATGAGCCTGCTTATATAGGCAAGACTATATGGATATGTGAGCACACAAACATGACACATGGCTCAATAAGAAACAAGGGTAGATAGGAAATAGGTTTGGGTAGGTAGGAGAAACAATAAAATATTCCACATGAGGTGGAATGTAACATGAAGATAAGATCAACACCATAAAAGGTTGAAATTCTCCTATACACACCATGACAATGTGGCACAAACACCCAAGTGTCTCATACCCAAACTACTATTAAATGCATGTAACTAAGTAAACTTTAAGTATAGTGTAATAATATCCAAGATGAATATTTATTTACACCAACACCCCCCTTAAGTGCAAATTAGGAGAATGCACTAAAGTCTACAATGCAACTAAGAAATGCAAGATGGGTCCTGACTACGAGGCCATATTAGGTACCCATGAACAAATGCAAATGCAATCTCCCATAAATGAACAAAGAGAGAAAAACCTTCCCCCAAAAGAGAGATGATGAAAGCACACAATGCTCTCAATGATGAATGAGAAGAACAAAAATGTCCCCCCCATAAGAGAGAAGAAGAGACCATGAAACCCTCCCTCAATGTTGAAACTCTTGCAATGATGGTGGATAATGATGATGACCAAAATACCTCCCCATAAGGAAGAAAGAGAGCCAATGCTACACCAATAATGTCAAAGTGTGACAAAACTAGGTACCAAGTCGATGATGATGAATCACTCACTGCAACAAAAAGAAGATCAGGTAAGGAGACAACCTGCTTTGAGCATCATCTAGATACACGTAAATGGCAGAAATACTAGCACAATCCAAGTCTCGTGGGATTCATGCACAAATGTGTACAATCTAAGTCTCAACTGGAGCCATGCACCAAGTCTCACAGGATATTCCTAATCTATGTGTACAAGAGGATTACATCAAATAGTCAACAAAACCAAGATACAAAGAGGTGTAGCACTTTATGATAGTGCAAGTACAACATTGCTCATGCAAGAGCATACAACATGATAGTGCAAATCTCGAAACATGAAAATGATGCCACCAAGAAGCCCTATAGAATATTGCAGAAAAAGACGCCTTCGATTGGGATGTGACCAAGAGATATAAAGGAGCAAATCAACCACCCCCCCCTTGACTACCAGTTGGAAGCACTGCAAGACAGGTGTGAAGTGACAAAAAAAATTGTGTTCCCAATTTGACTTATTAAATAATATTTGTGTTTTTAAGAGATTTTAAAAATCTAAAAAAAAACAATTTATTATGCATGTGCCCATAAAAAAAAATTAAGGAAAAAAATAAAAAAGGCAATTTTTTTTTTGAAATAAATTAAAAAAACTTTAATAAAATTATTAAAGACAAAAAACACTTTTAAAAACTTTATTTATTTTTTATTAAAAAAAACTTATTTTAAAAAATAAGAAAAAAAATTGATTTTTTAAAAAAAAGAAAAAAAAGAAAATTTATTGAACCCCCCCACAAGAGGAGGGGCTCACAGGTACACTGTGGGACCACTGTAGGTACACTATGGGGCCACAGTGCCTGCAGACACCCGCAAGGCCTGCGGTGATCGACAAGTACAATGTGGGGCCGCAGGTGGCCTGTGGTACCCGCAAGTACACCCGTGGGCCAAAATGATGCCCACTTTTTTTTTTTTTTTTTAATTTCCGCTTTTTAAAAAAAACAAAACAAAAAAAATGCCCCCCCCCACCCCTTAATAAAAAATTGATTAATTTTTTAATTTTTTAATTTTTTGAAAATTAACAAAAAATGGAATAAAATAATTTTTTTAGACCTATACTTGCAAGTTCATATGGCGGGCTAGGAGGGGAGATTTTTTCAGCTCGAGATAACAGAGGTGGATTTTGACGAATTGACAGTCAATCTTGGGGTTTTTGGGCCTTCTAAGTGCAATGGTGATGACAGATTTGGCCAAAAATGCTCCAAAATTGCAGATCAGTGCCCAGACAAGTCACCACCCTCCACCTTCAAACGAGTCTAGATTTGGCCTTGGATGTTGGGTTTGGACAAAATAAAAGGTGATTCTTAATTGCTCGAACCTCCTCAATCCAATGGTGACCTCAGATTTGACCCAACAAGCTCCAATAATAACTTGCAATAGAAAGCTCTAAAATGCAAACCCCAAATTTCTCTCAATTGGCAAACCAATGGCACTCTAATGGCTCTGATACCATGTGAGAATTTGCCAAGATCTAGAGGTTATGGAAAGAAAAAATAAGAGAAACAAAATAGATGATGGGAATAAACTGTATTCTATCAAGATGCAATATATGATCAACTGGATCATTACAAGATGCTCAATGATTGCCCGTACAAACAATGTAGATGAGCCAACTTATATAGCCAGGGTTATATGGATATGTGAGCACAAAAACATGACATGTGGCTTAGTAAGAAACAAGGGCAGGTAGGAAATAGGTGTGGTAGGAGAAACAATAAAATATTCCACATGAGGTGGAATAAAACAACAAGATAAGATCAACACCATAAAAGGTGGAAATTCTCCTATACACATTGTCCCAAGGTGGCACAAACACCCAAGTGTCTCATACCCAAACTAATATTAAATTCATATATTTTAGTAAACTTTAAGTAAGGTGTAATAATATCCAAGATGAATATTTATTTACACCAATAGTAATTTATTTTTCTTTCATTTTCTAGGTGAAGGTTAGGGTTATCTATCTTTTTTAATTTCACCACATATGGTGCACCAAGCAAGTTGATTATTCTAATACAATTTAACTTAAGTGGTTATGGGATTAAGGTATTAAAAATAAATAAAATATATATTTTAATTATGTTAGTTTTTTTCTTGTGTTTTCGGGACCATCCATGCTACATTTGATGGGTAAGGCTTAAACACAACTATATTGGAGGTTGGAGACAATGGAGGAAGGAGGTCTTTCAATATCCTAATCTAGCTTCTTGCTTAGAGATTATTCATTAAAAGAAAGCATCATTTTTTTGTCCCTAGAGAAAAGAGGGGGCTGTGCATAATGTTTTCCCTTCGAGGAGTAGGGGGGGCAAGATTTATTGGAAGTGCAGTTGGTGTATTCAAACTTGGTTGGTGATTTGTAGAACACTTCAAGAGGTATTAGCCACACTTAGAGGAAATGCACACTACATTTTCTTGGTGATTTGTATAGTAGAGGAGGTATTTGTTTTTATTAGGATAAACAAGTTTTGAGGGGACCGAAAACCCCATACAACAAGGTTTGGAGGGACCTAAAACCCTCATATTTTTCATGGATTCAAAACCAACAAAGGGATGTTGTAGATAGGTACAAAAAAGCTAAACAAAAGCAAAGCCATAGTCATACCAAAAGGATTAAACATTAAAAATATAGTGACACAAGATGCTGCAAGACATGAAGTAGCCAAAATGTAACAAATCGCCAACCACACACAAAAGATAGACAATACAAACTAGGCTGGCAACAATAGCAGATCTAATCCACCTATAGATCTGAGAAACATAAAATGAGGGTTTATCTGGTAGCCCCAACCGAACATCAGGGTTTTTCTAGGATCCCTTAACTTGTAACAGAGTCTCCAGCTCACCAATAGCAAAACCTAATCACTTGCCCAACTAGGCCCTTGAAAACTACTAGCATCTAATCTGTCCATTATAGAAGCAAAATATGAAGGGTTTATCTAGGCCCCCTTAACCATGAGAGTGGGTTTTAAGAGGCTATAACTTGAAATAGGTTTAATATGGCTTCCACAACCAGTAACAGTGGGTTTAATAAGTTTCCCACAACATGACAAGTGTTTAACAAGGCACCCTTCTAATTGTTAGGAAACCAAATACAATCTAGGACTAAAGGGTTTTAAAAGGCTCCCCAAACCCTCAAAAGTGGGTTTTAAAAAGCTCCCACAACTAGATTGGTAGATGACAACAACCATGCCACCAAAAACACCTTTATATCCTGAAAATTGATCAACATCTGCCTCGCCACAACACTTACAGGAAAAATAAGTAGCATCCACCTCCCCCTCAATAGGAGACATGTAACCTCTAGCCACATCCATCTTCCCCTCCATAGAAGATGAGACCACCTTAAAAGGAAAAACCAGAGAGACCCAAGATGCAGACAATAAAGATCAACACACAAAGCCAAGAAATCAAAGCAGTGGGGGAAAAAAATCCCAACGAAAAAAGGCTTGAGGATTAAAAGAATTGAATATGAAGGATCATTCTCTCTCTTACAAAAAAACAAGGGTTTTAAAAAGGCTCCCTTAATCTTCCTCTATAAAAAGACAACTGGCATAAACAAAAATATTTCGACAACAATAAAAACCACCCCATGGGATTTTGAAAGGAACCCCAAAATAGAAGCACTAGGTTTTAGCATGTCTCCCAGAACCGAAACAAAAACAAAGAAAGGAATCTTCCAACCAAGAACAATAGGGTGGAGGGCAAGTGAAGAACACAAAAATGCTTCCATAGATTGTGCAAGAGAACTCCATTTCCCAAGAGAAACAACCCCCTTAGACAACACCCTGCAACAAAACACAAGAAAATAGGCCCAACCCATCTCCACCTCAATAGGAAATGGGGTCACCTCAAAAGACAGAGCAACGAACAAAGGAATCCACCAATGCAGAGAAAAAAAAGCCACAACCCTCCAATAAACCTGACAATCTACCCATCGGAGAGATAGGGGGACTAAAACATCGAGCTAAAGGAGATGATAGGCACAGACAACCGCCTCCCAAAATAGGGAAACACACCCACAACCCCACATCTGCAAATTCCAATTGTAGGAGCCTCCACAAAAGCAGCCACCAACACTTGAGTAGGACTCCTCTAATACCCAAGTTTGAATCCAAGCAAAGGACAAGAACACTACAACTAGGAGACCCGCAACCCAACAAACCCATCTACAACTAGACCAACCTTTCCATCCACTTCCTCCACACTCTTTGCATCATCTGCCTACTCATAATCACCCTCATCCTCTGAAACCCTAGCCCTCGTTCCACAACCACCATCATTCCCGCTCATTCTCGCCATCTAGACTTGAATATTCTAGGGTTCACAAGTATATTATTTTGATATGGTCAAGTAAATTAAATCTATTAATTTTTACTAGAGGAGGGATTGTTTCCACAATAATTGAGGATCCTTTCTAAGACAAAATTGATGGAGATGTGGACTTTCAAAGGAAAAGTGTCTCATGTGCAACACTAAAGGAGGCATTAGGTAAACACAAAAGAGATGTGGAATTTCATAGGAAAGGTGTCTCATAGTGCATGGAGGTTGGGAACACTAATATATTTTCCTATGTTGTTCAAATGGTTGTAGGTTCTACAATTAGGAAATCCATTCATGTCGTGTTTTTGTTGTTTTTTGGGTGAGCGAGGAGGATTGGTGAAGGTTCTTCTTAAAAGTATCTAGAAGGTTTGTGTTCAACCCATGCAATGTTCTACTCTTCTTTGAATTAATGTAATAAGGGGGCAAATGTTGGAGTTTTACATTAATTAGTATGGTTTTATGTTTATGGTTAAATAAAAAAAATTAGTTAGTAGGTTAGCTTGTGGGAAGTTATTCCCTTAGGTAGTTTTAATAAGGGAAAATAACACTTTAAAAATCTGGACATTGCATTGTAATGTAAGATCATCTAGTTGAATCCTGTTGAATCCTAATCAAGTTTTTTTTTCTCATTTATATTCACAATTGGTAGTAAGACTTGATATTTTTTTTGAATAAAGGGGTAAAAACTTTATTAATAATCGGAATCCAGCATTACAAAAGAAAACCAGAGCCCCAAATCTCTAGAAGAGACCAAAAATCTCGACCAAAGATCAACCAACTTCATAACTATCCATATCCTCAACAAATATATTATGCAAGTCCTGATAGTAATCCAGGGGGAGATGCTCCCAACTCTCAACTTTCTATTCATCACCATTTCCTAAGGCCCACTTAGCCAAGCAATCAACTGCCCTGTTTCATTCTTAAGGAATGTGGATGAAGGACACCTTCTCTATCATAGTACTAATTTTCAAAATATGGTGAACAATCCCTATTGTGTGTGTGAAAAGTGAACCTGTATCTGTATTTGCAATACACAACACTTCAATCAAGTCATTAAATGCATGGTTAATCAGATATAAATATGAATATGAAAACCATAGCAAATTGACCCATTGCCTTCTAAAAGATGCGAGTATATGATTGCTCTCAGATTATAAGCAATACCAATGACTAGACAACATCAAGACGAAGGATTTAATCTATATGAGCATGATGAATGCTAGATGGATGCAATATTGATCTAACAAGATTTAAACAATATTAAGCTAAATGATTTAATCAATATGAAATAATAAATATGCAATATATCAATGAGTCTAGAGCAAAAACAATATAATAACAATATATTCTCCAGCCTCTTTTTGAATGAGAGATGAACCTGAATTTATAGAAAATTCAGAAAGAAACCAACGGCTAAGATCAAATGATGATGAGCGGTCAAGATTTTCCAAGAGGAAGCACAATCTAGGTGAATTGATGTGATTGGATGCTTTTCTCAGTTTTAAAGGAAATTGAACTAAAATTAAGATTAAATCAAGAAAAAACTGATTTAAAGGAAATTGAACTAAAATTAAGATAAAATCAAGAAAAAAACTGATTTATTATCTATTTCATTCAATTTTAATATTTAATTATTTTAATTGCTTTCTTTGAGATTATCTATCAATTTTTAATTTGTTTTTTTCAAGATTGTTTCCAATTGATTTGTTTTCTCAATTAATTCCTTTCTTGGTCAATTAATTCCTTTTTTGATTTATTTCCATTTTTGAAGATTTGTGCTCATAATTGATTTATTTAATTGAATTAATTCCTCTTTCTTGATTTGTTTCCTTTTTTGAAGATTTATGGCAATTTGATTTATTTAATTAAATATGCTAGGATATTTAATTAAAATAAATAAGATAATTGTTTAAAATGATTTACTTGGAATGATTTAATTAATTAAATAAATATTTAATTAATATTGAGTGATTGATTTTTCCATGTGACATTTGATGATTAAAGAATTAATTGTGTGCTCAAGATTGATTTAATTGCCGTTGGTTAGGACTTTGGTGACGTTGTCGAGATTAGTGGCTCATGGTTTAGATGACCATTTTTAGGGTATTACACCTATCAGCTACCAATTAATCCCACTCACCTTCTGCTCATTCAACAAGTTAACAATAATTATATTGCTGTCCTTTATGAACATAAAAGAAGAAAACCACAACCCCCGAACCATCCCTACCAACCCCCCAATCCCAGTAGGTTTTGGATTACCCCGAGAGGAGCCATCAATGTTAATCCTGATGAAATCATCCTAAGGGCAAAACCAACTTGCCTCCCTTTCAACCTTCTTCTTAGCACATCTACCTCTCTTAGAACCAGCTGATATAGGAGACATCTCTTGCAAACCTAGCCTACTCACAATATTAACCTCTCCTCTATCCAGAGGAAAATTCACCTCACATTTAGCTTCCATTGTCTCCTAGATCATGCCAATGATTCTATTCCATACTTGCTAAACTAATAGTTTGACATCCCTAAAGATCATCCTATTCTTCTCTAACCAAATCTGCCACAATATAAAAATATGCCCAATTTTCCAGATAATCTGGAGAAAAGAGGACAAAATAGGAGGCCTACCCAAACTTCTCCAAAACTCCACCAAATAATCCATGTGAACACAAGGGTGCTTCCACTCCCCCCACCAGTAACGCCAGAGAAGCAACAAAAAAGGGCATCTGAAGAACAAGTGAGAGGAATCCTCCTCTCCATTACTATACAAAACATAGATGGAAGGCCCATGGAACCCACACTTGTGAATATTGTCCCAGGTGAGACACTTATTCCAAGTCAAAGTCCAAGAAAAATAGTTACACTTCGGCCAAGAGAAATTGTTCCAAACATATTTCCACCACTGCACCTCCCTCCTCTCCAAGCAATGAAACAACAACTCCTCATACCCACTGAAAATAGTAAACACCCTTAGGATTCGGGGATTGAGCAAGTCTATCCCTAACCTTAAGGGAACTACAATGTCTACTAGCCAAAATGTCATTAAACTCAGCACAATCTTCCTCCATATCAACAACCAAACATTCAGTAGGAACCTTCCACCACACCATCTCCAGTTGCCCATACCTATAACCAATCTTAAAGTCACTCGCTCTAGACCACCCTGCCTCCAAGAACCTCTAGCAAAGATTCATTAAATTAGGAAACTGATCAATAATGGGGGGATAGCCATCCCAAGAATCAAACCAAAAAAGAACCTCTTCTCCCTTCTTACAGATCCAAAAGAGACCTTCTTTTATCAATGTAGCCCCTTTCTTGAGAGTACTCCAAATCGTAGAGCCTTTTCCCACAAGCGGATATCTTGAAATTTCTATTTTCAGGATCCTCTACATATATTTGCATGACAAAATCCTAGCCCAACATTGATCCTACTCAATACACCACCTCTAGTAAAATTTAGCCACTAAAGCCTCCCCAAATAAAGAAGACTTCCTTAGGCCATGTCCCCCCAACTGCTTCAGGTTACACACCAAGTCCCAATTGACCAGACTCCATTTATGGGAGGACAAGTTGCCTGCCCACAATAATTGCCTTGCCAAAGAATCCAATTCCTTCACAAACCACTTTTGGGCCACTTGGAGCATACACTTATAAATTAGAAGAGCATGTACCACCAACTGGATCAATTGAACCTGCCTAGGAAAGGATAACCATCTATGAGTCCAATGTTCAACCTTCCCATGAAATTTATCTAGAATATCCTGCCAACAGTCACTGGGAGGATTACCAGCAAAGATAGGAATACCCAAGTAATTCAAGGGAAGAGGCCCAACCTAGAATCTCATGATATTTGCAATCCTCAACTGAATAGTTCTCAGTGTATTGAATAAGATAATGGAAGATTTACCCTCATTGATCAACTGGCCTGAAGCCCCAAGATAGACATCCATGATTTTACATAGATTTATAGCTTCACTGATCCTAGCCAATCCCATCGGGGTCATATCATCCACAAAGTGCAAATGGGACTGAGGAGGTATGCCATTACCCCAACTCCAACCATAAATAGTACCAAGCCCCACATTATACTTAATCAATCTCCCCAGATCCTTAGTTGGGAGAATGAATAAGTATAGGGAAAGAGGATCCCCCTGATGAAGGCCCCTGGACACACCAAACAACTCCGTATGATCTCCATTAATAAGCACTGAGAATGAGGTAGACGAAATACAACTCATAACCCATTGGATCCATTCATCAGCAAAACCAAGATCCTTAAGAATCTTTTGGAGAAAGGACCATCAAACTCTATCATAAGCCTTTGCCATGTCCTACTTGATAAACATAGCTTTTTCCTTGGAAGCTACCATAGAATGAATGGTCTTAGTAGCGATGATCACTCCATCCAAAATTTGATGGTCCTACACAAACCCACTCTGCTCTTTTGAAATGACCCCCCGAAGCCAATTCTTCAACCTTTCTGCTATCAGCTTAGAAATAATCTTATAAATCACATTACAAAGGGAAATAGGATGAAACTGGCCTAACTGGTCAGCCCCATCATACTTGGGGATGAGTGCAATAAAAGTCGCATTCAAAGCCCGAAGCATCTTCTTAATCCTCTAGGACTCTTGGACCACCTCCAATAAGTCCAATTTGATAATATCCAAGAATTCTTGATAGAACTCAATCAGAAACCCATCCGGTCCCAACACCTTCCCCTTCTTCATGTGAAAAATAATCCTCTCAAGTTCGTCCAACAAAATGGGGCCCATTAGCTGCTCATTCATCTCCCTAGTAACTAGAGAAGGGATAGAAGCAAGAACCTAAATTTACTCTTCCGATTCCCCCTAGGAATCCTCGCTAAAAAGGGATTGGAAATACTGCATAGATTCCCTAGAAATCTCTTGTAAGGATAAACATTGCTCACCTCTATCATTAACCAAGATAGGGATGGAATTGTCATGCCTTCTTGCTTTCATCAAATTGAAGAAGAACACAATATTCTTATCTCCTGCTTGCAGCTAATCAATCTGAGCTCTCTATTTCCAGTAGATTTCCTCCCTAAGCTCCTACTCCTCTAAAACCTTGACTGCCCTGACTTCCTCCCTCAACAAGGCTTCTGACAATCCATGTTCTCTAATCTCTCTAGTAATGCCATTAAACTCTAATTGAGTAGTTGTCTTAGCATGAGAGAAATTACCAAAACATTGACGATTCCATTGCTTAAGCTAAAACTTAACAAATTGTAGTTGCTAAGCAAAAGTGTACATGGCAGTGCCATAGGTTGGCCTCCCTTTCTTCCACCACTCTGCTACCAGAACCTACAAAGAATAATCTCACAACCACATAAGATGGAATTTGAAAGAAGGAGAGCGAGTGACTAGGGTAGAAGAGGATGCCAATTTTATGGGCCATTGGTCCAAACCTTTCCAATCTAAAATCTCAGAGCAAGTGGACCAACCCCCCAATCCAAAAATCAGAAACCAAAAACCGATCCAATCATTCCACAATCCAATACTCCCCTGATCTCTTGTTGTTCCAAGTCAACAGACCATTACCAGGATTGATGGCAATAAGATTCAGGGCTGATAAACTATCCAGGAGAAAGGGGGAAGAAGGATCGAACCACATGACACCACCTTTCTTCTCACTCAATTCTAAGATGGCATTGAAATCACCCGCCATAATCCACAAATGAAAAGGTAAAAGCCCACGCATAAAAGTAATATGCGACCATAAATTCTGCTTACCCTGAATATCAATGGGAGCATAAATGTTAGTAAGCAAGATATATTCCCCAGTCTCAAGACTAGAGGTCACCTTGAATAAAGATGATCTGGAAGAAACCCATCAAATAGGGTGAATCCTCAAGGGGTTCCAAAGATAGGCCACGCCTCTAGAGGAACCAACTGCCCCAATACATTGACATTTGCCTCTCCCCCATAGCTTAGGAACTAGACCCAACATACTTTCTACTGATAATTTAGTTTCCTGCAAGAAAAGGACATTAAGAGAATGACTCCTAATCAAATCCCAAACACCTTTTTGTCTAGGGCCATTGTTCAAGCCCCTCACATTCCATGAAAGCATAATCATTTCGGGGGATTAGAGAAATGAGAATCCAAAGTCTTTACTGACCCTAACTCAACTAAGTTATCCCCCATCAATTTAATTGTATCCAAATCCTTTTTTCTGCACACCTTCAAGTTCTTCTTCATTGCACCTTTCTTGATATCTTTCTGAAGAAGACCCAGGTGTAAAGAGATCTTATTAATTTTAACCCTAGTAGAGTCCAATTTTTGTGTTGCAGGAGAAACAACCACACCAACTATCTTCATTCCAGCACTAGAGATGGGTCCCATCTAAGCCAATACCTGCTGATCCATCTCCATCTATTGACTTCCAACCTCCCGTAGACCCTTAGTAGGATCCAAGTCCACATTATCAGGCATCAACCCTACTGCACTATGATCCAAGGGAATGAACCCCAGATTGACCTCCTACTGATTAAGGTTATCCAAGGCTTCAAATCTGTTAAAAGTATCCTCCTCCTGACATTCTTGCAAATACCTCTTTTGTCCACGGTTCCTATTCTTTGACTTAACTAGGACAAAGCCATCAACACCCACAGTCACACTAGACATGGGGGATTTTCCTTTATCAACCCCATCAAGGTTATGAGATGGATGTTGAGGTTGATGCACAACCGGTTTAGACCTAGGGCACTTGCACTACAAATGACCATACTCATGACATAGGCAACACCGAAATGGTAAGGTCTCATAATCTAGTTGTTGGACCCAAGAATAAGAGCCCGCATACATATCTATAGCATCTAGCAAAGGCTTACTAAGATCAATTTCAACATAGATGCGAGTGAAATTCATTACCTTTCTCCCCAAGGTTTACGATGAAGATCCAACAGGCTTCCCAAGCAATCAAGCAATCATCCACAACACATCCTCTTGGCAACATTCCACTAGAAAATGAGGTAATCTAAACCAAACTAGGACCTGATTCAAGAGTTCCTCTGAAGGGTTAAATCCTGCATGCCAAGGTTTGATGAACACCCCCACTTGGTTATAAAAATACAGGCCTCCTTCAAAGACCTTATTGTGATCCTCCATGAAATTGAATTTAACCATGCAGTAATTGTTTTCAAGCAACATAATATCTATTCCTCCTTCGGGCACCCAAGTCCTCTGAGCCCAATTTTCCATAAATTGCAAAGAAACCCTCATCCCTAAAAATTTGTAGTAAAGAAAATGCTTTGAAAAATATTCAACATCCTTCACAATCATCTCAGGTGAAATTACCAATTTCGGCCTCTCTTTGCATCTCTCCAAACAACCGTTAAGCTTCAAAATCCAGGATCCATTGGATAAGCCAACGCCAGCAACCCCCGAGTCAGGAGCAAAAAGATTATTATCAAAATTCTTAATGCCATGATTCAAGGATTTTGAACCCAAAGCTGCTCGAAAATCTAGGCTAGGAGAAGCCTTTGAAGCCACTTCTCATGAACCAACCATCATATACGATAGAAAAACCCCCACCCCAAATGGAAATGGTAAAAGAAAAATCTCCCCCTGAAAAAATCCACCCCTCACCTCCCAATCTTCACCAAAGGAGGCTCCCAAACCTGAGCCCTCCCAATCCCGCCTGCACCACCAACCAACCACAATAGCCAAATGAGAACTAGAGACCTAGCACCCTTGACACCCCTGAGCTACCACCTGCAGCAACTAGAAAACAAAAATTGCCCCCTCCCTACAACGTCATTCAAAACCCCCTATGTGAAATCAAACATGGTCTAGGGCACATATGCCCTAGCTTGACCTCTACACTCACTACCTTCGCACGTCCTCACATGCCATCGTCTCCTTAGAGAGTTTCTTAATCATAAGGGAGAGGAAAAATTCTAGTAAGACTTGATATTATAAGCACAATAATTTGACCTTTTATAACTGATGATATGATGAAAGAATAAGTATCTGATAGAATACTGAGAGGGGGGGGTGAACCAGTATACTCAAAAACTGATACAAACTCCCAAACTCAAAATAAACTTATCAACAAAATAGTTCTATCAAAATAATATCTCAAATATTACCAACATCAACCAATACCAACCAGCTTGACTATTATACCAACTTAACAATAAACAACTTCAATTTTGTAAACATCAACAATTCTTAATCAAATATCAACATTTTCAACTCTCATGATTCCAATTATCATGCCTTAATCAAATCAATAAATAAGATCATAACCACAAAATCATTACCACTTGACACAAATATTTATATGTGGAAAAATCAAATAGGTAAAAACCATGGTGAGATGAGACTCACAAGGATAGTTATCTGAACTCTTCTGAAGTTCGTCTTGTTAGGAGCCAAATCTGTTAAAGATTTTACAATAAGTCTCATTAAGAACTGATTTTGTTAGGAATCAGCCGGTTAGAGGATTTTACAAATATGCCTTGATGAAAAGCACAATACCCTATTAGGAGTAACCTTGGTAGAGGATTTGAGAATCCAAACTAATGGACCACCTTGTGAGAGGATTTAGAAAGAAACCAAGCTTGTTAGAGCTTACCTTGTTAGGGGGTTTCAATTTCTGTTATGATTGTTAGAAAACAACAGGTTTTTCTTGATTTGTCTTAATAGCACTACATCTGCTTGATCAGATCCTTCTTAAGCTTCGAATATGCCTCCACTCAAACTGAAAATCCATCCTCCAGTTAGGCAACTTCACACTCAACTAATTTCTGCCAAGTTTGCCAACACTCAAATAAAATAACATCATCAACCTTAAATACAAATCAAATAGGTCGGTATTCCAAAGATTGTGGAGACTTGGAAACTTACTTTCCCGAATTTTATCTGGAATATATGGAAAGAGCACAACAATAGGATTTTTAGGGATAAAAGTGCTACTCCTGAAATGGTCGTGGATAAAATTTATAGGAGCATATTTGAATGTATTTATGGCACTAATAATGGACCAGTTGCTAAAGAAGATTTCAATGATATGTGGAACCTCTCTACTACTAGTAGTAGTAAGGAGAAGCGCAAAGAAGGTCTTGTTTGGTGTTTTCCTCCTCGGGGGTGGATTAAGGATAACTTTGATAGGGCCTCTAAGGGTAATCCAGGTAAAGCTGGATATGGGGGCATTGTCAGGAATTTTGCTGGAAGTTGCTTAGTGGTAGTGGCTGGTCCTTTGGGGAGTCAATCTAGTCATTTTGCTGAAGCTTCAGTTGCCCTGAATACCCTAATTATAGCTAAGAATATTAATCATGATAAATTATGGCTCAAGGGAGATTCACTTAATATTATTAAGTGTTTGAAGGGGGAGTTGGAGCCATCTTGGTCAATTGAAAACATTATCCTGAAAGCTAGGGAAATCATTGCTAATTTAAAGAAATAATTATTCAACATGCTTTTAGAGAGAAAAATATGGTGGTGGACTCTCTGGTGAACCTATGAGTTAACTCTAATTCTAAAATGATTTGGCATGGGGAAGATATTAATATGAACATTAAAGAGCTCCTTAGAAAGGACAGATTTACGGGGAGGGAAGGACCGCATAATCATGATAGGATATATGAATAATTTACGATTTGATGGAAAGGTGATGATTACCTGGCAAAGTGGCAGAACCCCAACCATTTTTAATATTACATTGCACACTTTCTGGGTCACTCTTTTCAAAATCCTGAGTAACTACGGGAAAGAAGTGTTGAGTTTGTAGAGGAACAGAGCTGAGAATCTGAATTTGAATATGGGAGGAGATTTAAGGAGGGAGGAACCAGATAATACGTCAAGATGGAAGGTGATGCCAAAAGTGTGGGCGAAGCTAGAAAAAGGGTCCCTCACAAGCTTTATGGAGAAGGTGGTGGACTATGACAAAGGTAAGGTGAATCTAGCCATGTCCAAAATTTCTGAAAATTGGTGTAATGGGTCCTTTAAAATCTATGGGGTTAAGTTCAAATTAGATGCAGGACTCATTGCTACTGTGACTGGCATGCCCCATTCTAGGCTTAATTTTTTTAGAGACCTCAAAGTCTCCAATAACGCGGTTAATTTTTTCCCCCGTAAGGAAAAAGAGAGGGCCAGAATTGGCAAAGCCACAGGAGGTTACTATGAAGCGTCTAATATCAAGAAAATCTGGGGATGGGTTTTGAATGCCATAATGGAATATATCACTATTGAGGGCTGATTTTCCAGGGCCCACACTTACCACTTTGTTCTTTTAAACCATTTCATACATGACAAAAGGGTCTCCCTGCCCTACTACCTATTTAGGTCCCTTTCAAGGTCCCTCAATAAACATAGTAAGAACCCCTCTAATCCGGTTCTCCATTGCGAGCTTTTGCTGCTCATTTATGAGCACTGTAAAACACTCTCCATTCTAGAAAAAAGAGGTTATCCACCTCTCTGGGGAAGAGAAAGCTAGAGGGAGGTGATTCTAGCAAGGAGAAGGCATCTTCTAGCAAAAAAAGTAAGAGTGCCTCTGGGACGAAAACCCATGAAGAAAAGACTGAAATAGATGAAATGGGAAAATAAGGCAGCAAAATGGATATGAATGATTCTGATGGTGAAGAGAGCTAGAAAGATGAGGAGGTGGGTATTGAGGAAGAAGGTGGTGATAATGAGTCCGACAATGAAATCCCTATCCATAGTGATTTCCCTAGCAAGGACAATATCCACCCTATGGAAGATGTGGACTACAAGGATAATGAGGATAAAGATGTGAATTCTGAGAGGGAGGAGAAAAAGGATCCTGAGAAGGATATGACTAAGGATAGTTTGAGCGAGGATAAGGAAAGTGTGGGTAAGGGTTATTCCTGGATAACCTTAGAAAACTCAGTGAGGTGAGACTGGATTATGACAGATGGACCTATGAACTCTTGAAGAACTTGGAAAATAATGGTATATAGGTAGATGAGAAGAGGAAGGATAATGACAAGGATCAGATAAAATGGAAGCAGGATATGGAGGAGAAGGTTAAATTGCTGGAAGAAGGGAGTGTGGTGATGAAAAATTTGTTGGGCATTGTCCTGAATATCCTGTCAGCAGTCACTAAAAACTTGGAAGATATTACTAAGGTCTTTGATAATTCTAGTTCTCCTAAATTTGTGGTGGACCTTGTCATGGATGAAGATACTATCCAGATTGGCAGTGGTGAAGCTACTCCAGCTGGTGCTGCTACGATGACCAAGGCAAGTGTTAAGAAAGTTGTGGGTGCTTCTGCTAAGGATATCCCTAATCTTAGGGAAAACATCAAAGAACTGCATGGGATTAGCAACACTTTGGCTAATGCCTTGAAAAAAATCAATTAGTTTGTTCTCTTGGGTCTTTCTAGTTTTGCTGGCTTTGTGGGGCTATAGCCGATTCTCTATTGTTTTTCGCTTGCTTTTTGTTGGTTTGTCCCTTTTTGTCTCTTTTTGCTTTTTCTACTAAGTTCTGCTTGTAAAGGGTTTCGGGGCCCATTCAAAACCTTTTTTTACCATAATAAAAAACACAACAAAACCTAATTCTCATCATCGAGTACAAACAAGTCGGTTCAATCTTGACCATTAGAAATCATAACAATCTCTTCACATTTAACAAGAAAATTCCAACCACTCCATAATCACTGCTTCATTAGACTTGTAACTCATCACAGACTATGCATTTTATTCAATCTACTTTGCTCCTTTCCAAGACAATCAAACACACCAAAATAACTTGAACTTATCTTCATACAATGACCACATGTGTCACCATCATTACCGCTCAACATCAGATCTTAAACCAACAAACTTTGATCGGTTAGGGTTTAACAAAAACAACTGGTAGGGTTTACTGGTTACTAAACATAGAAAGGTTTAACCTTATACACCAGTTTAACTTACAAACTACCATATACCGGTTTACAACATCTTCCACAAAGTTTATCATACCAGGTACAATACAAAAGCAATAACAACAATAACATCAGCAAAATCATGAATACCATTCAACGGTTCAATTGACATCAATGACAACATATAATTAATGCAAAAATGCCAATAATAACTACCCAACCCTCTCTTCTATTGTTCTCCCAAATTATACAAGAAACTCCTGCAAACTCCTCCAAACCCATACAAAATAATCGACCTTTAAAGAAAATTCCAAATCCTTGACATGGAAATAAACAATAGTAAGAGGTGGGATGGTGCACCAACATGCTAAGATTAATATACCTAGATAAATATATGAAAAAAAATCCTCACAAACAAACAAATTATTGATGGCACGAAAGTAGGAACCATCTTAGAATGTAAAATCTAAATCACATGTACAAAATATATAGTATCCTAATAATTGAAACTAGTTATATATAAATCTAAGTCAACTAACCAACATCAATTCCTAAACTAGAAATTTTTCCACCATCAATTTCCTATTTCTGATCATTCCAATTTCTTTAAAATGGTCCCCTTAGTTTTCTATTCTAAAAAAGAAAGAATTTGCCAAGTAATTTCTGGTATCAAGAAAACATTATAGCTATGATAGATGAAAAATTAAGGCTAAATATATTGGCATATGATGAAGTGGTGATAATGTATATTGTCATTGATGTCAATAAGTGTTGATGTCAATAAGTGCTCAAGCCGGTGAACTTGTATGCACCGGATTGGAAGTGGTTATAGTCAACTAGGATGGAGTGGACCGGTGTCGGGTTTCACTAAGAATGACTACCGATTGGTAGTCTTAGTTCATCTCTAGGGTTTCCAGTTTGGCTTGTGTGGTGCAACCGATGATGTTAGTTAAGAACAAGGATAAGGATCAAGATGCCATGTCAACTATGTGCACGTGAAGGATTTCTTGAGGATCTTACATGTGAAGATCGAATGCATTGAATTTCTACCTTGGGAATGTGCATTTTTCTTAGAGGTATGAGAAAAGTGCATGATGGGTTACTGTTTTCAAGATGTGGTGAAGATTGGATGATGCATAATGACTTGAGATCTATTTTAGATCACTTCACTCTATGTAATATGTTTGGATGGTTAGGATTGGATCGCTTATAATTTTAAACCTAAAATGTTTAGGGTTTAGGGTTTATGCTACCAACCTAATTGTTGTCTATAAGGTCAATGAGTTTTGTTATTGTAGTGGTTGGCAAAAGTTGTGTGTGTCCACATGTTTTGATACTTACCAAACCAGAGTGAGGAATATGTATAGTGTGATTGCAAAAGAGAGGAACTGAAAAGGATCTACCTTAGCAAGAAGTGTTGTTATCAGATCTGAGTATTTTACATGTTGTCTTCTAACCCTTTCAATAGAAGGTAAATCCCTTGATCGGTTAGCTTTAACAAGCTTTGTTTTAAATCCTCTAACTAGATGGCTCAAGTTCATTGTGTTATTTAAATACTCCAGCGAGGTAACGTTTAACAGGGTTTCAACTTTTAATAGGGTATATAGCCATCCCTTAACCTGGAGATCCCTAACAGGATTGGTTCCTAAGAGAACCTTATTGTAAAAGTCTTTAACCAGACTAGGCTCCTAATAGAGAAGACTTCAAAAGAGTTCACAAACAAGCTTGTGGGTATTCATCCCCACCATGTTTTTTCACATTTGGGTTTCCACGTGAAAAATAATATGTGTTATGAACTGTGAGTTTTCATGTGATGATCGTGTGATTCTGATTAATTTAGATATGCATGGAGTGTTAAATGGTTGTGGTATTATTAATATAACTCATGCATGATTATATCAGTGAAGTTGCCATCAAGATTTGAGATTTGTTGAATGCTATTTGAAGTATTTTTGTTTAACCTATTTAGTTGTCTGAAGTATTTGTGTTTAACCGGTATGACTATGGTTAAGTTCAGTGGTGAAGGAAACTAGTTATCTGTGATTTGATATATGACAAAGTCTTGAAGCAAGTTTTTGTGCGTACTGATTCACACCCCCCTCTCAGTACCAATTAGTATCTTAGTAGTTCATAATTATTCATCAATTGGTATCAGAGCATATCCAGGTCCTTGGTGATATAAGCTTAACCACTTGAGGCAAAAGATCCTACTTTAATGATGAAGAGGAAAGGTCCTAAGTTCAACAGGGACAACTTTACAATATGGAAGGATAGGATGAAGATATATATCAGGAGTTTGGGTGCACAAGATTGGAGCTATGTTGAGAATGCCTATGTGATCCCCACTGGCACTCTAACCGATGATCAAAAAAGAGAGATACAAGAAAATGGGCAAGTCATGGAAGCCCTCATTAGCAGCTTCTCCGATATAGAGTTCATTGATGTAAATGATAAGGAAAATCCTAAAGAAGTATGGGACAAACATGAATCCATTTATGGCGGTGATGAACATGTAAAGCAGGATAAGGAAGAAAGACTTAGAGAAAAGTTTGAAGATATGAGGATAGTTGAAGGAGAGACCATTCAGCAGTATGACATAAGAATCAAGATAGTGGTTGGAGAGATCAAGAGCACTGGTGGAACAATTGATGATGCCACTGTTGTCAGTAAAGTTCTGAGATCACTTTTACCGGTCTATGCCATCAGGGTTGCTGCTATTCAGGAGCTAAGGTCTATCGACAAAACCAAGGTATCTTTAGATTCTATTATTGTAAAGTTGACTGCATATGAATTGAATAGCTATGATGGTAGTGTTTAGAAGACAAAGTCAACCTTTAGAACATTTGTTTCCTCCACACCGACCAGGAAAGGAAAAGAGGTTAGTACAAGTTATGAATCTAGGCACAATAGAGATATGGATGATGAGGATATTCTGATGGAGTTTGAAGCTCTTCTTTCGAAGAGACTTCCAAAAGGGACCAGAAAATACAGAGGTAAGCTTCCTCTGAATTGTTTTTCCTGCAATAAGATAGGACATATAGTTGTTAACTGTCCTAAAAATGACAATAAAGATAGATCAAAGAGGTTTAGGAAATGCAAAGGAGTAGGTAGGATAAATTGTCTTGTTGCAGTGGATGAAGGTGTTACTGATGAGGAATGTGAGGATGAAGAGAATGAGGACATAGTGTTTGTGGCTATCGATAAAGAGTTGTCAGACCAAAAAGCCCTTGTCTCACATATTGACAACTGTAATGAGTGGATCATTGATAGTGGGTGTTGTCCAGTTTGGCAATGATGCACCTTGCATGGTGAAAGGAAAGGGATCCATTTCACTGAATGGAAAGAGCAGTGCTGATAATGTTTATTGGGTGGAAGGCCTTAAGAATAATCTGTTGAGTGTTGCTCAATTGAATGACAAAGGACTTATTCTAGAATTCAAAGGTGGAGTCTGTAGAATAATTGGAAAGAGTGGTGAACTTATTGCCACCGATAAGCAGACTAGAAGAAACCCGTTTTAGCTAACTGCCAAGATTAGTCAGGAAAAATTTGATGATAGTTGAATATAGCATAGGAGACTTTGTCATATTAATTTTGACAATATTGTAAAGGCTAGTAAGATCAAGGAAATAAGAGGATTGCCTTTGTTGAACAAACTGGAGAATGCCTTGTGTAGAGAATGCCAACTTGGGAAGATGTCTTCCTCAACATTCAAAGGTAAGTCCTTTTCAGCAGAGAACTTACTTGATCTAGTGCACACCGATTTGTGTGTTCCGATGAAAACTAGAAGTATTCAGGGAGATCAGTACTTCATGATTCTTATCAATGATTGCTCAAGAATGATGTGGGTCACATTATTGAAAGACAAGTCTAAGGTATTTGGAAATTTCAAAGCCTTTAGAGCCTTAGTGGAGAAGGAGAGCGATAGAAGGATAATATGCCTAAGGATAGATCAGGGAGGTGAATTCACTTCTGATGAATTCAATAAGTACTGCGAGGAGAACAAGATTAAGAGGCAATTGTCTACCCCAAGGACACCACAATAGAATGACATAGCAGAAAGAAACAACAAGACTGTAGTTGAAGCAGCTCGACTTATGTTGATCCAAGGAAATGTTACTCACACATTTTGGAGGGAAGTGGTGAGCACTACAGTCTATACCATGAACCGGTTACTTATTAAGAAAGGTAAACACAAAACCCCTTATGAGTACTAGAATGGGATAACTCCCAATGTGATTTATTTCAAAGTGTTTGGGAGTAAATGATATATTAGGAGGGGTGAGCACCTGAGTAAATTTGATGCTAAGTGTGATGAAGGAATATTTTTGGAATATTCCACTAAAAGCAAAGCTCTCAAGTGCTACAATAGGAGAAGTCATAAGATTATTGAGAGTATCAATGTCAAGGTTGATGAATCCCCTAAGAAGCTTGATGAAACCAACAACAAGGATACGAAAGATGAACCGAGCTTAGCCTTCTGTGAAGCGGTTAAGAAAGAAACAAGTGACAAACACTACAAAGACCTCAATGTTTCTATATCGATAGAAGCTTTAGCGGGTGAAGAAGAAGATGAAGCCAAAAAAGAAGAGGAAAAGCAAGCAAAACTAGCTATGGTGATTCCTAGGTATGTAAGACTGCATCATGATCCAAAGGGGATCATAGGAGACAAAGATGTAGGAATACTTATAAGAAGAAAGGTGAAAGAAAATTCTTGCATGATTTCAGAATTAGAGCCTAAGACCACTAGAGAGGCACTTACTGATGAAGACTAGATAAAGGCAATGGAAGAGGAGTTGGACCAGATAGAGAAGAATGCAACATGGTCCTTGGTACCTAGACTAGAACACAAGAATGTCATAGGTACCAAATGGGTCTTCAGAAATAAGCTAAATGAAGAAGGCACAATGGTAAGGAACAAGGCAAGACTTGTGTGCAAGGGATATGCTTAGGAAGAAGGAGAAGACTATGGAGAAACCTTTACCCTAGTGGCTAGACTGGAAGGTGTCTGAATGCTACTTGTATTTGCAACATTCAAGGGATTTAAGGTATACCAGATGGATGTGAAGTTTGCCTTCTTGAATGGAATCTTGGAGGAACAAGTGTATATTGAGCAACTAGATGGGTTTGCTCTTTCAGAAGATAGTGACATGGTGTGTAGATTACACAAGGGCATGGTATGAATGGATACACTCTCATCTTGTGAATATAGGGTTTCAGAGAACAAGTGAGGATAGAAACATCTACCTAAAATCTGAACGTGGTCAGATTCTGATATGTGAAGTATTTGTAGATGACATAATCTTTGGTGGAGACGATGATATGAGTCATGCATTTGTAGATGAGATGAAAAAGGAGTTTGAGATGTCTCTGATTAGAGAGATAAAGATTTTCATTAGTCTACATATTGAGCAGATGAAAGAACGTATCTTCATTACCGAGTCCAAGTATATCAAAGAGATATTGAAGAACTTTGGTATGGAGGAGAGAAAACTAGTTGGAACACCGATGGTGACCAGTTGCAAACTAACAAAGGAGGATGATACAACATTTGTGGATGAGAAGGAGTACTGGTCGATAATCAGTAAGCTGCACTATGTGGTGCACAATATACCAGATATTGCTCATGTAGTGGGCATAGTGGCTCATTTTCAAAAGAGTCCAAGAGAATCCCACTTGGTAGTGATAAAGAGGATTCTCAGATATCTAAAAGGGATAGTTGATTATGGATTGTGGTATCCATACAATGGTGACTTTGATCTCAAAGTGTTTACCAATGTAGATTGGGCAGGTAATGTGGATGACCAGAAGAGCACAATCGGTGGAGCGTTCTTCCTTGGTGGAAGACTAGTCTCGTGGATGAGCAAGAAGTAGAGTTGTATTTCCAAGTCTACAGCTAAAGCAGAGTATATGGTAGCATTCATTAATTGCACTCAGGTAATCTGGATGAAGCATGTACTCAATGGCTTCAAAGTGACTATATCTGAATCGGTGAGTATTTTTTGTGATAATATTAATGCGATAAATATTTCTAAAAATCCGGTATTGCATGCTAGGACCAAGCATATTGAGCTCAAGTATAATTTCTTGAGAGAAAAGGTTCAGATTAAAGAGGTTCTATTAGAACATGTTTCCAATAAGGAGCAACTACCAGACATATTCAATATGCTCTTACCAAAGACTACATTTAGCTATTTGAGAGATGAATTAGGGGTTCTGCCCCTTCATGAAATCAATTAAAGTTGTGTGCTCCACATCAGTTAGGTACTACCATGTCAAATCTTACAGGATTGATGTGTTGAAGGATGCTACTCCATAGGGGGAGTAGGATAGTGGAGCTTGGAAGCTTGTGCCTCCACTTTGGCATTGCTGTCAAAGGGGGAGAAGATATCTGATGATGAAGATATATGGGGAAGAAGATATATGGTAGAGTGCTCACTGACCAGTCCAGGTGGTGGTGATCTTTCAAGTTGAACTGGTATATGTTATTGAGCATGGTGCAGATATTGAGCAATGATATACTGAGTATTGCCATCAATTCCAAAGGCAGAGATTGTTGGAATATGATGAAGTGGTGATGATGTATGTTGTCATTGATGTCAATAAGTGTTGATGTCAATAAGTGCTCAAGCAGGTGAACCGGTATGCATCAGATTGGAAGTGGTTACGGTCAATTGGGATGGAGTGGACCGATGTCAGGGTTCACGAAGAATGACTACCGGTTGGTAGTCTCAGTTCAGCTCTAGGATTTCTGGTTTGGCTTGTGCAGTGCAATTGATGATGTTTTGTGACATGTTAGTTAAGAACAACAATAAGGATCAAGATGCCAAGTCAGCTATGTGCACGTGAAGGATTTCTTGAGGATCTTGCACATGAAGATCGAATGCATTGAATGTCTACCTCGAGAATGTGTGTTTTTATTAGAGGTATGAGAAAAGCGTGTGATTGGTTACTGTTTTCTAGATGCGGTGAAGATTGGATGATGCAAAATGACTTGAGATATGTTTTAGATCACTTCACTCTATGTAATATATTTGGACGGTCAGGATTGGACCTCTTGTAATTGTAAACCTAAAATTTTTAGGGTTTAGGGTTTATGCTACCTACCTAAATGTTGTCTATAAGGTCGATGAGTTATGTTATTTTAGTGGTTGGAAAAAGTTGTGTGTGTCTACATGTTTTGATACTTGCCAAACCAGAGTGAGGAATATGCAGAGTGTGATTGCAGAAGAGAGGAACGGGAAAGGATCTGCCTTAGCAAGGAGTGTTGTTATCAAATCTAAGTGTTTTACTTGTTGTCTTCTAACCATTTCAATAGAAGGTAAATCCCTTGACCAGGTAGCTTTAATAGGCTTTGTTGTAAATCCTCTAACCAGGTGGCTCAAGTTCATCGAGTTATTTAAATCCTCTAGCGAGGTAACCTTTAACATGGTTTCAACCTTTAATAGGGTTTATAGCCATCCCTTAACTGAGTGATCCCTAACAGGATTAGTTCCTAATAGAACCTTATTGTAAAAGTCTTTAACCAAACTAGGCTCCTAACAAAACGGACTTCAAAAGAGTTCACAACCAAGCTTGTGGGTATTCATCCCCACCGTGGTTTTTCCTTTTGGGTTTCCACGTGAAAAATTTGTGTGTTATGGGTTGTACATTTTTCATGTGATGATTGTGTGATTCTAATTAAGTTAGATATGGATGGAGTGTTAAATGGTTGTGGTATTATTAATACAAATCATGCATGATTATATCGGTGAATTTGCCATCAAGATTTGAGATCTGTTGAATGTTATTTGAATTATTTTTGTTTAACTGGTTTAGCTGTCTGAAGTATTTATGTTTAACCAATATGACTATGGTTAAGTTTAGTGGTGAAGGAAACCAATTATTTGTGATTTGATATATGACAAAGTGTTGAAGCATGTTTTTGTGTGTACTGATTCACCCCCCCCCTCTTAGTACCAGTTAGGATCTTAGTAGTTCATTATTATTCATTAAAATAAATGACTCAAATTTTAAATGTGAGAAGAAAAAAGATATCATGTCTAATAAAAAAATCTTAAGGTAAAAAGAAATGTCACAAAATAAAGTCCAAACACTAAGAAAACATTTTTTATGAATCATTAGTAAGGAGGAATGTAATAGCTAATAAGATTTAAAAGTAATGTTTAGCAATTAGAAAATACAAGTCTAAAAAATCCTAATTCAATGAATGATAAAAACTAATTCAAAACCATAAATTGGTGTAAGAAAGGATAGTTTCACCAAAAACTTAAAGAAAACAAATATATTTTAAATAAATAATCTAGACTAATTAAATTTATGCAAATAATTATGCACAATTAAACTAAATGAATTCAAGGGTAGATAGAAATTAGATGTGAAAGAATGATGTACATCCATTTGGGAACAACATTAAAGAAATATTATTGATTTCATTTTACAATCATTGACCACAAAATAGAAATCAATGTTCCCTATATAGAAGATGCCTCAACGTAAATAGATTCATCATTTTGTGCAATTTTTATTTGAGTCACGTGGGATTGAACTCATGCAATATGAAAATGACCTATTGCACATTTGTGGACCTTAATGAGTAAGAAATAATTGACAAGTTTATGTGCGTAGATTTGATTGATTTCACCTTCTTCGTGTATAAATTTATCAAGGGAAATGCTTGCAAATACCTTTGGGAATATTATCATACTTCTTAAATAAATCAAAAGTTTTATCAAATGATTGTGAACAACAAGCATAGATGTGTAGATGGTCCATATTAGGGATAATCGTAAGAAACCACCCCCCTAGCAAAAGTGTAAAATCCTAGTAAATCAGACATTATTTTTAGGGGGAAATTTTCATATTGATGACAAAAAAAATTTTCATAGGAAAAAAAATTATTTTGTATTGGAGATTTTTTTCTAGGGTACGCAAATTTCATAAAATTCTGGCGAATAATACCTTGTTCTGTGGGGAAAATAGATATTGTAGGAGGGGAATATTTTTTCATTTAAAGGAACAAATACATAATTGTATGAGCGAAAAAAATTTCTCTGAAGGAAAAATTATTTAAGTGTATTGGGGATTTTTTATCCACCACTTGAAAATTATTTCATTTATTTGGCTAATATTTTGTTATTTATGGAAAAATATATATTTTATTGGTGATTTCATGAATTCATTGCCATTAATAGACAAGACACACCACATCACATCGGTATATCATATTGAGTCCAGACTCTGCACGATGTATCAATAAGCACGACCTCTTTGACACATGAAGGGTGACACATACCTAAAATCCATCAATGATTTTAAACCCTTAGATGATCATAGATCAATAGATGAAGTTTTATTTTGGCCCAAATTTCTAAAGAGAACGTAGTTCACCAGAAAGTGCCCAGAATGGAATTGGATTCAATAAACATGTATCAAATGTCACGGTCGATAATTTTAGTCATTTAATATATGTCTAGTCACTAACCGCAATCCACTCTATCCCCACGACTTCCAATGTGGTATTTGGTACTGGTTTATAGTTGTTTCCAATTTCGCTCACTAGTGCATTTATGGGAAAGATTTGCAGAGATATACAAAATATTTTAAAAAATTTAAAGGAATTAATATGGTTAGAGAAAGAATTATTACAATCAAGAGCTTCAACTATTTATAGACAATCACTGCTTCTTTCATCTTCAATTATCCTTTGGTAGATAAATCGTTGGAGCTCACAGTATTTAATTTCTGCCTCTAGTTTAGGTCTATGTTTTTGAAGTTTGTAAGCCTGATCATTGATCCCATTATTAATAATGTCTTCATTCAAATTCTTGATGGCTTCTTCAACTTGTAATTTCTGCACAAAAATGTTTTTGAAAACAGTTTTGTTCCAATGCTTAATCTTTAGTTTAATCCAAGATTTGCATTTAAAAGAATTTAATTATGCTCGAGAGTAATATGACCAATAGGATAGATTGAAGAAAATGATGCCAAAATCTTATGATGGGCATAATGTTTCTCATATGAGAGTATTTGGATGTGTAGCATATATACATGAGTCAGATGAATTAAGAAGGAAGTTAGACAATAAAGGATAAAAATGCATATCTATGGAATATAATGATGAATCCAAGACATTCAAGTTATGCAATCAAATCGACAAAAAAATTATAATCATTAGAGATGTGCAATTCATAGAAGATGAAGCATGGGATGGAACTTCAGATAAAACAACCAATATTGCAGCCAACATAACACGAGGAAAAAGAAGATTTCATACCAGCAAGTAATCCTGCAATTGTGACCCCTTCTACACCCATTCAAGGCCAAAAAAGTGGACAACAAATGACACCATAAAGAATAACAAGAACCCAACGCACTCAAGCAAATACTCCAGCTAATATGCAGCAAACACCATCTTCAATTGGGACTCTTGGCACTAGACCATCAAGTCCACGTTCAACAAATTCAATTTACATGTCAAACCTCACATTATCAAGCTTAAGAAGACAAAAATCAGAAGTTTAAGAGACATTTATGGGCAAAATGAAGGAGGCAACAATGTAGGTTTGAATGAACTATTTTTTTTTATATACACATGTAGATGATCCAATTCATTTTGAAGAAGCGATTAAAAAAAGAAAATGGGTGCATGCAATGGATGAAGAAATAGATGCTATATAAAAGAATCAAACATGGGAGTTAGTGATCTCTCCACAAGGAAAAGAGGTGATAGGAGTGAAGTGGGTTTACAAAATAAAATTGAATGAAAATAGTGATGTACAAAAACACAAGGCAAGACTTGTAGCATAAGGTTATTCACAATAGTATGTAGTAGACTACAATGAGACATTTGCATTGGTAGCTTGTTTAGACAATATAAGGACAATATTAGCCATATCGGCTCAAAAAAAGGGAAGTATATCAAATGGATTTGAAATCAACAAGTTCTTGAATGGATTTTTAGTTGAAGAGGTCTATGTGGAATAGCCATTTGAGTATGAATTTTTGGGTTGTGAAAACAAGGTTTACAAGCTCAAGAAGGCGCTCTATGGACCTAAAAAATCCTCAAGAGTATGGTATAATAGAACTAACTCTTATCATTTGCAAATTTATTTTAGTATCTATAACAATGAGCCTAAATTGTATACCAACATGAATGAGCAAGGTGAGATCATAATTGTTTGTTTATATGTTGATGACTTGATATTCATTGGTAATTTGTCAATTGACATGTTTAAATTTGTTGGCATTATGGATGAATTGATTATGTATTGCATTGATGTTTTGTCATTGATGTCAACACTGGTTGTTATGGTTGGTTATCGAGACTAGATGTTATGGATGGTTACTAACATACATGTTTTGGTTATCGGTAGAAAATCTAGTGTTACCGACAGAAGAGATTATCTATTGGACACTTCCAACATGTTTGGATCAGTGAAGTATATTTTATTCATGTGTTATGTGCTCCATGAGCATGTTTTGGTTAGTTTCTATTGGCTTGGTAATCAGATGCTATCATACACTCTGGTAAACCCTTACTGACATTGGTTTAAGGCTTTATCGACAGAGCTTTCATTGAGGAATTGTGATAGGATGCATAATTGGTGTTGGTATAACTTCTTCATGGATTTCAAGATGCTGAAGATGTTCTTTGATCGTGCTTCATCTGCTTGAAGACATTTCTTTGGCGTGGTGGACCCAAAATAGGTCTTGTACCTATCTAGGTTATGGACCGATAACATGCTAACGTGTACTCTACACGTTACCGAGATGTCTCGAGTTGATTTGTGGATTTGTTATTATTGTTTTGGTCTTAAGCCGACATGGCATATCATTGTAATATCTTTAGGTGGCCAAGATAATTGGTTTAGGCCTTAGGTTTTGTATAAATAAAAGGTAGAAACTCTTTGTAGTGTATCATGGTTATTGGAAAGGTCACGGTCAAGGAATGTAATGTGTGAATATTGTAATATCATTTAGGCAGAGGAGTTGGTCGATCATTTGTGATCGAATTGGATTCAAAAGAGGATTTAGTCCTCTGACATTGAGCTTAACTGAGACTATAATTAGATATGGTAGATGCTATTTCTGGAAGTTCACTCTATTGGATTATTGTCCATTTATCTTGAGATGGTTGTATCCTCTCTATAGTCAGTGATACTCTTTTGTAATGAGTAGTACGCTCTAGGTAGTGTGTCTTCCTGCAAGTGTAGGCCCCTCATTGTAACACATACTTTCTACAAAAGTATCATCTGACTGTGGGTAGGCTTCCCACCGTGGTTTTTCCATTTCCAGATTTTCCATGTACAAATCATGGTGTTATGTGGTATGGCTTCTTTACATTGATTGTATGATTAATTGTTAAGTTGTATTGTTTATCGGTATCTATTCCTACCGGCATCTGTATGTGCTTTACCGGTACTTGATTTGTTTAAGGTTGTATTGTGGATTAAAAGTTATAATCTGTTAACAATTGATTCACTCCCCTGCCCCCACCCTTAGTTGTTCACCAGGTATCCTAACAATTGGTATCAAAGATTTGGTCCTCTTTTGCAAAAGATTAACTGCTTGAGGTTGTTCATATGGGAACTAACACTTCTAATCCACTGGCAACTATTTTTAGAAGAGAAATCCCTAAGCTTGATGGAATAAATTATGGGATATGGAAAATTTGAATAGAGATTCATCTTAGATGTCTTGTCAAGGATATTTGGGAGATCACTGAGAAAGGATACACACCTTATGATCCAACATCTGGCAACCCTACTCTTGCAGACTTGGATAAGAATATTGAAAATGATTGCAAAGCTAGAGAATCCCTCTTGTGTGCACTTATTGATCAACAGATCATGGGATTGACTGACAAATCATCAACTAAAGTTATGTGGGAAAAATTGCAAACTCTGAATGAAGGTTACCCTACTGTCAAAATTGCTAAACTTGATGGTTACCAGGTAAGATATAAAAACTTTAAAATGGAAGATAATGAAATAATTGTTGTTTTTATGGAAAGAGTAACTGAGATTGTTATGGGAATTTAATATTGTGGAGGATTTCTAAGTGAAAATGAAATAGTTTCCAAAGTCTTGAGATCCCTTCCACCGGATTACAAGATGAAGGAAACTGCAATTAATGAGTTAAGAACAATGGCAAACACATTAGTTAACAAAGACATTTTGATTGGGAAATTATCTTCTTTTGAGCTTGAAGAATTTGGATCTTCTAGAGCTGTAAAGGCTGAACCTGCTTTTCATGCATCATCATCAACATCTACTGACAAAAGTGATTGGAAAGCCCTCTATGCAAAAGAATTGGAAGACATGAGGAAAGAAGATGAAGAACTTGAGCAACTTGAAGCCTTATTTGCTAGAAGAATACCTAAAGGACCAACTGGAAGTAAGTATGAAGGAAAAACACTTTTAAATGTTTTGCATGTAATAAGATTGGTCATTTTGATGTCTTGAAAGGAATGCAAGGTTTGAGGAAAGAGTTAAGAAAACATTTAAGCCTAACTAGAACATTTATAGATTCAAGAAAAGAAAACAATGCTACATAGAAGATGAGGAAGGAGTAACTGATGACTCTGGAGATGAACCAATAGAAGACTCTGCTAGTGGATCCAGCAATAGAAAGGAATGGGTGTTCTATGCTTTGAAGGAAGATGAACTGGAACTGGCTATCAAGAATGAAGAGAAGGCCCTAACAGAAAAAGTTGAAGATAATGATGAATGGGTAATTGATAGTGGATGATGACATCATATGATTGGAGATAAAAGCAAATTTATGTCCCTGCAAGAATACAATGGCGGTCAAGTTAGATTTGGAGATGACAGGGCATGTATGATCAAAGGTAGAGGTATTATTTCTTTGGATGGAAAACATAATGCTAATAATGTCTATTATGTAGAAGGTTTGAAGCATAATCTTTTAAGTGTTGGTCAATTGGTTGATAAGGGTTTTCAACTTCAGTTTACAGATAGAAAATGCAAAATCATTAACAGGACTAGTTTGGAGATTGCAACCGATATTCAAACAAGAAGTAATATCTTTCACTTGAACACTGGTAATAAGATATGTTTGATTGCTCATATTCATGAGAGTTGGATATGGCATACAATGTCGTGTCATGTTAATTTTGATTGTATTGTTAAGATCAGTTCAACAAAGGTAGTTAGAGATATACCTAAGATTATGAAGCCTCATAATCCGGTATGTAAGGATTGCCAATTGGGTAACCAAGTTAGAAGTTCTTTCAAAAGAATACATGATAAATCTAATGATGTACTTGCTTTGAGTCACACTGACTTATGCGGTCCAGCAAGGACTAGAAGCTTTCAAGGTGATAGGTATTTCATGTTGATTATTGATGACTATTCTAGAATGATATGGGTGAGTTTTCTAAGGGAGAAGTCTAAAGCTTTTGAGAAATTCAAGGTCTTTAAAGCGAAGGTTGAAACTAAGACTTGATAAAAATCAAATGTCAAAGATCAGATCATGGTGGTGAGTTCACTTGTCATGAATTTAATAGTTATTGTGAGACAAATGGAATCAGGAGAGAACTATCTGCACCTAAGAGTCCTTAGCAAAATGGAGTAGTTGAAAGAAATAACAAAACCATTTTGGATGTAGCTAGATCTATGATGATGGAAGCCAAATTTCCTCATATCTACTAGAGAGAAGCAGTGAGTACAATAGTCTACACATTAAACAGACCCCTTATGAACTATGGTTTGGACATACACCTATTGTTAAGTATTTCTAAATTTTTGGAAGTAAATACTATATCAAAAGATATGTTTCAATTGCAAAGTTTGACCCTAGTTGTGATGAATAGATATTTCTTGGTTATTCAATTCAAAGAAAAGCATATAGATGTTCTAACAAAAGATTGCAGAAAATTGTGGAGAGTACTAATGTGAAAGTGGATGAACAGTACAGAAATCATTCTATATCATATGATAGGAAACTGACAGTGGAAATGATCATAAATGAACTGACAATGCCTCAACCGGTACAAGAAGCTGAGACAGTTACACTGACAAAATCAAAGCATTCAACTGTGACTGATGATTAGAGCAATGAACCAGAAGTTCAAAAGACACCAAGGTATGTAAGATTTATTCATTCACATGAACAAATTATTGGAGATAGGAACAAGGAAGTTACGACAAGAAGAAAATTGGCAAATGAAGAGGTATGTCTTATTTCTCAAATTCAACTGGCAACTGTTATTGAAGCTTGTAAGGATAAACATTGGTTAAAGGCTATGGAAGATGAATTAGATCAGATAGAGAAGAATGAAACTTGGTCTTTAGTTCCCCGACCTAAAAATAAGAATGTTATTGGAACTAAATAGGTTTTTAGGAATAAACTAAATGAGGATGGTCAAGTTGTAAGAAACAAGGCTAGATTGGTTTGTAAAATATATTCTCAAATGGAAGGAACTGATTATGGTGAGACATTTGCACTTGTAGCTAGAATTGAAGCTGTTAGACTATTTCTTGCCTATGCAACTTATAAGAACTATAAGGTTTATCAAATGGATGTTAAATGTGCATTTTGTAATGGTGAGCTTGAGGAAGAAGTTTACATTGAGAAACCTGATGGATTTTCATTGACAGATGATAAAGATATAGTTTGAAGATTGAAGAAAGCTTTATATGGTTTGAAACAGGCTCCTAGAGTTTGGTATGCAAGGTTGGATAAATATCTTTTGAAGCTTGGTTTTACTAAAGGCAGTGCTAATAGTAATCTATATTATAAGATCACTAATAATGATATTCTGATTATTGAAGTTTTTGTTGATGATATCATTTTTGGAGGAGAAGATAAGTTGTGCATGGAATTTGCTAATGACATGAAAAATGAATTTGAAATGTCCATGATTGGTGAGATGAAATTTTTCTTAGGTTTGTAGATTACTCAAACTGACAAAGGGATTTTTATCTATCAAACTAAGTATCTAAGGGAATTGTTGAAGAACTTTGGTATGGAGAATTCCAAACCAGTAAGTACTCCTATGGCTACAAGTGAGAAATTATCTATTAAGGATACCTCTACACTAGTAAATCCAACAAGGTATAAGTCTATGACTTGTGGTTTGTTATATCTTACTTAGATTAGACCTGATATTATGAATGCAATAAGTATTGTTTCAAGATATCAAAGTAAGCCTAAAGAAAATCATGAATCTGTAGTAAAGAGGATATTCCGGTATTTGCAAGGAACAACAAAATATGGTTTATGGTATTCTAGAAATGATGATTTCACCTTATGTGCATATACTGACTCAGATTGGGCAGGTGATACTGATGACAGGAAGAGCAGTTCTAGTGGAGCTTTCTTTCTTGGAAAGAAACTAGTTTCATGGATCAGTAAAAAATAGTCATGCATTTCTTTATCTACTACAGAAGCTGAGTATGTTGCAGCAACAACCAATTGCACTCAAGTCTTGTGGATGAGGCAAATGTTGAAGGATATTAGGGTAAATTGTGATGAACCGATAACTATCTACTATGATAACTCTGCAGCTATTGACATGTCTAAGAATCTGATATTTCACTCTAAGACTAAGCATATTTCAATAACGTATAACTTTCTGAAGGACAAGGTAGAAGCAAAGGAAGTCAAATTGGTTTATGTGAACACTAAAGAATAAATTGTAGACATATTCAGTAAACCGTTGTCTAAGGAATCATTTGAGTATTTGAGAGACAGGTTAGGGGTTTCTGCCCCTTCGGTAGAGACTTGATTGATGAAGTTTGTCATCAGTCTGACATGCATTATCAAAGACATTAATCATTCAGACACTAATGAGTGGTGCTACTACTCAGGAGGAGTAGTTAGCTTTGAGATTCAAAGGTTTATATCATTTCTTTGATATTTTTGTCAGATTTATGGCATTGATGTCAAAGGGTGAGTGATAGTAATGTGAAAAATCATTCAGATACTTACAAAAATATCATTCACAGGGGGAGAGCTATTGATATTTAGGAGATTGTTGGTTGTCTTCCTTAGGGGAGACTTGTTTGGCACTTATTGGTACTTAAATGTTTTCAACATCTATTGTGCCATCAATGCCAAAGGAGGAGATTGTTGGCATTATGGATGAATTGATTATGTGTTATATTGATGAATTGATTATGTGTTGCATTGATTGTTATAATTTGTTAATAACTGATTCAACCCCCCCCCCCCCCCCCCCCGTCTCAGTTGTTCACTGGTTATCCTAACACAAATCAACTATGAAAAAAGAATTTGAGGTGACTGATTTGGGTTTAATGAAGTACTTTCTTGGCATTCAAGTAAGTTGAAATGATAAAGGTATATTCATCTCACAATCTAAGTACGCAAATGATATTTTGAAAAGGTTCAATATGATGAATTGAAAGTCAGCTCCAACACCTATTGTAACAATTTTGAAATTGAGTAAAGATGATAAAATAGTAAATGTAAATCCAACTTTGTATTAAAATTTTTGTTTATAGATGATAGGAAAAATACTTCTGGTTATTTTTTAAATTTTGGATTAGGTGCAATATCTCAGGCTTAAAAAAAGCAACCAATTGTTACTCTTTCATCAGCAAAAGTGGACTATGTAGAGGCTATAGGGGCATCGTGTTAAGCAATTTGGATGAGAAGAATGTTAAAAGAGTTATGACATGAACATGAAAAAAAAAAGTTACAATTCAGCCATAGCACTATCAAAAAACCTAGTATTTCACAAAAGAAGAAATCATATTGACACAAGATATCATTTCATTAGGGAGTTGATCATTAATAAATAAATCTTAATGGAACATTGTAGGTCTAAAGATCAATGTGTTGATGTTTTTACCAAGGCATTAGGATTTTTTTTGTCTATCATAGAGACTAATGGGTATTGTAGACAACAATTATGATTAAGGGGGAGTGTTAGATTTAATCACAACTATCAACTTTTGTTTAATCTGTATCTTTTCTCCTTCTCTCGCTGTCTTTTGTCCTTCTCATGGCTTTATTCTATGTAAGCATATAATTCTGCACCTTCCTACATCCCATCCTCCTTCCATTTTCAAATCAAATAGGATAGTAGTTAATAAAAATTTACTGATTGTAAACTTTTTAGGATCTGTATACGATGGACAAGGTAATTGGAATGAAATGAAATTAATGTTTAATCCTCATCTTTCGTTGGAAACATGTAGAAGTATCTAGAAGTATCATAATAGAAAGTTAATAAAGAACAAAATAGAGCAGTCTTGGTGATCAATGTTTGAGAAAAATAAGGTAGAAAATAGGTTTTTTTGTAGCAATAAAAGGAGTAGAAATAACTGGGACTCTTTGTCTTGTATGTGAAAAGAAAGAGTAGAAGCTCTACTGAATGGAATTAGCCTTGTATTATTTTCAAAAAAATATAAGAATACATATACATATCATTTCCATTAAAGCTCTTTGCTATCTACTCTTTTCTATTTATTTTTTTCCTTTGCCTCTCTCCTTCAATGCAACAATTCCAAATTCTCATGCCTAGAGTATGGACCCTCAATACTCCACACTACTCATCTATGCTTCCTATTTATTCCTCCTAATCCCTTTTAATTACGGTCTCCCTATGAGGAAAACATTAATAAGGGAAAGAACAAGCAGTTAATGAGTAAGGAGGATGAGATGCTTCATATCAAACGAACCCCTTCTATATTTGGGTCAATTAAGAGAAGCATTGAACAAAAAAAATGAAAAAATAATAAATAGGATGGAGCATTACCAAACCCCTTTTGGGTTGATTTTTGTGAATGTACAACATTAATAGACACCCAGATGAATAGAAATGCAATGCTTGCATATGGGCACTTATGACCTAGTAATGAATTCTCAAGTCACTAAATAAATGCAGCTTCGGATTGGATTTCAAATTTCATTATCCTAGGACTGCATTTAGTTATTATATAGTTAATAGAAATGGTTTGGTATATTATAATAGTGTAGCTAGAATAGTATGGATTCCTTTGAGGATAGAACAAAGGTTTTTTTGTGTATAGAATGTGTCTGACATTTTTCTATTAGAGATCACCAAAATGTTGTTTTATGTATTAGAAGGGTTTAATTTATGGTATGAACTGCTTAATTAAAGCTTTGCAGATTGGAGGAAAGATGCTATATTTCTCTTGTAGTAACACAAACTAGTTGTATATAAATTTATATTTTCTCTATAATTAAATGAGTACTGGCTCTTACCAATAGTTTAATTATTAAAAACACAAACATTGAAGAGAAACGGAAAAAATAAACTTCATTAATAAATCTAGAACCTTCTTTCATGAACATGCATAGGGTATGAAGAGGGAAATGAGAGAACACAAAAGAAAACTCAAAAAATAAAATATAAAATTCAACATTAGTCCATACTCTTCATTTATTTGCAACAACATAAATTTATTATAAAATTCTATAAGTATCTTTTTGAAAATATAAATATGGATTTTTCTCTAGAGAAAATTGATAATTAAATAATTTTTTTCTTAGCTATCCTAGATTCATTGGACCATTTATTTGCCATAGGACATGTTATGCCCTACACACCTAACCCCATCAGTTTCCTTGTTTTGAAAATATGGATCCCCTCCCTTTTTCTTTTTTGTAGTTTTCCTTTTTTAGTGTTTCCCTTTTGCACCTCAGAACCTCAGAACCCCAGAGTCTTGAGGTGATCTATGTTGTTTTGAAGTCCTACCCTGGAACCCTAGAGTTCCAAGGTAGGATTTTGTTTCCCATTTTGGTCCAAGACCCTGGAACCTTGAAACCCTGGGATCCCAAGGTATTGCCTTTTTCTCTTGCCTTGTTCCTTTTTGTTGAAGTCTCAGAATCCCAGAATTCTACAATTTTGAGTTCTTATTTTTTCGTTTACTTTGGAAATATGGAACCCTAGAATCCTGAAGCTGTTTGGTTTTCTACCTCGCAACCTCGGAGTCCAGAGGTGCCCTACTTCTTTGTCACCTCGAAACTCCAAAACCCTAGAGTTTTGAGGTATGTTTGTGGTTTTCTTTTTTTTCATCTTGGAAGTTTAGAACCCTAGACTCCTGAGGTCATGTTTAAAGCAACCGTATAGACAAAGTATCGAGGGGTATAAATAGGGGAAATGAAATTTTCTAATCTCATTTTTGTATTCAAGATTTTCTAGCCTCCCAGCTTTGATCTCTTGAATTCGTACCTCCGTGTTGCCAAGATTTTTGTGGGTTTTCTTCTCCTAGGTTGGTGGATTTTCTTCCCCCTTGTGTTTTCTTGTTTACATTTTCTAGTTTTTTAAAGCATAGATTTTCCTTTCTTAATTTTTTTGTTTTGCGTGTTTTTGTTTTCCCATGTTCCTTAGGTTTTTGCCATCTCGAAACCCTAGAGCTTCGGGCTTCATAGTCCTATGTCACCTTGGAACCTCAGAGTTTTGAGGTTGTTCCTTTTTGGTCACACCTTCACCCCAAAATTTTGCACCCCCAGAGTTCCGGACCACTCTTTTTGACCTATCTAAAGAACTACCCCCAACCTCAGAACCCCAAAGTTTCAAAATTCTTTTCCTCTTAAGCCAGGGTTTCAATTCACAACCCTAGGATCTTAGAGTTCTAGATCATCTTGTTAGGCCTTCAGCTAAGTTCACCCCAGAACCTCAAAACCTTAGAGTTCTAAACCATGTTGTTTTCACCTATCTTAACCCTAGAACCCTGGAGTTCCGAAGTTAATTATTTTTAAAGGAGTTATCCAGCTTGGTACTCTAGATCCGTATCCTTGGAGTCTCGAAGTGGGTGATAAAATTGATATTTTTTACTATATAATAGGCTAATTTATGGTTCTTTCTTGTAGATTAGAGCAGTTAAATGGACCCAACCTCCAACAAGAAAGCCAAGGAATTGGACAAACTACCTGCAACCATGAAGTACCACTATCAAGGACAAACTTATGCTTCCAAGCTAGATGACCAGATCAAATGGGTAACAGACACTAAAGCTGGACACATTGAAATTGAGGACATCATAACACAACTAGACAAGCCAAGGTTGGAGGCTCCTTATAGGAGGATTAAGAGATCCGAGATGGTGAAGGCAACCATATTTCCATAATATGTTCAAGCCCCTAAATTTATCATGACTATCGCACAATAATACAATGCACACACCAAAAAAGTACGTAGATGATCAAGGGAGGACAATAATTGATTTATTAACAGATATGTTAGGGTTTATTTTTTATATTCCTTCAAGGGATGAAGTACTGCTGACAACGGAGGAAGAAGCTGCAGAGGTATGGGATAAGGATACTGTCTCTTGCAAAAGATATAGAAATGAAAATTGGTTTGACAAAGAAAGGAAGATAGGCTTAAAGGCCAGTGACATTCTAAGTGCTGATTTCAAGAAGCCACATCAGGACTTGATCATTATGTTGAGCAAGGCCTTTTGCAAGTCAAATTGCTAACATTTTTACCCATGAATGTCTCAATACATGACTACTATTATGATTGGGGAGCAGTATTTTGATTGGGCCCAAATCCTCTCAGATAATATACACAAATAATTGATTGATGTACACACGACAAATAAATAAGTCAAAGGTACACAAGGTGACTAGAAAAATCATACCACATGAAGGCAAGAAGGATGAGGACATGCCACAATGGTTAAGCTTCACCTTCGAGAAGAAAAATAAACTTGTACTGCCAAAGGTGACCCTACAACAAGCAATCACTGAAGAATCAAGGAAAATGAAGAAGGACAAGACCATACACCATTTTTCTAGAACTTGTTCTGGTGAGGTGATTGTTGATGTTGCAACTCTCATATAGGTTGAAGGAGAAGGCTCCCCGAAATACCAAGTGTCACAAGTAAAATTGGGTGAACAAACGAAATGGGGAGAGTTGGATACATTAGAGCTTGCTGCCAGTGTGGTGAGGAGCCGAATAGAAAAGGAACACATCTCCTACTCAAAGGTTAAAGCATAGATAGAACAATGTAAGAAGCTACTGGTGGAAATGAGAAAGCCCCTAGATGTATGGTGGATGATAGCCTACCTTCAACCTCATCACTTCCAGAGAGATTTGAAAGTTCTTGTTGAACTAAGGAAGGTTGTAGCAACTGCAAAAGCATGGGCCCAAACTAATGCTTCTAAAATTAGATTATATTTGCAAAACACTATGGAGGCATACACGAAGGCCATACAGATTGGAGGAACTTTAGCTTCATTTTCTTAGTAATGGTTGTGAAAGCTCAACATTTTTTACATACAATATAAAATTTTGAATAAGATTTTGAATATCGGAGAAGATGTCATAATGGGTCAAGATCTCTTGGGAGGGGATAGTGTTGAAAATTTGTAGTCATATATATACATTTTGCAGTTGAAGATTGAGATGCTTCAATAGTATGGAAAAGACATAATAGATGGATGTTCTCCTCTCCTTAGTGCAATAAAGAAGTATGAAAAGTTTGTAGGGCAGTTGTTGGGTATTTTTGGGCTCGGTATTAGTAGTACTAGACACATGGAGGAAGAAAATGTACTTTGTCAATGGGATGCATATGTGGCACAATATCTTATAACTCTTGTTGAGTTTAATGTCGAGTTAATGAATAGATATACATACTTAATAAATCAATGTTGACAAGATTAAAAAATAATAGAGAAATTAGAAGATAGAAATAAGAATGGAGAAGAGATTTTGAAGAAGTACAATTTTAGAATCAAACACATTGTAGATCCTCTTGCTGAAGTAGTTGCATGTATCATTAGCAATCATAAGAGCTATAAAAAGAAGTGAAAGATAAACATGCAGTTGCTAATGATAGCATGATACCAATACTGAGACTTCAATTGCTGCTCCAACATGTACCTTGATTATTGAACAATTTTTACATGATTACGAAGCATTGGGTCATGCAACACCATTTTTGTAATGCTCACCCAGTTGTAATTTTGTAATAGTTAACCAGAGTTCAAGGCAGAGACTTTCATGTGAACTACAACTCCTTTCTTTTTAGTGCTTAATTTAGATAGGTTTATTTCCTAGAAAGTAAGACAACAAACTCTATAAATTGGAGATTTTGATTCATTGTTAAAGGTCCACAAATTGATGATTTGAGGCCTAATTAGATATTCCTTTAGAGATTTTTATGCAAATTTTATGAGTTTGAGTAAATATTATAATAAATTCTTTGGACTTAATACAAGAAGCAACTTATAGATTGCTTGATCTATGTGTATGTGCTATGAATTTGTTCTTTGCAATTTGGTAATGTCTATTGTTTGAAATCAACAACTTATTTTGGTCTTATATTTTATTTCTTTATGAATCATATTGCACACGTACGTGGTGTATGAGAATTAATGTGATAGGACAATATTGTGGTGATATTATTTCCATGAATTTATGAGGTTGCATGACTTTGCATGTTTATTGGAGATCCATTATTGAATGGCTGGATTGAATAATATTGATGATTTTTAGATTGCAGGGTGCTAATCGAGTTGTTCATTAAGTTGTTATTGTATTGGTTTCATTATTATTTTCTTGTTTCCTCTATCTATCTTTTGCAATTTATTTTGAAAGAGAATCTAAACCATCAAAAAAAAAAGTTAAAGTTATTGGAAGTTATTGGGATTTGTTTCAACTAGCAGGCCCCTTAACAGGTACAACCACATCAACCATTGATCTTCTTATCACCGTCAAGACCTGACTATAGAGATCCTGGAGTAGTTAGTTTCCCGAAACTTATTGCTTTTTAGGAGAGGTGGTGAGTGTTTGCATAAGCTACTTGATTGTTGGTGAGTGTGTCAAAACACCCATCAACAGGACATAAGACTATTGGAAAATTATGAAAATAATCTTTTGGAAATGCAAAATTTCCCATTCTCCTCTAAGAAAAATAAAAAAATAAAAAATATTTTTATCAACCAAACATAACATTCTAATCACTTTCTTGACTTGGGGCACACGTTTAGTGGACAATTAAGAAACCATGTCCTTGAAAATATTATCTCCCTTATGTAAACCATTGGAACCTAAGGTATGTAACTCTTTGAAAATGGAAACTATTGATTTACCTTAAAAATTGAACAATAACCTACCTTTCTTAACTATTGGACCACTTATTTCTTAGAAGACATAAATTTTGTGGAAAATGATAGAAACAACTTGAAAATTTTAACTATTAGGGTATATGCATGAAGTTGTGGTACCAAAAAGGTGCCACACTTCAAAAAAATGAAAAATGTGCATAAGGATCATGCCTTATAAGGCACGTGCACTATAGGGAGCGCGCCCTATAGTGCACACGCCTTATAAGGCATGCACCTTATGCGCATTTTAAACTTAAGAAAAAACCTTCTCCACATTTTGGATGGATTTTGCATTCGCAAACCCATGTTTTGCCGATTTTGACTGCCATTTTATTGCACTCGCCCTTTGTAAAAGCTTGATATTGGGCACTAAGTTGTCCATCTCTAATCAAAATACCACCATGTCATCGAAGAGATTGAAGAGGTATGTATTTTTATTTTCTTATTGTGATTTTTTTATTAATTTGAAGATTAAACTAGGTTTATTGATTTAAATTTATTTTCATTATCAGGAAATGAGATTAGACAAGAAAATGTTGAAAACACTAAATCACCTCCTCATGAAGACCATATTGAAGAAGAAGCACATCAATCACCTCCTCATGAAGACCATATTGAAGAAGAAGCACATCAAGAACCTCCTACAATCCCTAGACATCCCATAGGTATAGAAGAAAACCTATTAGGTCAAATAGAAAATAGCCAAAAAGAGCTTGAAGGTTTAATCACAAGGCTAAAAGATCCCACTGGAACAAACTCCCATAGGACAAACCTTGCCAGTTCTTTGCAATCTATTGTATATTACATACAATCTATGAGTGGGAAAATAAATTTTTTATCCAGTAAGAAGGAAGAACAAAAGAAATTTTATGCTGACAAATTATCATATCTGGCAATGAAGAAAAAGATAATTATTAAATTTGACTTGTGTGCTCTTTTTATGGACCCCTGAACGAATCAACCTATACACCCTAGATGTAGGAGATTCCCTATTCATTGGTGTCATCATGAAGGGATTAAGAACAATTTTTGGGATAGGTGGTGGATGGTATTTGATCAGCCTCCATGCAATAATCATGAGGTACCCCAATACTTTTTGAGAAAACTATACTATGATTTTGTCCTTAATGAGATCCCAAACTATTTTGATTTTCTAGATTAACAAGGTAGAGGTGGGGGTTCCTCACATGATAGAGAGGCTACACAACATGATCCAAATCTCCCACCAAGACCCTTGGCTAGACCTATGGTGGAGCATGTTATTATTCCTTCCATTTTGAAGGAGAGTATTGATGTCGAAACTCTATACTCGATTAGCTCACTTGTTGGCATTTCAATAGAAGGAGATTGCTGATATTCATTAAGGATATTGAGAAGGTTGTTCAAAATTATTGATATAACTGAAAAAGGATGATAACTATCTTTATAACATTATTTTGTCATTGATGTCAAGAAATTGATTTTCTAATTCAGTATGATGTTGCCATATCTTGAGAAGATTGATTTGAAGAGAATTAAGATGTCGGTAAGTGACACAGAAAGAATGTGATAAGAAAGGGGAGAAATAAGTTATTCAATGGGCAACTATTACTGAGTTAGACAATGATGAGATCATGATGTTTATATTGTTTTGATATCCTACATATGTTGTTGATTGTAAGGTTAATACTATACTATGTCATCGAGCAACGAACCTAGTCGGTAAACCCTAAGGTTGTCGATATCGGTTAATGAAGGCAGAATGTCTGTCGAGTAAAGTTTAGTATTTACCAAGTTGCAACCAAGTTATGACAGATCGTATTCGATGGATAAAAGCATTATTTAATGAAGGACAATGATTAGCTGGAGATGTATAAATGATTGGTATGCCGTGCATGAAGTTTGTTAAGGATCTATAGCAATGGGAGATCGGTAGGAAAATCTACAGCGCAGATTGAACTGCAATAAGCTTGTGCAAGTTCCAAGAAAGGAATGCAAGTCCCTAGGTAAGGTAAAATGTTTTTCATATCAAAAGATGCATTGAACCTAGTCAAGATTGAAGATTTGATAGCTAAGATTGATCATGGGAAATGTGATCAAGGAGATTAAGCGGTTAGCAAATTGTTTATAAATAAGAAATTGTTGATAAACAATGTATGCGAGCAAGTGTAAGCACAAGGATGCTACATAGTGATTACCAAACACATAAGCTTGAAGACCTGTTTGAATAATAGAGTAGGGAGCCCAACAGAGGGACAAGATAAGTCCTTTGACAAGATTGTTTTGAGCAAATAAGAATTTGCTTTAGCATTTCAGATGTGAAGTTGCAGATATATTTATTACTATTATTTATTTTGTAAGTGATAGAAAATCTCTTAACCGAGTGGAATTAAGAGTCTTATTTGTAAACCCTCTAGCAAGGTAACATTCTAAATGAGTGTTTGAAATCCTTTGACAAGGTCACTTCTAACAAAGTGAAGATCCTAACAGATCTAAGGGAATCCCTTAACCGGGTCACATCTAGCAATGTGTTTGTAATCTTTAATAGGATTTTCTTTTAACCAAGCATACTCTAGAAGAGTATATTTCTTAGTGGGTCCGAAATCCCATAGTGGTTTTTCCCTATTTGGGTTTCCACGTTAAATCTGGTGTTATCTGTGTTATGATGATTATGTGTTTATGAGTTTGCATGTTTAGCAGTTTTTGGTTATGTTGCTGAAGTATAAGTTACCGAGGTTGAATTTGTTGATTTTATGGAAGATTAAACTTGTATGATTCACCCCCCCTCTCATCTTGTTAGTTATTGGCATCAGAATTTTACAATTGGTACTAGAGATTTGGACTCTAGAAGAAAAATTTTAAAGGTAATTGAGGCAAAGATCTGAAGATGTATAAAAGAGATGCACCAAAGTTGAACAAGTCAAGTTTCTCCACATGGCAGAAAAGGATGAAGCTGCATTTATCAGGAATTGGAGAATATGCAACATATTATTTGGAGAATGATTACATACCACCAAGCACCAACCCGATGACCTTGGAAGAGATAAAGGCAAAACAAGAACACATTCAACCTATGATTGAAATAACATCAACATTGACCGACTCAGAGTTTAATGATCTAGAAGGTTGCAATGATGCAAAAGCAATGTGGACCAAGCTCATATCTATGTATGGCAGTGATGAACATGTTCAAAGAGAAAAAGTAGATAGTCTAAGAGGACAACTTGAATCCATGAGAATGAATGAAGGTGAGAACATAACCCAATACAGTACAAGGTTAAAAGAGACTGTCAATCAAATTAAAGGAGCAGGAGGAACTATTGAAGAAAAGGATGTAACAAGTAAGTTGCTTAGAACACTTCTACCTACTTATGCCATTCAAGTCTCTGCAATCAATGAACTAAGGTCTGTACCAAACATGCCAGTGTCTTTAGATGCTACTATTGGTAAGCTACATGCATTTGAGTTAATTAATTTTGATAACAATGGGTCTTCGGTAAATAAAGTAGAATCTACATTCAGTTCTTTTCATATTGGTGAATCTGATGATTACAATGATAGAATGAGTAAGTACTCTAAAGGGAATCACAGTGGAGCAAGTGAAAGATTTTGGAAGGACATGGATGAAGTGCACAAACTGTATGAGGAAATCAAGAAGCAAGAAGAGTTTGAAGCATTATCAGCTAGAAGGTTACTGAGAGGAAAAGGTAAGTATAAAGGAAAGCTACCTTTTAAATGTTTCAATTGTGATAAAATAGGACATATGGATTCTAATTGCCTTGACAAAGAATATAGTGAAAAGAGAGAATACCGAGATAACAGGAAGAAAGACAACCAATACAGAGGACACCGAGACTTCAGAAGGAGAGACAGAAAGACATGCCTAGTAGCTGATGAGGAATCCAACGATGACAAATCTGATGAAACTGATATAGAGAAAATTGTTTATGTGCCTATTAAAGATGGATCTGATGAAGAAAGGTATGAAGAAAAATCCCTAATATCTCACATAAATAATAATGATTCTTGGATCATAGATAGTGGATGCTCACATCACATGATAGGTGATAAACACAAGTTTGTTAAATTAGAAGACTATGATGGAGGCTATATAAGATTTGGTAATGATGCACCATGTTCAATGAAAGGTAAAGGATATATAACACTTATTGACAATGCTAAATGTGATGATGTATAATGGGTTGAAGGACTGAAATACAATTTGTTGAGTGTAGCACAACTAAACAATACAGGATACCAAATAGAATTTCAGAAAGGAATTGTCAAAGTTCATGACAAGCATGGAAAGTTAGTTGCTACTAGGACACAAACAAAAGGTAATACATTTCATCTTGACTCAACTCGGAACAAGTGTCTTTATGCTAAGATAGATGATACCTGGTTATGGCATAAAAGGTTTTGTCATGTAAATTTTGATAATCTGATCAAAATAAGTAAGAAGCACCGAGTAAGAGGTCTACCGAGTTTGGAAAAACCTGAGAATGCTATATGCTGAGGATGCCAAATGGGTAAGATGACAAGATCAAGCTTTACAACTAAGTCCTACACTTCTAAAGGAATTTTAGATCTAGTACACACTAATCTTTGTGGTCCCATGAAAGTTCAAAGTTATTATGGTGATAAATATTTCATATTATTTGTGGATGATTACTCAAGGATGATGTCAGTTATGTTTTTAAAAGAAAAATCAGAAGATTTTCAAATGTTTAAATGGTACAAGGCAAGAGTTGAAAATAAAATAGGAAGACAACTAAAATGTCTTAGATCTGATAGAGGAGGAGAATTCACTTCTGATGAATTTAACTTATTCTGCAATGATCATGGTATAAAAAGGCAAGTATCTGCACCGAGAACACCTTAGTAAAATGGGATAGGCGAGAGAAGAAACAAATCAATTGTGGATTGTGCCAGGACACTGATGATAGAAAAGAGGGTACCTCAAACATTTTGGAGAGAAGCAATCAACACTGCAGTTTACACCCTGAACTGAGTTCAACTGAAGAAAGGAACTATGAAGACACCATATGAGATCTGGTATGACAAGAAACCTAATGTAAGTTATTTTAAAATATTTGGAAGTAGATGCTATGTTCACAAAGATGACAAAAATGGAAAGTTTGATCAAAAAAGTGAAGAAGGAACATTTCTTGGTTATTCTTCTAGAAGTAAAGCATTTAAATGTCTAATCAAATCATCTAAGAAAATACTAGAAAGTGCAAATGTGAAAATTGATGAATTTGCAGAAAGAAATGATGAAGGAAATTCCAAAGAACCAGAAGATTGTGAAGAATTTGTTTATGTTCAATCGAGAAGTCCTACTCAGAAAGCTATTGAATAAAATGAAGATAATGTCCAGTTACCGAGTGATGAAGAAGATCATACAGAACCTACTGAGCCTATATTAACCAAATATGTCAGAAGACATCATGCATCAAGTCAAATTATAGGAGATAAGGATGATCCTGTGATGACAAGGAACAAACTGAGACAGAACACATGTCTAATATCTGAATTTGAACTAAGAATAGTAAAAGAGGCATTTAATAGTGAAGATTGGGTAAATGCTATGATAGAAGAGATTGATCAAATCAAGAAGAATGACACATGGACACTGATCCCAAGACTGAAGGACAAAAATGTAATCAGTACAAAGTGGATTTTCAGAAACAAGCTAAATGAAAAAGGTGAGGTCATTCACAACAAAGCAAGACTAGTTTACAAAGGTTATGCTCAAGAAGAAGGAATAGATTATGGTGAGACCTTTGCACCTATGGCTAGACTTGAGGGAGTAAGAACATTGTTGGCATATGCTGCTTTCAAAAATTTCAAGGTATATCAAATGGATGTTAAATCTGCATTTTTGAATGGTATACTAGAAGAAGAATTTTATATAGAACAACCTGAAGGATTTGTTGAAGACAAGAGTAAAGATCAGGTATGTAAATTAAACAAAGCTTTATGTGGTCTAAAACAAGCACCTAGAGCATGGTATGAGAGACTGCACTCTTACTTAATCAGGATTAGTTTTATAAGGACAAGTGAAAACAACAACATGTACATGAAGAGTGATGAGGACAATGAAATACTGATCTCAACCATATTTGTTGATGATATTATTTTTTGTGGTAATGACTCCTTATGCAAGAACTTTGGAAATGAAATGAGCAAATAATTTGAGATGTCATTAATCGGTGAGATAAAGTATTTTATAGGTTTATAGATAATGCAAATGAAAGATGAGATTTTCATTACTCAATCCAAGTACATAAAGGAAATTTTGAAGAAATTTGGAATGGAGGATTCTAAACCAGTAAGTACTCCTATGACTACTAACTGTAAAATATCAAAGAATGATAAATCTGCATCTATTGATGAGACACTTTATCGATCTATGATTGGGAAGTTACAATATGTTGTGCATAGCAGACCAGATATAGCACATGCAGTAGGTATTGTTGCAAGATTTTCTGTAGATCCCAATGAAAACCATATGACAACAATCAAGAGAATTTTGAAATACCTGAGAGGCACTAAAGATTATGGCTTAGTATATGAAAAGAGGAATGATTTTAATTTAAAAGTTTACACTGATGCTGATTAGACAGGCAACATAGATGACAGGAAAAGCACAAGTGGTGGAGCTTTCTTTTTGGGAGAAAGACGAGTAAGTTGGCTTAGCAAGAAACAAGGATGTATTTCACAGTCAATAACAGAAGCTAAATATGCTACTGTAGCATTGAATTATACCAATATAGTGTAGGTCCCAGAGACAATTGAGAGGGGGGGGTGAATCAGTTGTCCAATAAATTCAAACCAAAATCTTATTAACCAACTTAATGCTTAATACCGGTAAGACAGTTAGGTATGCCGGTAAACAATGTTAACAGAAAATTGCTATATCGGTAAGAATTAATGCATGAAACATAAACATAAAGTCATCCACAACACATGACACCAATATTTGTATGTGGAAACCCTGTAAGGGGAAAAACCATGGTGGGAAACCTTACCCACAATCAGATGATACTACTGTAGATAGTAAGTATAAAAAGAGGGGTCTGCACATGCAGAAAGGCCAACAGCCTAGAGCTCACTGCTCAATCACAAATGGAAGTCACACTGACTACAGTTGGATGGTTAAATCCAATGAGAATGTATTGCACAAAATAGCATCTTCATATGCTGGATTCAGTACCAGTGTAATGCTGATATGCTTCTACAAAAACCTAACTTCACATTCAAATGATGTCTTCATGTATATCTCTGCTTGATCTCACTTATACCCTTCCTTAAATCTTTTTTGCATTCCACACTTGATCTTACAAATAAGATCTTACATTTATACCATACCCTAAGACCAATTTTAGTAGGTCAGCTCTATAAGATATTACAATAAAAACATTTTATAAATAATACAATATCCAATGCAATAACCAATTGAACATGTCAGGTTAATGCATTTACAACAATAATAAATCATCTCCATAGCGTGCCATGCTGATCTGGAAAAGATAAACCTGTCGGTGTAACCCTAGATAACTTGGACCTATTTGCCGGTAAAAGCAAATATGCAAATAAGAATATACCAATGATTATTACTTCAAAGTAAAGTGTCCACATGATGTCTTTGACATTACCAAGTGTCTTCCATGTCAATGCAGGTACCGGTGAACATTATATCCTATCGGTTAACCATATACCGATGACTGTTTGCATAGTTCACTGTTTGCTGGTGAATGTTGCTGGATCTCCAAAGTAGGTGTATTTAGTAGGTGTTGACATCAATGACAAAACCATACCAAAATACCAACAATCTCCCCCTTTGGCATTGATGGCGACACAAGATGGAAAAACCATCAAAGTGCCAAAACAGAAATGCCAAGTACAAAAAAAACAACAATCTCCATTTCTCCCCTTGGGAGTAATATGTGTTTATTCCAAACTCTCATACCAATCTCTCTTCAAAAGATAATGCATTTTCATACATCTCTCCCTAATGTTTTTCCATATATCTCTCCCCCTTTGACATCAAATGCCAAAGTAAAAAAAATCAAGTTCATACAAAATACCAACCAATTCGATATACCAACTACTCCCCCTACGAGGTAGCTTCCTCATCAAATACCGGAATAAAAGATTTGTCCATTTGATTCTGCTGGTTGATGACAATCATCAACTGTCTAAGTCTCTATCGATGGAGGTAAGACTCCGAGCTGATCTCTGAGATACTCAAAAGTTTCTTTAGGCAAAGGTTTTGTGAAAATATCTGCAAGCTGTTCTTTAGTATTCACATAAACCAGTTTTATCTCCTTTTCTTCAACTTTTTCTCTTAGAAAATTTAGTTTGATAGAAACATGTTTTGTTTTAGAATGTAATACTGGATTCTTAGATATATCAATTGATGCAGTGTTATCACAATATATAGTAATAGGTTCCTTGCATTTTACCTTTATGTCTTTCAACATTTGCTTAAGCCAAAGTACCTGTGTACGGTTTGTTGCTACTGCAACATATTCTGATTCTGCTGTTGATAAAGATGTACAACTTTGTTTCTTACTTAACGAAGAAACTAATCTCTTTCCAAGAAAGAATGCTCCTCCAGTGGTGCTTTTTCTATCATCCACATCTCCTGCCTAATTTGCATCTATGTATGCATATAGATCAAAATTTTCATCTTTAGGATACCATAATCTAAGATTTACTGTGCCTTGTAAGTACCAGAAAATCCTTTTTACTACTGATTCATGATTTTCCCTAGGATTACTCTAAAATGTAGAAACTATACATACTGCATTCATAATATCAGGTCTGGTTTGTGTCAAATACAGTAAACCTCCTATCATAAATTTGTATCTAGTTGGATTGACAGGTGTACATTCATCCCTTTGAGATAATTTATCATTTGTAGTCATAGGTGTGCTTACCGTTTTAGAGTTTTCCATCCCAAATTTCTTAAGTAGTTCTTTCAAGTACTTAGATTGACTCAAAAATATGCCTTTATCAGTCTGTAAAATCTACAATCCTAAAAAGAATTTTATTTCTCCAATCATAGATATTTCAAATTCATGGTGCATTTTAAGAGAAAATTCTTTGCATAATCCATCTTCTCCTCCAAAGATTATATCATCAACAAATACTTCCATAATCAAGATGTTATCATTAGTTACTTTGTAACATAAATTACTATCTGCATTTCGTTTAGTAAAACCAATTTTTAAAAGATACTTATCCAATCTTGCATACCAGGCTCTTGGAGCTTGTTTTAGTCCATACAGAGCTTTTCTTAATCTGCAAACCATATCATTGTCATTTGCCAAAGAAAATCCATCAGGTTGTTCAATATAGACTTCCTCTTCAAGATCTCCATTCAAAAAAGCACATTTAATATCCATTTGATAAACTTTGTAATCCTTGTGAGCTGCAAAGGCCAAGAATAATCTAACTACCTCAATTCTAGCTACCGGTGCAAAGGTTTCATTGTAATCAACTCCTTCTTTTTGAGAATATCCCTTACACACTAGTCTTGCTTTATTCCTAACAACCTTACCATCTTCATTGAGTTTGTTTCTAAATACCCATTTGGTTCCAATTACATTTTTATTTTCAGGCCGGGGAACTAACGTCCAAGTATTATTTTTCTCAATTTGTACTAATTCTTCTTCCATAGCCTTAATCCAAAATTTATCTTCACATGCCTCATTGATAGATAATGGTTCAATTTGAGAAATAAGACATACCTCTTCATTTGTCAATCTTCCTCTTGTAATGACTCCTTTAAATTTGCTTCTAATTATCTGATCTTCAGAATGATTCAGTCTTACATACCGGGGTGTCTTAGTCTATTGTTGTTCTTCAATTACTGTGGAATCCTCTGATGATACCGGAGTAACTAGATCATCATTCTATACTGGTGGATTTACTATTGGTTCATTTGTCATAATTTATGTTACCGGTTCAGAGTCTATATACCTTGAAGTTCCTCTGAATTGTTCATCAATCTTTACATTTGTACTTTCAACAATTTTCTATAATCTTTTATTAAAACATTTATAAGCTTTACTCTTAGATGAATATCCAAGAAATATTCCTTCATCACTTCTAGGATCAAACTTGCCAATATACTCATCTCTTCTAATATAACATTTACTTCCAAAAATTCTGAAATACTTAAGAGTAGGAGTATTACCAAACCATAGTTCATGAGGGGTCTTACCGGTTTCACCTTTGATGTGAACTTTGTTGAATGTATAGAAAATAGTGCTTATTGCCTCTCTCCAGTACGCATTTGGTAGATTTGCTTCTGATAACATACTTCTTGCTGCATCCAAAATAGTTCTATTTTTTATTTCAACAACTCCATTCTGTTGTGGTGTCTGAGGTGCTGATAACTGTCTTTTGATTCCATTTACTTCATAGAATAAATTAAAATCTCTAGATGTGAATTCTCCTCCTTGATCTGATCTTAAACATTTAATTTTCTTACCGATTTCATTTTCAACCATTTCTTTGAATAGCTTGAACTTCCCAAGTGCTTCTGATTTTTCTTTGAGAAAAGTAACCCAACATATTCTAGAATAATCATCAATAATTAGCATGAAATATCTATCACCTTGTAAGCTTTTAGTTCTAGCCAGACCACATAAATCAGTGTGAATTAAATCAAGAGCATTATTGGATTTTTCTGGAATACTTTTGAAACTAGCTCTAACTTGTTTTCCAAATTGACATTCCTTGCAAATTGTATTCTGAGTTTTCATAATTTTAGGTAGATCTCTAACTGCCTTAGAAGTACTGATTTTTATCATGCAATCAAAATTTACATGATATAGTCTTTTATGCCATAGCCAACTTTCATCTATATGAGCAATTAAGCATGCATTTTCATTGTTATTCAAATGAAAGATATTACCTCTAGTCTGATTACCAGTTGCAATTTCCAAACTAGTTCTATTCATGATTTTGCATTTTCCATTTTTAAATTGTAACTAAAAAACTTTCTCAACTAATTGACCAACACTTAAAAGATTATGTTTTAATCCTTCAACATAGTAGACATTGTGAGTTTTATGTTTACCATCAAGAGATATTGAACCCTTACCTTTGATTGAACAGGCTTTGTCATCTCCGAATCTCAGTAAACCTCCATTGTATTCTTGAAAGTTCAAGAACTTACCTTTGTCTCCAGTCATGTGATGTGAGCATCTTGAGTCAATAATCCATTCATCCTTTGATTCCACTTTTTCTGCTAGGGCTTGTTCTACTAGTTGAGCAATAGGTACTGGTTGATCTTCTATTATAGCAACAAAGACCCATCCATTGTCTGTTGGATCCTCATCAGAATCACCAGTCACACCTTCATCAACAATGTAACAAGATTTATCTTTGTTTTTCTTAAATCTGTATCTCTGATATTAAGGATTAGGTTTGTATGTCCTTCTAGCTTCTTCTCTTAGTCTAGCATGTCTATCAGGGCATCTTGAAGCCATATGACCAATCTTATTGTAGTTGAAACATTTAAAGGGTGCTTTACCTTCATACTTACTTCCAATGGGACCTTTTGGCATTTTTCTTGCAAATAGTGCTTCAAGTTCTTCAAGCTCTTCATTCTCCTTCCTGGTTTCTTCAAGTTCTCTTGCATAAAAGGCTCTCCAGTTAGATTTATCAAAAGATGGAGTAGATGATGTTGATGCTTTCAAGGCCAAATCAGTTTTTATAGTAGTAACAGGACCAAATTCCTCAATTTCAAAAGCTGAAAGTTTTCCAATCAATGTATCCCTAGTTACTGATGTATTAGGCATTGTTCTCAACTCATTAATAGCAGTAACCTTCATTTTATATGCCAGTGGAAAACCTCTTAAGATTTTTGAAACAATCTCATCTTCACTCAAGGTTCCTCCACAACATTTGATACCTAAAACAATTTCATTTACTCTTTCCATAAAAGCAGAAATTCTTTCATCTTCTTCCATTTTCAGATGTTCATACCTGACTTGAAAGCTTTCAAGTTTTGCAATTTTGACTATGGAATCCCCTTCATTTAGTGTTTCCAAATGATCCCAAATAGCTTTTGCAGTAGATCTATCTGATAGTCCCACGATTTGTTGATCTGATAATACGCTCAAAAGTGCTTCTCTTGCTTTGCAATCATTTTCTTCATCTTTAGCTAAAGTAATATAACCATTCTTAGTAACTTCCCAGATGTCTTTACCAATGCAATTCAGATGTGTCTCCATTTCGATTTTCCATATCCCATAGTTGTTTCCATCAAGTTTAGGACTATCCTTTCTGAAATAATTAGTAGACATTGGATCTCCTCAAGTTGTTAAACTTATTGCGAAAAGAGGATTATTCTCTGATACCAATTGTAGGTCCCGGAGACAACTGAGAGGGGGGGGGGGGGGGTGAATTAGTTGTCTAATAAATTCAAAGTAAAATCTTATTAACCAACTTAATGCTTAATACCGGTAAGACAGTTAGGTGTGTCGATAAACAGTGTTAACAAAAAATTGCTATACCGGTAAGAATTAATGCATGAAACATAAACATAAAGTCATCCACAACACATGACACCAATATTTGTACGTGGAAACCCTGTAAGGGGAAAAACCATGGTGGGAAACCTTACCCATAATCAAATGATACTACTGTAGATAGTAAGTGTACAAAGAGGGGTCTGCACATGCAAAAAGGCCAATAGCCTAGAGATCACTACTCAATCACAAATGGGAGTCACACTGACTATAGTTGGATGGTTAAATCCAATGAGAATGTACTGCACAAAATAGCATCTTCATATGCTGGATTCAGTACCGGTGTAATGCTGATATGCTTCTACAAAAACCTAACTTCACCTTCAAATGATGTCTTCATGTATATCTCTGCTTGATCTCGCATATACCCTTCCTTAAATATTTTTCACATTCCACACTTGATATTACAAATAAGATCTTACATTTATACCATACCCTAAGACCAATTTTAGTAGGTCATCTCTACAAGATATTACAATAAAAACATTTTACAAATAATACAATATCTGATGCAATAACCAATTGAACATGTCAGGTTAATGCATTTACAACAATAATAAATCATCTCCATAGCATGCCATGCTGATCTGGAAAAGATAAACCTACCAGTGTAACCCTAGATAACCTAGACCTATTTGCCTGTAAAAGCAAATATGCAAATAAGAATATACCAATGATTATTACTTCAAAGTAAAGTGTCCACATGATGTCTTCAACATTACCAAGTGTCTTCCATGTCAATACAGGTACTGGTGAACATTATATCCTGCCGGTTAACCATATACCGGTGACTGTTTGCATAGTTTACTGTTTGCCAGTGAATGTTGTTGGATCTCCAAAGTAGGTGTATTTAGTAGGTGTTGAAATCAATGACAAAACCATACCAAAATACCAACATATAGCATGGATCAAACAACTATTGGAAGGTATAAATGAGAAAGTTACCAAGCTAGTAACTATATTCGGTGATAATATTAGTGCCATTAACATTTCAAACAATTTGGTAATGCACTCTAAGACAAAGCATATCTCTATAAAGTATCATTATCTCAGAGAAGAAGTTCAAGAGAAGAAAGTTGTGTTGGAATATATCAGTTCAAAGGAGCAATTAGTAGACATCTTCACAAAGCCACTGCCAAGGGACACTTTTGAGTATCTCAGAAGCAAGTTAGGGGTCCTACCCCTATCTTCTACTCACTGACAGAGTTCGGTGAAAGCATCAATTCGATGACTTTATAGAATATTATTTATGGATTGATGTTGATTTATGCACTTTAGGAGGTTTTCTAAAGGTGTGCAGAAAATAGTGAATAGAGACAAGTTGCACTGTCTAAGACTGAGATGATACATAGAAAGGCAAATCACTTCACAGAGGAAGAAATCATGATTTAGTTCTTTTACTTTTTGGCATTGTTGTCAAAGGGGGAGAAGACTAAATGGTTGACTGAATGGTAAAGTCCTAAATGAAGAAGAACGTAAGACTAATGATAGGGGGAGTAGTAGAATACAAAAGGGAGAAGACTAAATGCAAGACAACAACTCAGAAGCCTAATGAAAAAAAGGAGAAGACTTCAGGAGATTTTAACAGCTCAAGGATAACAAGAGAAGTCTAACAGTAATCTGAATCAGAATCAATTTGAATATCTTGTTGGTATTGCCATTTAATTGTTGGTTTTGCCATCAATGCCAAAGGGGGAGATTGTTGGCATTTCAATAGAAGGAGATTGTTGATATTCATTAAGGATATTGAGAAAGTTGTTGAAGATTATTGATATAACTGAAAAAGGATGATAACTATCTTTATAACATTATTTTGTCATTGTTTTCAAGAAATTGATTTTCTGATTCAGTATGATGTTGCCATATCTTGAGAAGATTGATTTGAAGAGAATTAAGATGTCGGTAAGTGACATAGAAAGAATGTGATAAGAAAGGGGAGAAATAAGTTATTCAATGGGAAACTATTACCGAGTTAGACAATGATGATATCATGATGTTTAGATTATTTTGATATCCTACATATGTTGTTGATTGTAACGTTAATACTATACTATGTCACTGAGCAAAGAACCTAGTCGGTAAACCCTAAGGTTATCGATATCAGTTAATGAAGGCGGAATGTCTACCGAGTAAAGTTTAGTATCTACCGAGTTGCAACCAAGTTATGATAGATCATATTGGATGGATAAAAGCATTATTTAATGAAGGGCAATGATTAGCTAGAGATGTATAAATGATTGGTATGTCATGCATGAAGTTTGTTAAGGATCTATGGCAATGGGAGATCGGCAGGAAAATCTACAGTGCAGATTGAACCACAATAACCTTGTGCAAGTTCCAAGAAAGGAATGCAAGTCCCTAGGCAAGGTAAAACATTTTTCAGATTGAAGGATGCATTGAACCTAGTCAAGATTGAAGATCTGATGGCTAAGATTGATCATGGGAAATGTGATCAAGGAGATTAAACGGTTAGCAAATTGTTTATAAATAAGAAATTGTTGATAAATAATGTATGCGAGCAAGTGTAAGCATAGGGATGCTACATAGTGATTACCGAGCACAGAAGCTTGAAGACCTGTTTGAATAATAGCATAGGGAGCCCAGCAGAGGGACAAGATAAGTCCTTTGACAAGATTGTTTTGAGAAAATAAGAATCTTCTTTAGCATTTCAAATGTGAAGTTGCAGATATATTTATTACTGTTATTTAAGTGACAGAAAATCTCTTAATTGAGTGGACTTAACAGTCTTATTTGTAAACCCTCTAGCAAGGTAACATTCTAAATGAGTGTTTGAAATCCTTTGACAAGGTCACTTCTAACAAAGTGAAGATCCTAACAGATCTGAGAGAAATCCCTTAACCGGGTCACATCTAGCAATGTGTTTGTAATCTTTAATAGGATTTTCTTTTAACCGAGCATACTCTGGAAGAGTATATTTCTTAGTGGGTGCGAAATCCAACAATGGTTTTTCCCTATTTGGGTTTCCACGTTAAATTTGGTGTTATATGTGTTATGATGATTATATGTTTATGAGTTTGCATGTTTAGCAGTTTTTGGTTATGTTGCTGAAGTATAAGTTACTGAGGTTGAATCTATTGATTTTATGTAAGATTAAGTTTGTATGATTCACCCCCCCCCCCTCTTATCTTGTTAGCTATTGGCATTAGAACTTTACAACACTCACTTAGACCCTTATACAGTATGTTAGGCCTCTAGTAGAGGGTGATGCAAGTGATGATGTTTATTCTTCTAGGAATCGAGTTCCAGCTCATTTTTGTCGATCTTGTGGTTCTCTTTGCACATATGATCCTAATAGTTCTGAGAATGCACATGCACAAGTGGAGTTTGCTACAGAGAACATTGTCATGATAGAATCCTTGCTGAATGAAACATTTGGCATTTATACCCAGGTGAATTTCATTACAAGTTCATTTCATTATTTTTATTAAATATTATATGTAAATTTGAGAATATATCTAAATTAGTAAATTATTACGATAAAAAAATTAGGGTCAAAGTGTTCACAATACTAGCAAAATTCCCGCAGCACCCTTTTTCACTACTTTGTCAACTCCACATGTATACAACGAGTGAAGAAATATAATTATTATATGTAGATAGTTGAACCTTATGTGAATGACTTTCTAATTACTCATTTTGGATGTCAAATAGTTTGATGCTAGAGCTTCAACATCAACACCTCATAGTGTATTTCATCAACACTCTTTCACCAAGGTAAACAATTTATATTTAATGTTGTTATTAAATAATATAGATAGTTTTGGCAATTAATCAATATACTTTATTTAATTTTCAGATGTTGACATCAAAGACTCCTCCTGCTATCCATGTGTCAATGGAGCGTGGTGTTGTTGCAGCAGTAGCAAGTTCAACTACTTTAACAAAAGTATGAGATATATTTGTAAATTTAGTAAATTTAGCATTACATTTGTTATCTTAATAATATGTTATTGAAAATTTTAACAAAACTTGTATTTATTTTAATTTATATTGTGATGCTGATAGGAGGGGCTTGTCACTCCAGATCATGAATGTGCACCTATTGTGGATGAAGATCATGATTATTTGTATGTGGTAAGTGACTATTCTATTATATGTCATTCTAAAATTCAATTTTTGTATATTCTAACATCATTCTTTTCATTGTATCAGGTGGAGTTACAAAAAAGACTGGAGAGGAGGTCAAGTGGATGTACTCGAAACTTGAAAGACACCTGCATCATATACATCTCCATCCTCTTGACAGGCAAAGATGTCTCGTGATCTGTTTCCTTCCCCTAGAGGGAAATGAATAGAATAGGTTCCTATGTTGTATGCCTATATGGAAATTTTGAACATATGTTTTGTATTACAAATATGTGACATTCTATCTCCATATGGCTTTTGGCAAGCTCCTATTTGACTTTATTGGATACCATGTTGTATGCCTATATGGAAAATTTGAACATATGTTTTATATTATGAATATGTGAAATTCTATATCCATATGGCTTTTGGCAAGCCCCTATTTGACTTTATTGGATATCATATTGTATGCCTTTATAGCAATTTTGAACATATGTTTTGTTTGATGAATATGTGAAATTCTAAGTCCATATGGCTTTTGGCAAGCCTATTTGTCTGTATTGGATATATTTGATAGTTTTAATGGTATACACTGTTGCATGGATTTGTAGCTTTTTGGTTAATGCAAATCATTTACCATGGTTATCCGTAATTGTAGTACAAATGATTAAATGAATAATTGCACAAAGTTTATTGTTACTTAAGATTTGAACCTAAATATGTGTTTGTAATCCAAGACACAAGCTTATGGAGATCAACACAAATTCAATAGTTATAGTCAAAATAAGTCTATATAAAGGAAACATGGAAAGAACCAAAATTAGACAATGTAAGACACCATTGTACCAATACCCATTCTAAAAAAATTGCATAGCCCATAAACTTATATTCATCTAATGCATGCACTTAGGCGATTTTGCTGCTAGGGTGTGGCTTGCAACGATCTGGTGAGTTGGAGAGCAAAAAGAAGGCATTCCTAGTGTAAACCTAACCACCTCAATGCATATGAGCTGACGGTTCAGTGTCGCGACGAGCAGACTGAAAGATGGGGCATTGTGCAACTTTTCATTGAACTTGTCTGACGCTTTTTGTCGCAACCAAAAAAGTGTCACCAGGAGCAACTGGATGCGAGTCTATCAAAACTGAGAGAGGATTTTTTAGAGTGCCATAACATGACCCCGCAGGATCAAATGGATCATTCTTATGATTAACGGGCGCTGAGAAATGCAATGCCGAATATTGACAACTTTGACCAACTTGAGCACTATGGCGATTTCGCTACTAGGGTGTGGCCTGCAATGATCGGTCGAGTTGGAGAGAAAAAAGAAGGCATTCCTAGCATAAAATTGGCCACCCCGATGCATATGAGCTGACGGTTCAGTGTCAGGACGAGTGGATTGAAAGATGGGGCATTGTGCAACTTTTCATTAAACTCATCTGACGCTTTTTGTCGCAATCGAGAAAGTGTCACCACAAGCAACTGGATCTGAGTCTACTAAAATCAAGAGAGTCTTTTTTAGAGTGCCATCACATGACCTCGCAGGATCAGATGGCTCATTCTTATGATTAACGGGTGCCGAGAAACAAGATGCCGAATATTGACAACTTTGAGCAACTTGAGCACTTAAGCGATTTCGCTACTAGGTTGTGGCCCGCAACGATCGAGGGAGTTGGAGAGAAAAAAGAAGGCATTCCTAGTGTAAACCTATCCACCCCAATGCGTAAGAGCTGATGGTTCGGTGCCACGACGAGCGGATTGAAAGATGGGGCATTGTGCAACATTTCATTGAACTCATTTGATGCTTTTTGTCACAACCGAGAAATTGTCGCCATGAGAAACTGGATCCAAGTCTACCGAAACCAAGAGAGGCTTTTTTAGAGTGCCATAACATGACCCCACAGGATCAAAGGGATCATTCTTATGATTAATGGGTGCCAAGAAACATGATGCTAAATATTGACAACTTTGAGCAACTTGAGCACTTAGGCGATTTCGCTGCTAGGTTGTGGCCCACAATGATCGGGTGAGTTGGATAGAAAAAAGAAGGCATTCCTAGTGTAAAACCATCCACCCTGACATGTACGAGCTGACGGTTTGGTGTTGTGACAAGTGGATTGAAAGATGGGGAATTGTGCAACTTTTCATTGAACTTATCTAACGCTTTTTGTCACAACCGAGAAAGTTTTGCCACAAGCAACTGGATCCGAGTCTACCAAAATCGAGAGAGGATTTTTAGAGTGCCATAACATGAACCCATAGTATCAAACCACTTGTTCTTATAATTAATGGGCGCCAAGAAACGGGATGCCGAATATTGACAACATTGAGCAACTTGAGCAATTAAGCGATTTCGCTACTAGGGCATGGCCCGCAATGATCAGGTGAGTTGGAGAGAAAAAAGAAGGCATTCCTAGCATAAACCCAGCCACCCTGATGCATACAAGCTGACGGTTTGGTGCCACGATGAGTGGATTGAAAGATGGGGCATTGTGCAACTTTTCATTGAACTCATCTGATTCTTTTTGTCGCAACCGATAAAGTGTCACCACGAGCAGTTGAATCCAAGTCTACCGAAACTAAGAGAGAATTTTTTAGAGTGCCATAACATGACCCCACATGATTAGATGATTCATTTTTATGATTAACGGGCACCAAGAAATGTGATACTAAATATTAACAACTTTGAGCAACTTGAGCACTTAGGCAATTTCGCTGCTAGGGTGTGGCCCGCAATGATCAGATGATCTAGAGAAAAAAAAGAATGCATTCCTAGTGTAAACCCTACCACCCCAATGTGTACGAGTTGATGGTTTGGTGCCATGATGAGAGGATTGAAAGATGGGGCATTGTGCAACTTTTCATTGAACTCATCTGACACTTTTTGTCGCAACCGACAAAGTGTTGCCATGAGCAACTGGATCCAAGTCTACCAAAACTGAGAGAGGATTTTTTTGGGTTCCATAACACAACCCTGCAGGATCAGATGACTCATTTTTATGATTAATGGGCACCGAGAAATATCATGTCGAATATTGACAACTTTGAGCAACTTGAGCACTAAGGCAATTTCACTGCTAGGGTGTGGCCCGCAATGATCAGAAGAGTTGGAGAGCAAAAATAAGGCATTCCTAGCATAAACCTAGCCACTCCAATGTGTACAAGCTGACGGTTCGGTACCGTGACGAGCAGATTGAAAGATGGGGCATTGTGCAACTTTTCATTGAACTCATCTGATGCTTTTTGTCGCAACCGAGAAAGTGTCACCACAAGCAACTAGATCCGAGTCTACTGAAACTAAGAGAGGACTTTTTAGAGTGCCATAACACAACTCCGTAGGATCAGATAGCTTGTTCTTATGATTAACGGGGGCAGAGAAAGGCGATGCCAAATATTGACAACTTTGAGCAACTTGAGCACTCAAGTGATTTCACTGCTAAGGTGTGGCCCACAAAGATTGGGTGACTTGGAGAGAAAAAAGAAGGCATTCCTAGCATAAACCTAGCCACCCCAATGCGTACAAGCTGATGGTTCGGTGCCGTGATGAGTGGATTGAAAGATGGGGCATTGTGCAACTTTTCATTGAACTCATCTGACGCTTTTTGTCACAACTAAGAAAGTGTCACCACAAGCAACTGGATATGAGTCTACCAAAACTGAGAGAGGATTTTTTAGATTGCCATAACATGACCCCGCAGGATCTAAAAAATCATTCTTATGATTAACAGGCACCGAGAAACGCAATGCCAAATATTGACAACTTTGAGCAACTTGAGCACTTAGGTGATTTTTCTACTAGGGTGTGGCCTGCAATGATCGGGCAAGTTGGAGAGAAAAGAAAAAGAATTCCTAGCATAAACCTAGCCACCCTGATGTGTACGAGTTGACGGTTTAGTGCCGTGACAAGCGGATTGAAAGATGGGGCATTGTGCAACTTTTCATTAAACTCATCTGACGCTTTTTGTTGCAACCAAGAAAGAGTTGCCATGAGCAACTGGATATGAGTCTATCAAAACCAAGAGAGGCTTTTTTATAGTGACATAACATGACCCCGTAGGATCAGATGGATCATTCTTATGATTAACGGGCACTGAGAAACATGATGCCGAATATTGACAACTTTGAGCAACTTGAGCACTTAGGCGATTTCACTACTAGGGTGTGGCCTGCAATGATCGGGTGAGTTCGAGAGAAAAAAGAAGGCATTCCTAGTGTAAACCTAACCACCATGATGTGTATGAGTTGACTATTCGGTACCGTGATGAGCGGATTGAAAGATGGGGCATTGTGCAACTTTTCATTGAACTCATCTGACACTTTTTGTCGCGACCAAGAAAGAGTCGTCACGAGCAACTGGATTTGAGTCTACCAAAACTAAGAGAGAAATTTTTAGAGCTCCATAATATGACCCCGTAGGATAGATAGATCGTTCTTATGATTAACGAGCACTGAGAAACATGGTGCCGAATATTGACAACTTTGAGCAACTTGAGCACTTAGGCAATTTCGCTGCTAGGGTGTGGCCCGCAATGATCAAGCAAGTTGGAGAAAAAAAATAAGGAATTCCTACTATAAACTCAGCCACCCCAATGCATACGAGTTGACGTTTTGGTGCCGCGATAAGCAGATTGAAAGATGGGGCATTGTGCATCTTTTCATTAAACTCATCTGACACTTTTTATCGCAACCGAGAAAGAGTCACCACGAGCAACTGGATACGAGTCTACTGAAACCGAGAGAGAATTTTTTAGAGTGCCATAACACAACCCCACAAGTTCAGACACACCATTCTTACATGTCACTATCATCAAGAAAAACCATGCCGAATTTTGACAATTTTTCACACTTTGAGTGATTGACAACAAATGAGCAATTTTTACATCTTTTACCATATTAGCAGGGTATACTTCACCAAATGATCCCATGTGATCTCTAATGGTCCAAAATGATATTATTTATGTAAAATCACACAAATCAAGACAAAAACACAATTTTTTATATTACAATGCCTCGTGTAGTAAAAAATACAAGTCATGTATATATATCCAAATAAGATTGATATTACAATTTTTTACATTTGTATTTAATCCAATGAACCATCTGGATCTACTTTACTCTTTATCGTGTCTAGTATGGCCTCATGGTCAGACTCACGAACCTTCCATAGGTTCTTGTTTAGTGGTCTACCCCCATATCTGATCAAATGAACATTTGAAGCTATGACAAGGTTAGAATAATGAAGAATCTTCCTATGTGTCTCAAAGTCCTTGAACAACCACAAGTTAGACTTCTTCACTGGGTACCTTCTAAGCCATGTACCAGTAACAACTACTGATCCTGTGGGGTACTCAATATTTTCTCCATCTACCACAAGGCAATCCAATTTCTTTTTTTGCATCCACACAACAACATAGGTAATAATCTGTTCCTTCTTCATTGTCTTTAGCTGCAATTACTGCATAAACATGCCCTACAATGATAAAGTGAGAAGAATTTAGCAAACAACTAAAGTAAAATATTACAGTACAAAAAATTTCATGTGGATAATTTACCTGGTTGGACTAAATCTGACACATGGTGAAAGTCAATTGATGCTTCCATTTGTGAGTTGTAGTGCACTCGGAGGTCGGTATCTCTCAAGTGGGATTAGAGGCCTCATACACCATTCATCCACCCACTCCTTTGACTCACACTCATTATAGGCACAATCTCTACATGAAGAACAATAACATACCATCCACTACTTATGGATAGTCCATGAACCTACATTAGAGCTTTTGAAAGAGTGTAACTCACTCGATTCTGTCAATGTACAACAATCTTCTAATTTTGCAATGTTAGTATCATCTACCAACCAAAAAAATCTACGAACTGAAGACTTACCTTGATTACCTAGACCAATTGTACCATTGCACCACTGAACAATTGATTTTGCATCTTTCAAGTTTGCATTCCCTTTGTACTTTAACTCTTCTCATGCTAAAGCTATTTTAATACATTCTCCTGCACCATCATGCTCCCCTTTTCCATGCCCAGCCTCAGAGAAATTCCACATATGTTGAATAGTAGTCAATGATAACTTAATGATGAATGAATAGTACCAAACTGGTACTGAGAGGGGGGGGTGAATCAGTATAGGCAAAAACTCAACCTTAAACCAGTTTGTTAACTAACACTTATGCACTAATAGACAAATAGCAGCACCGGTCCTTTAACAGAGTTCAACCAGCAAAACCCAGTGTAACTAAGATGAGCAAAGACTGGTTGACACTTATCTTCTCATATAATCTAACTCTTCATTCCCATTTCACTCTAATGCATGAACAAGCAATCTACCATCAAAGATGTACATATTACAGCAAGATCAACATGCATCACCACTTAGTCAGAAAATAATCATAACATCACACATGACACACATATTTTTCATGTGGAAACCCAACTGGGAAAAAACACGGTGCGGATGAATACCCACAAGCTTGTTTTTGAACTCTTTGGAAGTCCGCTCTGTTAGGATCCTTGTCCGGTTAAAGATAGATACAATAGGTTCTATTAGGAACCAATCCTATTAGGGATCACCCAGTTAAGGGATGGCTACAATACCCGATTAAGGGTTAAACCCTATTAAGGGTACCTTGTTAGAGGATTTCAAGAACTCAATAGGTAAAGGATATCAATGACTCAGTAGCTTCGAGTTACCTTGTTAGAGGATTTTCAACAAGTCAATTAAGGCTACTCTGTTAGGGGATTTTACAACTATTAAAGTAGTTAAAGATCAATAGGTATATCAATGACCTGATAATAGCACTCAATGCAAATGCAGATCCGTTTAAGCTCCTCTTCACCTTCTGCACTTACACTCTGCAGATATGACTTCTCTCCTTTGGTCTGGCAAGAATCATGTATCTCTTCTCTTAGATACACACACACAACTTTTGCCAACAAAACTTTGAAAGAATCACAACATCTACCTTATAGAAAATAGTTAGGTCAGAAGCATAAACCCTAAACCCTAAACCTAATAGGTTAAGGAATTCAAATGGTTCAGTCCTGACCGTTGATCATACTGTATTGAATGCAATAGTCTTGATCCAATCTCAAGACATTCTCCATCATTCATTTTCCACTGATTTCATAGCGACTGATAACCCATCACATGTTATCACCATTTACAGACTTCGCACATTCCCGAGCTAAATAGGAACACTCTTCTTTATGCAAAATCCTTCACATGCACAAGGCTTACATGGCAACACTATCTGTTCTTTGTTATCATGCTAACTTCATTACATAAAGATCACCGATTGAGTCACATAGGCTTAAGATACTCCAACCGAAAATCCTGAAGTGGAAACTACCTACCAACCAGTAGTCATCCAATGCTTCCATGTGCCGGTTCCCATGACTACATGCCGGTTCACCTTGACATGCTGGTTCACCTTGAACAAATATACCAGTTCTCACATATGTTGGTTCTCTCTTCATATCACATATTGACATCAATGACAACATACAATGTCATTATGTCCTCATACTGGTTCACATAATGCCAACAATCTCCCCCTTTGGCATTGATGGCAATATACAAAGATGTCTTTCTGCAAACTCATCTTCTCCCCAATTTCTGTAGATATCTTCTCCACCGTCTTTTTACAAACTCATCTTCTCCCCAATTTCTGTAGATATCTTCTCCATATTCTCTGCACACTTCTTCTCCCCCTTTGACAATAATGCCAAAGTGGAGGCACAAACATCCCTGTTCCATTGTGCTGCTCCCCCTGAGGAGTAGCATCCTTCAACACATCAATAAAACAAAAATGACTGTGCAGTACCTGACTGATGTGGAGCATATTCTTTTAGTTCACCTCTTAAGTATGTAAATGTAGTCTTTGGGAGAGACTTGGTGAATATTTCTACTAACTACTCCTTATTGGAAACATGCTCCAGTGCAATCTCTTTGTTCTGAACCTTTTCCCTCAAGAAATGATACTTAAGCTCAAAGTGCTTGGTTCTAGAATGTAAAACTAGATTCTTGGAGATATTAATTGCACTAGTATTGTCACAAAATATGCTTACCAGTTCATATACAGGAATTTTGAAGCCATTCAATACACGCTTCATCCAAATTGTCTGAGTGTAGTTCATGAAAGCTGCAACATACTCTACTTCCACTGTAGATTGAGAGATACAACTTTGCTTCTTAATCATCCAGGAAACTAGTCTACCACCAAGGAAGAATGCACCACCAGTTTTGCTCTTCTGGTCATCTACATTATCAGCCCAATCAGCATCTATGAACACTTTCAAGTTGAAATCCTTGCTATATGGATACCACAATCCATAGTCAACAATTTCGTTCAGATACCTAAGAATCTACTTGACTACAACCAAGTTGGATTCCCTTAGACTTTTTTGGAACCTTGCAGTAATGCCAACTACATGTGCAATATCTAGTTTGCTATGCACTACATAATGCAATTTACCAATCATTGATCGGTATTCCTTCTCATCAACCAATGCTAAGTCATCCTCTTTGGATAGTTTACAACTGGTCAACATCAGTGTACCAACTGGTTTTCTATCTTCCATGCCAAAGGTCTTCAACACCTCTTTGACATACTTGGACTGAGTGATAAAGATTCCATCTCTCATCTGTTGGATCTGCAGTCCAATGAAGAACTTAATCTCCCCTATGAGTGACATTTCAAACTCTTTCTTAATCTCATCTGCAAACTCATGACTCATCTTGTCATCTCCACCAAAGATAATGTCATCAACAAATACCTCGCAGATCATGATCTAATCTCCTTCAGACTTCAAGTAGATATTGCTATCTTCACTTGTTCTCTCAAATCCAATCTTCACAAGATGAGAATGCAGGCATTCATACCATGTTCTAGGTGCCTACTTTAGACCATATAAGGCTTTATGTAGCCTACACACCATGTCATTGTCCTCAGATAGGGAAAACCCATTTGGTTGCTCTATATACACCTCCTCTTCAAGTACACCATTTAGAAATGCAGAATTTACATACATTTGATATACTTTGAAGCCTTTAAAGGCTGCATATGCTAGAAGCATACGAACTCCTTCCAATTTGGCTACAGGAGAAAAGGTTTCACCATAGTCTTCTCCTTCTTCTTGGGCATATCCTTTGCACACCAGTCTGGCTTTGTTTCCAATCATTGTGCCATCCTCATTCAACTTGTTTCTGAACACCCATTTGGTGCCAATGACATTTTTATGTTCCGATCTAGGTACCAAGGACCATGTGCCATTTTTCTCTATCTAGTCAAGTTCCTCTTCCATTGCCTTGATCTAGTCTTCATCTTTATGAGCCTCTTGGAATGACTTAGGCTCAAATTTAGAGATCAAACATGAGTTTTCTCTGATCTTTCTTTTTGTAAGGATTCCTGCATCCTTATCTCCTATGATCTACTTAGGATCATGATTCAGCTTGACATACCGAGGAATAATCTTGACTAGTTCTTCTTGCTTTTCCTCTTCATCCTCATCTTCATCAGTATCAACATTAATTGGTTTAGGAACACTATTACTGGTACTTTGTTGACTGACAACCAATTCCTAGAAGGTTGCAACCGGTTCATTTATAGCTTGCTCACTACCTATTTCTTCCAGTTTCTTAGAGGTTTCATCAATTCTCACATTGATACTTTCCATAATTCTCTGAGTCCTATTGTTGAAACACTTGAGAGCTTTACTCTTGGTGGAATATCCTAGGAATATTCCCTCATCACATTTAGCTTCAAACTTGCCCTAATGTTCACTCCTCTTGATGTAACATTTGCTACCAAATACCCTAAAGTAGCTAACCACAGGTGTCTTACCAATCCAATACTCATAAGGAGTTTTAGCCTTACCTTTCATGATGAGTACCTGATTCATTGTGTAGACTGCAGTGCTCACTGCTTCTCTCCAAAAGGTGTGAGCTACCTTTCCTTGAATCAACATGGTTCTAGTTGCTTCAACCACAATTCAGTTATTCCTCTCTGCTAGGCCATTCTGCTATGGAGTCTGGGGGGTAGATAATTGCCTCTTGATGCCATGTTCTTCACAATACTTGTTGAATTCATCGGAAGTGAATTCCCCTCCTTGATTAGTTCTCAGGCACTTGATCCTTTTACCTCTTTCCTTCTCCACTAATGCTCTGAAAGCTTTAAACTTTACAAAGGCTTTAGACTTGTCTTTTAAGAATGTGACCCACATTATTCTTGAGCAGTCATCAGTGAGAATCATGAAGTACCTATCACCCTATACACTCCTAGTTTTCATAGGACCACACAAATCAGTATGCACAAGATCAAGCAAGTTGTCAGCAGTGAAAGATTTACCTTTAAAGGTTGAGGAAGACATCTTCCCCAATTGACACTCTCTGTACAAGGTATTATCCGGTTTGCTTAGCACCAACAACCCTCTAACTGCCTTGATCTTACTAGCCTTTACAATGTTATCAAAGTTTACATGGCAGAGTCTCCTATGCCATATCCAGCTATCATCAAACTTAGCCATAAGACATGTACTTATATTTGCATTCAGATGAAATAGGTTACCTTTGGTTTGCATGTCGGTGGCCACCAATTCACCATCTTTTCCTTTGATTCTACAAACTCCATTCTTGAATTCTAGAGTGAGGGCACTGTCATTCAGCTGGGCAACACTCAGAAGGTTGTGTCTGAGACCATCAACCTAGTACACATTGTCAGCACTACTCTTTCCATTTAGAGAGATGGACCCTCTTCCTTTGACGATGCATGGTGCATCATTGCCAAAATGAACCACACCACCATCATACTCCTCCAAGGATAGGAACTTGCTCTGGTCACCAGTCATATGGTGAGAACAACCACTATCAATGATCCACTCATTGGAATTATCAAACCGGGAGACAAGAGCCTTCTTGTCTGACACTTCTTCCTTGATATCCACAAACACAATATCTTCATTTTCTTCATCCTCTGATTCTTGATCTACGACACCTTCATCAACTACCACAAAACAATTTCTCTAGTTTCCTCCTTTGAATTTCCTAAACCTTTCCGATTTGTCCTTGTTATCGCCATTAGGATAGTTTATAGCAATATGTCCTATCTAGTTACAAGAAAAGCATTTCAAAGGTAGCTTACCTTTATATTTATCGGTTCCTTTAGGAAACTTCCTAGCAAGGAGAGATTCAAATGCCATCAAAATCTCCTCATCATCCATTTCTCTGCTCTGTCTTGGTTTGCCATTGGTGCTAGCTTCTTTTCCTTTTTTGGATGGAATAACAGAAGCTTTAAAAGCCAATTCAGTCTTTTGAATACTACCATCAAAACTATTTAGCTCATAGGCTGTCAACTTTGCTATGATGGAGTCCAAGGATACCTTAGTCTTGTCTATTGATCTTAGCTCCTGAATAGCGGCAACCCTTATTGCATAGACTGGAAATAGGGACCTCAGGACTTTTCTTACCATAGTGGAGTCTTCTATTTTACCACCTGCACTCTTGACATCTCCAACAACGGTTTTGATTCTTATTCCATACTGTTGAATGGTCTCACCTTCAACCATCTGCATATCTTCAAACTTCCCTCTCAGGCTTTCTTCCTTAGCCTGTTTTACATGTTCATCACCGCCATAGATATTTTCAAGAGCATCCCATACCTCTTTGGGATTTACCTTGTCCTGAACATCAATAAACTCAATGTCAGATAGACTACTAATAAGGGCTTCCATGACTTGCCCATTTTCTTGTATCTCTCTCTTTTGGTCATCGATGAGAGTACCGATAGGGGCAACATAGACATTCTCAACATAGCTCCAGTGTTGAGCACTCATGCTTATGATGAATATCTTCATCCTATCTTTCCATTTACTAAAATTTTCCTTGTTAAACTTTGGACCTTCTCTCTTCATCATTACAACAGGATCTTTCCCTCAAGCAGTTAAGCTTATAACACAGAGGACTTGGAGGATGCTCTGATACCAATTGATAACTTAATGATGAACGAATAGTACCAAACCGGTACTGAGAGGGGGGCGTAAATCAGTACGGACAAAAACTCAACCTTAAACTGGTTTGTCAACTAACACTTATGCACTGATAGACAAACAATAGCATTGGTCCTTCAACAGAGTTCAACCGGCAGAACCCAGTGTAACTAAGATGAGCAAAGACTGGTTGACACTTATCTTCTCATATAATCTAACTCTTCCTTCCCATTTCACTCTAATGCATGAACAGGCAATCTACAAATCAAAGATGTACATATTATAGCAAGATCAACATGCCTCACCACTTAATTAGAAAACAATCATAACATCACACATGACACACATATTTTTCATGTGGAAACCCAACTGGGAAAAACCATGGTGGGGATGAATACCCACAAGCTTGTTTTTGAACTCTTTGGAAGTCCGCTCTATTAGGAGCCTTGTCCGGTTAAAGACAGATACAATAGGTTCTGTTAGGAACCGATCCTATTAGGGATCACCTGGTTAAGGGATGGCTACAATACCCGGTTAAGGGTTAAACCCTATTAAGGGTGCCTTGTTAGAGGATTTCAAGAACTCAATAGATAAAGGATATCAATGACTCAGTAGCTTTGAGTTACCTTTTTAGAGGATTTTCAACAAGCCGGTTAAGGCTACCCTGTTAGGGGATTTCACAATTGTTGAAGTAGTTAAAGATCAACAGGTATATCAATGACCTGATAATAGCACTCAATGCTAATGCAAATTTGCTTAAGCTCCTCTTCACCTTCTGCACTTACACTCTATAGATATGACTTATCTCCTTTGGTTTGGCAAGAATCACGTATCTCTTCTCTTAGATACACACACACAACTTTTTCCAACAAAACTCTAAAAGAATCACAACATTGACCTTATAGAAAACTATTAGGTCAGAAGCATAAACCCTAAACCCTAAACCGAATAGGTTAAGGAATTCAAATGGTTCAATCCTGACCATTGATCATACTATATTGAATGCAATAGTCTTGATCCAATCTCAAGACATTCTCCATCGTTCATTTTCCACCGATTTCATGGCGGCTGATAACCCATCACATGTTATCACCATTTACAGACTTCACACATTCTCGAGCTAGATAGGAACACTCTTCCTTATGCAAAATCCTTCACGCATACAAGGCTTACATGGAAACACTATCTATTCTTTATTATCATGCTAACTTCATTACATAAAGATCACCGATTGAGTCACACAGGCTTAAGATACTCAAACTGGAAATCCTGAAGTGGAAACTACCTACCAATCGGTAGTCATCCAATGCTTCCATGTGCCAGTTCCCATGACTACATGTCAGTTCACCTTGACATGTTGTTTCACCTTGAACAAATATACTATTTTACTTTGGCATATATACCAGTTCTCACATATGCTAGTTCTCTCTTCATATCACATATTGACATCAATGACAACATACAATATCATTATGTCCTCATACCAGTTCATATAATGCCAACAGTCAACTTATGCATCCTACTAAACCAATAAAGCATCTGAGAGTTCTTAAATTGTGATGCATAATTATCTGATCGTATGATATATTGATGGAATGATATGCCTCAACTAGCCAAATCATCGTAGGATATCTGAAAATAACCTTGCACAAACTCTGTAGAGTGTGAGCGATCATCACTGATGTAAAAATGATACTCCCTCAATATCTTCCTATCTTCTTCCATACTATCATGTGCATGAATGAATTCTATATTCACAAATATGGCAACTTGTGTGGAGTTGTAATATTGTGATTGCACCTCATTCTACGGTTCTAATGTGTAGTTCCCTGCAAAGTCAACAATTAAAATGATTGTATGAAGTGGAAATGTGTCCTTGCATAACTTAAATTGTGAATCCAACCAATGAGCTCAATGGTTATGCCTTGCATACTCATACACTATATTCTCATGAAAGATGCCCATAAACTGATACACTAGAATCTTCTCACTAACCAATTCACACCTTTTTTCTTCTTTTACATCTTTTAGCATTTAGGCCACTGTCTTATATTTTCCAAATTCTACTAATTCATTACCAATTTCTTGTCCAATATCCATATGTTGACAAATTTGTAAATGTTGTAATCCACCACAATCAACACATGTGCCATCCAAGCAACACTTATTGTAATATAATTGACCATCTACTCTTTCACATAAGATGCTAGATATGAATTCCCTTGAAGATGTCAGTGGACCATTTATGTTGCATTCCTGCAAAACATTGTTAGCATGCAAATATATACATATGCGTTGATAAAAATCATTATGGTTATAAAATTCAATACGTACTCTACAACAACAAGTTGTGCATGTGTGATTTATTTTGACATAAAAATGATTTTCCATTTCAAAGAATCTTTGACTAATTTTTATTTGAGGATACATACGTTGAAACTTGGCAAAAAATTGTGTTTGAGTCATATCCAAAAAATGTTTCGGATGTGGATAATGGATTTTACTACCAATCCTCCTTCTTACAACATCTCTTTGATTTGGAGAGACCCTTGTGTTATTCTTCCAAAAATATTCAATTAGGGATCTCAAGGCTTCAACAATTGCTTTATCTTTCCATTGTAATCTATCGGAAAATGCCCATAACTCATTGTTATATGGATCCTCCACTCTTTGTCGCCTTCCCATAGCTCTCATTAGAGTTTGTCTACTTATCTTCAATTGTTTACTTGTCTTTCTAAGGAGGCGATATTTCTTAGTTTGAATGCTTACAATTGTTGATGTAATGACATGTCATGTGGCATTACTATATTTTGTGCATGAGTTAGAACCAACAGTATCATATGCATTCATCAGATTCTTCACAATAGATTTGTTGCTTTATTCAATCAATGTTCTTAGCCCAAGAATCTTCATTATAGGCCTAAATTTCAGATTTCTCATCATTTCAACAAATAGTTGACATCTTCATGTCTGATTTAAAGGCTCAAAAAATATTTTCCATATCCGGTTAGCATGTCTTTGACAAGTACACTTCAGAATCTTGTTAACCATTGGTTTCAAAACATTAGCATCAATATCAATCAAATACTTAGGCTTTCTATGCAAAACTCTAGGAGGTATTCTCAAACTTTGAGTTACCTCAAGATTAGGAATGTCAACAACATTAGGGATAGGTGGCATACCTTCAACCAGAGATGAAAATGATGACATACCTTGAAATTGAGGTGTACAAGATGGTGTAGCTCCAATACTTGATGTTAGTTGTGAAGTACTTGAAACGTTAAATATCATAGAGGGAGTGCATTAAATATGAGATATTGTAGACACCAACTGTGTGCCAATAAGAGATGGTGTGCCTTCAACTTGAGATGTAAGAGATGGGGTGCCTTTAAATTGAATTGTGGTAGACATGCTCTCAACCTCGGGATTCAATTGTCTCATTGCATGAAGGTTTTGCATCTGTTGCCTTTGTGTGGCCAATTTTGTCTCTCTCTTAGATTGGATGGATATTTCATGTTCCTCTTCAATTGGCACCTCTTCTTCTATGGTATTCAATTTCCTTTGTTCATGAAGTTGCTTCATTCCTTCTCTTTTTTTTGCATTCTTAGCTTCACGTTCTTCCGGTGTTACATTTTTTGGTCATTTTCTTGGCATGATGATGATTTCTACATGCACATGCACATAAAAGAGAATAAAGTAAAATTATGCATCTATGACTGTCCTAATTATGCATATGTTAAAATGGATATATGAAATTGTAATTATTTCATGTATTCCTTTTCTAAATTATTTCATAAGATCTTAAAAAGGATGTATGAAATTGCAAATTTTGTTTTAAACCACTAAACAAATAATTTTCTTATGCAACTTCCTTAAATTGCATTGTTAAATCTAATGTAAATCTAATAGGATTATAATCAATTTTGACTCACACTTTTATTCTAACATTTAAACAAAATAACACTTAATAAGTATTTGAATTCTAAAACAAGAAAATATTACCTCAATTATTCAAATTTGATTAAAAAAACTATGTTCTTCCTCTTTGACATTGCCAAATGAAAAAAAAGGTGGTGGAGAGCTAATGGAATGTATAAAATAACCTTGCATAAAATGTCAACACCATGCAAAAAGCATTTTTTTGTCTAATCATGCATAGAAAGAAGACAAAATGAGAGAATGTGGGCTTGGATCATGGGTCAAGGGTTCCATATAGTCATTTTTTAGTGCAGCTCATTTGGCTAGCGCCAAATGACTTCCATTGAATTTTTTTAAGCTTTGATAAATTTATACTCTATACCCTATAACCTTTTTTTTGTGCAGCTCATTGGCTAGCGCCATATTTGGGGCTAGCAAAATGACTTCCACTAAAATTTTTTAACCTTTGATAAATTTCTACTCTATAACCTATAATCTATACTCTATACCCTATAGTTTGATAGCCAACCATAAAAATTAAACCCTATGACTCTTTAGGACACAATATGGTGTCTTAGGACATAATATGGTGTTGTTATGGGTCATATGGTGTTGTAAGGGGTCATATGGTGTCATATGACCCCTTAGGACACCATATGACCCCTTAGGACACAATATGGTGTCGTTGTGGGTTGTATGGTGTCGTAAGGGGTCATACGGTGTCCTATGACCCCTTAGGACACAATATGGTGTCGTTATAGGTTGTATGGTGTCATAAGGGGTCATATGATGTCCTATGAACCCTTAGGACATAATACGGTGTCGTTATGGGTCGTATGGTGTCCTAAGGGGTTATATGGCATCTTATGACCCCTTAGGACATCGTATGACCCCTTAGAACACAATATGGTGTCGTTATGGGTCGTATGGTGTCCTATGACCTCTTAGGACACCATATGATCCCTTAGGAAACAATATGGTGTCGTTATGGGTCGTATGGACACCTAAGGGGTCATATGGTGTCTTATGGGGCCATAGGACACCATATGACCCCTTAGGTGTTGTTACGGATCATATTGTATCATAACAAGTCATATGGTGTCTTATGACCCCTTAAGACACCATATGACCCCTTAGGACACAATATGGTGTCGTTAGGTGTCATATGGTGTCGTAAGGGGTCATATGGTATCCTATGACCCCTTCGCACCATATGACCCCTTAGGACACAATATGGTGTCCTTATGGGTCATATGGTGTCGTAAAGGGTCATATGGTGTCTTATGACCCCTTAGGACACAATATAGTGTCGTTATGGGTCGTATGGTGTCCTAAGGGGTCATATGGTGCCTTATGACCCCTTAGGACACCATATGACCTCTTAAGACACAATATGGTGTCAACCCCTTAGGACACAATATATGAGAAATTGTAGGTAATTGAAGGTTTTGTCATTGATGGCAACCTTGCAATCATATAATACCAGCAAAACATATATATCAACACCAGCAACAACAAACTGTACACTAACACACAGAACATCGACAGTGAAAGGATGGATACCGACACTCTAGTCGACAAGAATTTTGTTGATAATATATTTTGTAATTAATTGTAAAATCATTTTAAGCCGACATGGGGAGTTGTAACATGACTCATATATGTATGAGATCATTGTAGAACATTTAAAAATAAGGAGATAGGCAAAATTATGTAGACCTAATATGCAAATTATAGGTTAAGGGTTTATGTATGAAGTAGAGCTAAAACTGGTACTGGATCAGGCATAGAAGATGCTAATTTCAAGCAGTACAAGACATTGGATTTGTATAATCCATTTTTGTAAGTCAATGTGACTTCCTTTGTAATTGAGTAGTGAGCTCTAGGCACTTGGCCTTCCTGCATGTGTCGGCCCCTCTTGTAAAAAAGTAATATTCCCTTATTGGCCTGTAAGTGAATATTGTGGGTCACAAATCCCACCGAGGTTTTTCCCACACCGAGTTTCCTTGTTAAACTACTATGTTATGGTGTGCTTTTCATGTGGTTGTTGCTATTCTTGTTTACTACATTATTTTTGGTTTACCAGTATACAGTATTGATATGCTTTACATATTTTAATTCAAGTAAATTCTATAACTGGTTAGATACTGATTCACCCCCCCCTCTTAGTATCTTTGGGAATTCTAACAATTGGTAGCAGAGCCTGGTCCTCTATTTTCAGAAGCTTAATAGCTTGAGGAAGATCTTGTCACCAGTAGAGATGGAAAACTTGAGAGAACAATTGAAAACAGCTCTTTCAGACTATGATATAGAAAAGGTGAAGAATATCAAACTTGAAGATGATCTAATGGTTGCTCAGGATATCATTCAAGAACTTCAAGAAAATCTTACCATTGCAAGAAATAAGAGAAGAGAACTTTGTGAAAAGATGCAGAATGAAAATGATGAAAAGGAACCCCTTAATGATCTGGTAAACAAGCTAAGACAAGAGATCAGTACAACACGGAATGAGATGCAGGATATGACTATTAGATTTTGTAAAGAAATTGAAGATAGGAAGAAGAATGAAGAAGACTTGGCCAAAAGACTAAATGATGCTGGAAATGAGAACACAAGACTTAGTCATGAAAATGATATGTTGAAAACAGATTTAATGCACACACAAAATGATAGAACTAAACTCCTAAGACAGAAAGGAATCTTGGAAAGTGAACTATCTGTTGCAAATAATCACAAAGAAAAATTCAAGAAAAGTTCAGAAGAACTTGGTGACATGCTAAAGAATCATAAACCTAATGGTGATACAAATGGGGTTGGATTTGAAGTTGGTGAAAGCTCTGGTACTGCAAACAATCATGATCATAGCAAACCGGTAAGACAACCTACTGCTTACAAATTGAATGGAAAATGCTTTAAATGTAACAAGTTTGGTCATAGAGCAAATCAATGTAGATCTAAAAATTATCAGAATATGAATACACCCATTGGTCAATGTTTTGAATGCAACAAAGTTGGTCATAATTTAGAAAATTGCAGAATGATTGTGAGATGTTATGTTTGTGGAAGATTTGGGCACTTATCTAATCAATGTAGAACACATATTGGCATAGGATATGAGAAAGCTATTCAAAAGAAGAATGTGACTTGTTATGCCTGTAACAAGATCTGACATATTGCTAAATTTTGTAGAAGTAAGGCTTCACCAACAAATAACAAAGGTCCTAGTTTGAAAGGTAAAGAAAAAGTTGAAGAGGTAAAGCAAGAATTTTCAAAACAATGGATCGGAAAGTTAGATCAAAATGATGATATGATTACACCTCCACCGATAGGAGAGTCATCATATAATTGAAGAAAATTCTTTTGGGGGCTTAGCAACAAATAAAAAACATGCTATTATTCCCTCGGTTAATGGTGAGAAGTTGAAATTACTTCTATACTGGCAGATGACTTAAGTTGTGACTTAACCGACAAGCATTAAATGTGGTAGTTGGGGAAAATAACATTATAAAGTAAGTGATTTGGCTCTTTTTTCATTCATCGAGCATTCAAATCTTCGAGAGCACGAAAATTCCCAAGCGAAGGTACTCCAAGAAAAGAAGTGAAACAATCAATCAAAGCATTCATCCTTAAGTCAGATTGAGGTATTTATAGCTATGACATCTTCATCCACTCCTGAATTTATTGTAAACCCTACTGTTGTTGAAGTTGTTAAGCTACCTAGACCCATTTTTCAGCTAGTTCCCGAAATTGCTAAGAAAGATGACATCATAGGTGCATTCTCCCAAATCCCTAAAGGAGTAGTATATGTTGAAGACCCTAGAATGTATATACATTGTCATATTGATAAACTAGGTGATGATGAAATTAGGAATATGTATGAGACTATAATCTATGATGAATCCAGAAATGTCAAACCTGAACACAAGATAGTAGAAACCCTAGGTTTCACAAGATTGTGTTAAGCATAGTACATGGTGAATTTTTCTAGTTAGACTCTATTCACAAGATCACAAAAGAAGTGGTAAGGGCAGTAACAAGGTTACCCTCCACTAGGAACAGACCTAACAAAACTAAGAAGGTCTCAAATGAATTAGTGACAAGCCTAACTGGTGCAACATTTGATAAAAGATGACTAAGGGTAAACGATGTAAAAGATACAAATATCAGATTTATTAGTATGATCTTAGGTTACAAGGATACACATGAAAATAGGTTAAAATCAGTTTCTAGCCTATATATTAAGAGTGCTTATGATATGGTAAATGATAATGCAAGGATAGACATATGTGAATGAATTAAAGATGAGCTAATAGACAATCTAGGAAAGATCAAAAGGGAAAAGAAAGGAACATTTAGATTTGGAAACCTACTTGTTTGTTTGATGCTATACATAACCAAACAAGTACCCAGTATTAGTGCTAATGATTTTGGAATTGGTATACTAGTAGGAAAACAACTACTAGAATTGCTAAACAATATGGGAGAGAATAGGGAGAAAACCATAAATGAGCTCTTTCAAGCACTAAAGGCTCGAATGAAAACAAGAGTAAGGCTATCACAAGCTATTGTGGATAATTACCAAAAGGAAATCTATTTTGTAATAAAGAAAGATGAAATTTGGATGGAGGCAGTTATTCCTAGAACCATTTGGGTAACTGAGATGGGGTATGAGACTAATGACAACATAATAGAAACTTATGCAAAAGTCCTACTTGAAGCTCCTAAGGAACTGGATGAAAAAGTATTTGGTAATGCTGAAACTATAGAAAGCCAAATTGAATCAAGGAAAAGAGTTATGAAGGTTGAGGCAATTGTTAGAAAAGGAACCTGACAGGAAAAAGCTATTAAAGAAGATGTACCAAAACAAACCAGTATAACTAAAAGTGAGCTAGAAGCACTTCAACCGGAAACTCACCTTTCACCGGTTGTAACTTCTTTAGAAAGTGACATACCTATTGTATTTAGGAGAGTTGAAAGGAAAATAAAACCTTCACCGACACCTTCTCCTACACCAAAGAGGACAAGACAAAAGAAACAAGTAGTGAGGCCACTAGCAAAGAAATTAACTCCAAAGAAAAAGAAGATGACTCCTAAGAAGAAGACATAACAAACTATTGCACCCATTGATAAACTTTTGAGTGAAATTATAGAGGATGGAAAGTTGAAGAACATCAACAAATTATATGACACACTATCCGTTGATGACAAAGAGAAAGTAGAGAACAGTATAATCTTACACTTAGATATTTTCAAGAAATTTTTGATGCAAGTTGTTGATGAAATACCAGTAGATCTATATAATAGACTAGAAGCTAGAAGAGTAGCTATTGTTGAGCTAGATAAGAAAATAAATATTGAAAAACTACATGCAGTGCACCCTGTTAACTCACCTAATGAGATAGAGCAATTAATCCCTGAGGCTAACCAATCTGTACTCTCAATTGCTCATCAACATGTAGCATTGATGGCAGGAAGAGTGAATCAAGTAACAGAGGAAACAATAGATGCATGGGACATTTTCCTTGTAGAAAAGGAGAAACAAGAAGAGTATCAAAAACCTAAAACCTTCAAGGTATATCAAAAGGATAGGGACAAAGGATAAGGCAAGGTAGGTGGACCTCCCAATATAAAGATAATAGACAACTTACCCCCACCGCCTCTAGATACTCTATCGATAGACACTATTGACAATCAACCGGCAACTGAGAGTATGGACACACCACATGAGGATACAAATCTTGATTCTGAGGTGTTATATATAGTGAAAATTGATACTCAGGAAGTCAATATTCTAGTGGATAAGGAATCTACTAAGAAATCAGATGTGGTAACAGAGCCACCGATAGGGAATAATTTAGTAGAAAACATTGAAATTGGGGAACTAAAACAAACTGAAGGATCAAGTGAACCCCCGAACACTGGAAAGGCAAAAACCACATATGTGCATACTGATGCATCCACTAAGCCACTAGAACCTACTGAAACTGAAAAACCAACTGAGTCACCGGCAATAGGTAGCACAGAGGAAAAAATGACAGTGGACAACATAGATAAATAGGTAGAGCAATAGGCTCCTTCGTAGGTACCAATAGAGACAGTGCCACCAACCCAAAATGAAAAGCCTAAAATTTTGTTTGTAGAAATGCAAACCCAAATAGATCCTCCAGAGAAAGAGGAAAGAAAAGCTACAACTACAATTGACGGATTACAAATTGTAAAAACTGTTGGACAAACATCCGGTAGAGCCATGAAAGAATTCAGACCTACTAATGTAGCTAAGGTCTTATTAGATTCAATAAAGAAAATAATAGAGTGCAATGCAAAAACCTATAAGGCTATAGATGACACTTTACCAATTTTGAAGATAATAGAACCAAAGTGTAGTGCTGAAAATAAAGATTCTTTGAGCCAATTAGACACATTGTCTAAGTATATAACTGACAACCTAATAACATTGGACAAAATAAATGAGGATACATTTAAGGAAAGAATGATAAAAGAGAAAGAAAAATTCTTTATGGAAATTGTGAATAAGAACAAAGAGGAAATGGATACTCTTTTATCGAAACTCGGTGAAATCATTCTTGACTTCAAGAAATTGTACAAGGACACTTGCAAAATGGATGTATTAACATAGGATCTTGACAAGGAAATCAGAAAAGCACAGGATAAAATTCAAAATATTGCCGATAATTTGATTGGAACATCAGACTCATTTTTGGAATTAGAGAAGAAAATTGAAGAGCAGGAAGAGAAAATCAAGAAACTGGAAAATGAAAAACAAAGAATAAAGGACAAAGCAAAGGACTTAAAATGCAGACTTGGTCCAAGACTAGAGTATCTTATTTCTTTGAGAAAAGAAATATCTGAGGCTCTGGTTCCTGGACTAAAGACACCAAAAGAGAAAATGCACATACTCACTAGTACAATGTAGAGGACTCAAGAAGCCATAAAAGACTGCAAAACATTCAACAATGGAATAAATCTAGTTTTGACAGACATTTTTCATATTGTAACCCACCGGTTACAAGAATTCAGGTAGGACTCCACTGACACCCAATGACAACCTTTGTCATTGATGTCAAAGGGGGAGTAGAGGAATGAGAAAAATGGTTCATCTAGTAAGGGGGAGCACATAGTTTTGGTAAGACATTTTTGGCAGACTATTTTTGGATATCATTTTTGAACACTTTTTGATTTTTCTCATGAGTGTTTCCATCAATGCCAAAGGAGGAGATTGTTGGAAAATGCACACTCCAATGAGAAATTGTAGGTGATTGAAGGTTTTGTCATTGATGGCAACCTTTCAATCATATGATACTAGCAAAACATATATATTGGCACTGGCAACGACAAACTCTATACCGACACACAGAACACTGGCAGTGAAAGAATGGATACCGATACTCTAGCCGACAAGAATTTTTTTAATAATATATTTTGTAATTAATTGTAAAATCATTGTAAGCCGACATGGCGAGTTGTAATATGACTCATATATGTATGAGATCATTGTAGAACATTTAAAAATAAGGAGATAGGCAAAATTATGTAGACCTAATATGCAAATTATAGTTTAAGGGTTTATGTATGAAGCAGAGCTAAAACCGATACTCGATCTGGCATAGCAGATGCCAATTTCAAGTAGTACAAGACACTGGATTTGTATAATCCATTTTTGTAAGTTAGTGTGACTTCCTTTGTAATTGAGTAGTGAGCTCTAGGCACTTGGCCTTCCTGCATGTGCAGGCCCCTCTTGGAAAACAATAATATTCCCTTATTGGCCAGTAAGTGAATATTGTGGGTCACAAATCCCACCGAGGTTTTTCCCACACCGGGTTTCCTTGTTAAACTACAGTGTTATGCTATGTTTTTTATGTAGTTGTTTTTATTCTTTTTTACTACATTATTTTTTATTTACTGACACACAGTATTGATATGCTTTACATGTTTTAATTCAAGTAAATTCTATAACCGGTTAGATACTGATTCACCCCCCTCTTAGTATCTTTGGGAATCCTAACAATATGGTGTCCTATGACCTTGTAGGACACCATATGACCCCTTAGGACACAATATGGTGTCGTTATGGGTCGTATGGACACCTAAGGGGTCATATGGTGTCCTATGGGGTCATAGGACACCATATGACCCCTTAGGTGTCCATACGACCCATAACGACACCATATTGTGTCCTAAGGGGTCATATGGTGTCCTACAAGATCATAGGACACCTAAGGGGTCATATGGTGTTCTATGGGGTCATAGGACACCATATGACCCCTTAGGTGTCGTTAGGGATCATATTGTGTCTTAACGGGTCATATGGTGTGGTATGACCCCTTAAGACACCATATTGTTGGATTTTTGATGATTATGTTGTGATTGTCATTGATGGACACACACTTGCATTGAGATCATTTTTGTATCTATAAGTTAAAGCTCAATCGGTACTTGTACCAACTGGTATGATGCATTATAGTCCTTAGACTATTGGTGTTTTGTATAAAGTGATTACCGATCTGAAGCGGTATGTTGACCCCAAGCGGTTCGAGGATCTCAAGTGGTATGAAGGATCAAACCAATGAAACACATATTTCCCAGTCTTCATGTTGTCAAACTGGCAACCGGTATTTTGCTTAAACCGGTATCTTGTATGAACCAGTAATACTCTGTGATGAGTTACGATCCACCGATTGTTTGACGGTGCCGACACTTTAATGGTGCTTTTTATTTCGTGTTACAGAATATGTCTAGATGCATTGAACCTAGGAAACTGTATTGTAATCCTATTGGACTGACATGAAATCAGATTCCTTTATAAGGACATCATGTTTAGGGTTTTAGGTTGTTGATGTTGTTGCTAGGGTTTAAGGTGGCTGATGAGTTAGAGAGAGTATGAATGTGTAGAAGACTGAAGTAATTTTTGAATGCATTAGGAATGAGCTATCAAGGATCTAATCAAGCAATCTGTGCTATTAGCTAGATCACTCACTTGTTGATTACTCACATCTTTGACAAGCATGTAGCCCTTAACTGGGTAGGCCCAAAAGCCTTTTGTAAATCCTCTAACAAGTTGGTTCACATGTGTGGATCTAAAATCCTCTAGCAAGGTAGTCTTTAATCGGACTTATCTCCTAACAGAGATTGAGATTCCTAATAGGATCTATTCTGGTAAAGAACATTGTATGACCTTAACCAGTCTGCTTTCTATTCTGTAGATAGTTACTTGTGAGTTCCATATCATCATGGTTTTTCCCATTTGGGTTTCCACATCAAAATCTCTTATGTTATGGTGTTTGTGCTTCTATGGGTGAATGCATTATTTGCTATTTGGTTTGCTTGTGTGTTAACCGGTTTGTCTGCTAAACTCTTTTACTGGTTTACTGTTAGTCTAGCAAAGTGTTTAAGTACAGATATTATCGGCATACTAATTCACCCCCCCCTTAGTATTCATCAATTGGTATCAGAGCCTACCTTTCTATAAGTTTGTAGCATCCTAAAATTGTGACACTTGCAATTTTGACTGCATTTGGGTCTTCACGATGGCGACGCAACACTGAACCTGAATGGAGACCCCGAAACTTGTTCATGACATCAACAACTGCATTTTTCAGCACCCTGGCCTGATCCTCCTTGCACCCTGCTATCCTGGGAGGTGGGAACATGGTGCCCAGTGCCCTGGTCCTTCAGGACTAGGGCGCCCAGTGCCCTAGTCCCCCAGGACCATGGCGCCCAGCGCCCTGGTCCCTGGCCCTATTTTGGGCCCGGTCTCTTTTGGGACTCGGGTCTTTAAGTTTGCAAATTGGAAAATAATCTTTCCTGGTCAGCCTAAGGTCAGAAAAATCAGTCTTTTAACCCTAATTGGCAAGTATATAAACTACATTTCCTCTCCCATTTTGGTAAGATGGAAAAAAAGGCGGAAGCGATATTCAAACATTCAAGCATTCAAGCATTCAAGCATTCCTTCAAGCAATTGATCATTCTAAGTCTCCATTCAAGGCTAAGTGTTTCATTCAAGACAAGGATTCAACCATTAAAGAGGAGATCACATACAACATACAACATACAATAACATTTACACCTTCGCATGTAAGAATACAAACATTCTTACAACAAGGTATCAGTACTTGTTTACATTACAATCATTTACATTTACAACATTCTCATTTCTTGGTTAATTCCAAAATCGGGGTTTGACCTAAGGGCAAACCCCTAATCCCTAACCCCCCAATCGTCTTCACTTTTCTATGTGTAGGTTGCAGGTACACGGCTGTAATTGAAGATCTGGAATCCTTGTGCAGAGACGAACAGATCCCCCTTCGTTTCGCGGATTTTTTGGAGGACCATGTGCACGCCGGGCGCCATCGTCCTGTCAACTTTCGCTCAAATTTGCAGGACAACATCGTCTTGACATTTTACTGCTAATTCCAGGTCCGCAGCTTCATCCTATATTCCTATCTCTGTTTATAAGTGAATCTTTCTCACTTTTAATGCATTCCTAGCTTAATCCTTCTATTTACATTCTTTACAAAAGAGGGTAGCCTTGTTGTCTTAACCCTTGAAACTCATTTAGAATCCAATCTTGCATTGTGTGGGATTGGATCTTGTGGGTTTCAACCCCTCTTTTGAATGTAAAGTCTCCCCTAAGTGAAAACCGTCAACCCTAGTGACCTCCTTCCCCTCTCCTCGGAGTGGTGGGGGGAACACTTAGGGTTCGCTTGCGATTTTCCGCTTTACATTTTGGTGAACCCGACGTGAACATCCTTTCTGATTATTCATGGTTAGATCTGAAAATTGGATGCCTTGATTACATTTCCATGTTTGATCTTTTGCAAATTTTAGAGGTTAATTGCATAAAAACCCTAAATTTTCTTTTTAGTAATTGAGCTTGCGAAATGTTTAATGGTTAATGCTTGTTTCAGATCTACCCTTCTATTACAAATTGTCAATTCATATTTGTGCTTTAATTTTGAAAATTAAGTGGTTAGTGTCAAAACCCTAATTTTTAAAACCCTCCTGATTCAACCTTTGACCGACCATTTCACTGATTAAAACATCTCCAAATCAGCTGTAACTTTGGATTCCACAACAAAATCATAATATCTTTCATCCCTGAAAATTTGGAAAAAAGTTGCGAGGACCATGTGCACCCCGAGCACCATCGTCCCCGACATTTTTCCGAAATTTCGGGAGTTAGATCTTATTGTATTTTTCTGCTAAAATCTAGAATTTTGGCTGATTTTATCAATTCTAACACTTTCAAAATTAAGGTCAAAGTTGGTCTAGGGATTGCTTGGACTAAGGCTTCTAATCATTCAAAAATTATTGAAATTGAAATTTTGAGTCAAAATTGTGTTCTTACTGTCCTAAATATGAAAAGTGTGTCGACATTCATTCAAAATTTCAGTGCTTTATTCAAATTCTTGCAATTTGTGACTTTTGAAATTAAGTGTTTAATTACACCAACTTTGATTTCTGCTTTCAAAATTGAATTTTGCGTGAAATTGAGTCAACTTTTAAAATTCAAAGCTTGCATTGCTCTTAGTATTCCCTCTAAAATCATAAAATTCAAAATTTCAGTTTCCCTCTCTTTTTCAAAATTCAAATTTTGCATTTTTCAACAATCTTCGTAGGGTTCTATTTTGAGATTGCAACTTTAATTTGGCCTATCTACAGATCGTAAAATCACTCAATTTTTTCAGATTAGCTTTAAAATCATCATAACTTTCATCCTTGAAAATTTCAAAAAAAGTTGCAAGGACCGTGTGCACCCCGAGCGCCACGGTCCCTGACATTTTTTCTGAAATTTCGGGAGATTATCGTGATTGCATTTAATAGCTTTAATCTAGGAGATTGGCAGATTTTATTGAAATTTGCTACCTCTAAATTCAAAATCTTCTCTCCCTCTCTAGTGCATGAGTTTTACAACAATAAGCCCTACTTACACTATTCCCGTTAGACGAAGCCTTAGAATTAAGTCTTTCCGAGGTTTAATTACTGAGGAGATGGAACCTAATTTGAATAGCCTTTTTAACAAGGACACGGGTAATTCCTCTAATCCTCCTAATGATGAAGAAGCTCTCCATGAGGTTTCTGTAGAACAACTTTCGAAATTGGATAACCAATTTGATGATTTTCAGCAATGGATGTCTCAAGAGTATCCCGATAGTCAAGCTCTTTCATTAATTGAGGGTCTAAAACGTATGGTTCAAAGTGATAAGAATGGAATTGATATTTTGCGTGGTATTGCACACATTGTGGATTTGAATGTGATTCCTATGAAGAGTTGTGCTGAAACTTTAGGTTATACACAACCTCCCACTCAAGTCAATCATTCTATTCCTTTGACAACTTCTATTGCTAGCATACCTACTTTTACATCAAACATAATGACTACTTCTATACAAGAAATTCTCCCTATGATCACTAATCATGGGGGCAATCCTTCCTCTTCAATCAACCCTCTTCCTTCATTCAATCCGACTTCTTCATTCATTCCTTCAACGAGTGTTCCTATTACATCTCCACAAATGAACATGACGCAAGGGAGCAATTCATTTAACTATTCCATTCCTCCTTGTAGTGCTCTTCTTTTCCAATCATCTCCTATGACTAACTATCATAGTGTCCCGCCACCTTACTCTCAATCAATACCTTCTTTCAATAACATAATACCTCCATCACAATCTAACATGTCTAATATGAACTCTTCGACTGAAGCGACCATTAACAATCTTGCACAAACTTTCTCTTCTTTAAAGCAACAAATTGCCTCTATGAATCAATCTAAGTTTAGTGTGCCCACATTTGATGTTGCGAGCCCACTTTCTCTTGACATTGTTCGAGCTATCCCTCCTAAGCATGTTGAAATCCCGCATTTGGAGCTTTATAATGGTAAAGGTGATCCTCTAACACATGTTAAGACTTTTCAAACAATATGTACCGATTTTGCTTATGACCAAAGGTTTCTTGCAAAACTGTTTACTAGGACATTAAGAGATAAGGCCCTACAATGGTATTGCTCATTGCCTTCTTATTCTATTACTTCTTTCGAACAACTTGCAAATGCTTTTATTCAACAATTTCAAAACAATATAAGTCCTAAAGTTACTTTGATTGATTTAATGCATTGTAAACAAGGTGTTAAAGAAAAAGTGACTGATTTCATTGGTAGATATAAGCATTTGTATGCTCAAATCTCTTTTCCAGTGCCTGACAATGATATTCAAAGAATCTTTATTTCTAATTTACAAAAAGCTATTAGAGAAAAACTTCTGTTTTCTGAGTTTACTTCTTTCCAACAGTTGTGTGCAACTCTTCACAATTATCAATTGACTATGAGTCAAATGGAACAAGCAAATCCAATGGCTCCGAGTGATAAGGGTGATAGTAGTCAACAACCATTTGGGAAGTTTAAACCGAATAGAGAGTCCATTAAGTTCAATGAAAACATCATCAACAACAATGTGAATGCAGCATCAGGTGTGCCTCCTATTTCTAAATTTTTCAAGAAAGAAAGAAAGTTTACTCCTTTGAATGAATCATTGCATAGTATTATGAATAAATTATTGGAACAAAATGTTCTTACTCTCCCTCCTATAAATCAAATCGATCCTACAAAGATTAATTCACCCTATTTTGATAACAAATCTTTTTGTCAATTTCATCGTCAACCTGGGCATGATACTGAAAAATGTTTTGCTTTAAAGGGTAAAATTCAAGATTTGATTGATAATAATACTATCTCTATTTCAGGAGTGAATGATAAAGGCAATACATCTATAGCTCCTCCTAACCAAAATCTTAAGATTTTTACTGATCCATTACCTTGTCATACCTCTAATGCGATTGAGACTAATGATTCCTCTTTCTCATCTGATGGTCTTGTGTCTATGACTCCGAATGTGATTAACTTTGTAGAGCAGCAAGAAAACATTAAATAACTTTCCATCACATTTGATTCCAATGAAACTATCAGGGCACCTGATGGTCCTTTATACATAGTTGCAAAAGTCAAGAATACACCTTGCCGTGGAGTGCTTATTGATCCTTCGTGCATGGTTAATGTTATTACTGAAGAATTCCTTTTTACTTTGCAATTGAATCAAGTAATCTATGACAAAACAGATGTGATTGTGAAATTATTTGATGCATTTTCTTCTCCTGCAATTGGTTCTATTACATTACCTATTGAGGTCCATAACAAATCCCTTGATGTGAACTTTGCTATTATTCCTTCATCTGAACAATTTCGTGTGAAGCTTGGCTATCCTTGGCTATCTTCCATGAAAGCTATTGCTTCTCCTATTCACAAGTGTTTGAAATTTCCCCATAATGGTGAAGTTGTTACTGTCAATCATAGTCTCTTTAAACCAGCTGAAAGAACTTCTAGCGTTCCTATTGATTATTTTTGGCCTAAACAATTCCAATCTCTTCCACCATGAAGTGATCATCTTTTCAAATCTTATCAAAAGTGGAAAATAGATATGATCCTATCTCTAAGTGAACCTAGAACACCCAAACTTGATATTCCTATCATCCTTGAGAAGGAAGTTCTTCCTTTGAAAGATAAAACTAATGTCTTTCCTCAAGAAGATTCCCAACCCATCCCTATGGATGTGACTATGTCTATGTCTAATAAACTTTCTAAAAGCAGACCTATACCTCCTCGTCATGATGGACTTGGTCTCCTTCCTAAACCAAATATTCCTCCTTTATACGGAGCAGTTCCTCTTCCTTCCTCTTATGGAGAGAAGAGACCTTCCTCTTCTCCTATTACCCAGCCTAAGAGACCACAACCTAAACACCCAAGTGATAAGGATGAGAACATTCCTCCTCCTCAATCTTCTCCACTTCCTACTAAGACTAGACAAAATCGTTCTGCACGTGAACGCCGACGAAAGCGTCATCTTAGAGCTCAGGCAGCTGCTTCTCAAACTTTGCAATCCCCAAAAACACCTTCAACAAGCATTATTCCATTTTCTCCAAAATCTCCTAAACATAAGATGCATGATGGTTTTGATCATGTGCGAGTTAAAGATCCTATTTTTATAAATCTTGATGACGATATAGATGAAAATGTTATTCATGATGAAAATATTACTTCTCTTGCCTCTGATAGTGAATATGAATATGTTGATGTTGATAACCATTTATCTAATGAATTTTCTAAAGCACTTATCCTAGCTCCTAGACAAGAACAATGTGGCTTGCAACATGAACATAGCCCTTGTTTGGATCTTGTGATAGCTCCATCTGCTGTGTTGAATGTTCCTCCTCTAGCGTGTTTCCTGCCTTCACAAAATATTGATCAACAAGATTGGGGGTTGGATGACATGCTAGACTAGTTTCATTAGCATAGCAGACTCTCTCCTCCTCTCTTGTGTTACTTCTTCTATGTGTTATTCTCATTATTCTATTTGTTGTCCTTAGTGTTGTCTACTTGAGGATGATGCAAAGCATTGAGATCTCTTTTGGTCTCTCTCATGTTGACTCAAAAGACACATGTGCTCCCTTCTTCTAGATGACCTTCCTTGATTGGGGAATGAAGAACAATTATGCATACATACATATGATATACATGAATTATCATACAGCATACTGACCCCGAGGAAAGCAAAGTCACCTCGTGCTTTGTGTTTATGTCTATTATCCTTGGGTTTATCTCACACTTGGGGGCTAAATCTTTGTGATAACGTGCTCCTTTCCCTTCTCATTTCTTATGTGTATCACTACCTTAAAGAAATCACCCCCGTTGAGGCGTGTGCGATCTCTTTAACGTAGGGGGGCATACACCCCATCTATCCCTTCAGGATACTTGAAAATCTCTTGGTGAACTTAGCTTTGCCTTGAAAATTTTTGGTATTTTTCTTGCATGACTCATAGTGAGGGAACCTTACTACTGATAGTCATGGTTCTCCCTTGTGATCTTCCCTTTTACTTTGTCAATCGAAGTCGTAAGATCCTTAGTCCACTGGGGGCTTGGTGTGTCTTACCTCCTTGACGTGGTGAAAGTCTTTCAATGTTGTTTCCTTGTACTTTACTGGAAGTATGAGCGTACGCTTATACTCTTGCTAAAGGTGGGGCTAAATGTAGCATCCTAAAATTGTGACACTTGCAATTTCGAACGCATTTGGGCCTTCACGATGGTGACGCAACACTGAACCTGAATGGAGACCCCGAAACTTGTTCATGACATCAAAAACTGCTTTTTTCAGCACCCTGGCTTGATCCTCCTTGCACCCTACTGTCCTGGGAGGTGGGACCATGGCGCCCAGTGCCCTAGTCCTTTAGGAATAGGGTGCCCAGCGCCCTGGTCCCCCAGGACCATGGCGCCCAGCGCCCTGGTCCCTGGCCCTATTTTTGGGCCCGGTCTCTTTTGGGTCTCAGGTCTTTAAGTTTGCAAATTGGAAAATAATCTTTCCTGGTTGGCCTAAGGTCGGAAAAATCAGTCTTTTAACCCTAATTGGCAAGTATATAAACTACATTTCCTCTCCCATTTTGGTAAGATGGAAAAAAAGGTGGAAGCGATATTCAAACATTCAAGCATTCAAGCATTCAAGCATTCCTTCAAGTAATTGATCATTCTAAGTCTCCATTCAAGGCTAAGTGTTGCATTCAAGACAGGGATTGAACCATTGAAGAGGAGATCACATACAACATACAACATACAACAACATTTACACCTTCACATGTAAGAATACAAACATTCTTACAACAAGGTATCAGTACTTGTTTACATTACAATCATTTACATTTACAGCATTCTCATTTCTTGGTTAATTCCAAAACCGGGGTTTGACCTAAGGGAAAACCCCTAATCCCTAACCCCCCAATTGTCTTCGCTTTTCTATGTGTAGGTTGCAGGTACACGGCTGTAATTGAAGATCTGGAATCCTTGTGCAAAGATGAACAGATCCCCCTTCGTTTTGTAGATTTTTCGGAGGACCGTGTGCATGCCGAGTGCCATCGTCCCGTCAACTTTCCCTCAAATTTGCAGGACAGTGTCGTCTCAACATTTTACTGCTAATTCCAAGTCTGCAGCTTCATCCTATATTCCTATCTCTGTTTATAAGTGAATCTTTCTCACTTTTCATGCATTCCTAGCTTAATCCTTCTATCTACATTTTTTACAAAAGAGGGTAGCCTTGCTACCTTAATCCTTGAAACTCATTTAGAATCCAATCTTGCATTGTGTGGGATTGGATCTTGTGGGTTTCAACCCCTCTTTTGAATGTAAAGTCTCCCCTAAGTGAAAACCGTCAACCCTAGTGACCTCCTTCCCCTCTCCTCGGAGTGGTGGGGGGAACACTTAGGGTTCACTCACGATTTTCCACTTTACAAAGTTTAACCACTTGGAAAGAGATATGGGGGAATACACATTGAGGGAACTTACTCATCGGCTCACTCGGTCTGAGAAAGCCTATGATGATCTTATGGTCAAATATAAGGCATCTCCAACAAAGAGGAGAGAACTTGTTGAAAAGATGATGGAGCTATCTAAAAATAGTTCTTCTGATGAAGTGGACATCGAAGCCCTGATTCAAGAAGTAGAAAAGTTGAATGAATCCAATTCCAACCTAAGAAAAGAATTAGAAGGACTAACTATTCAAATGTGTCAAGAGCTTGAGAACTGGAGGAAAGCTAAAGATCCGGTCAAAGACAAAGATCATGAAAACTCCAAGCTGAAGCAAGAGATTAGTGCCCTAACTGCTCAACTCCATGCAAGCAAAGTGGAAAAGGAAGACATGCAAGGAGAACTGAACATTGCCATCTCTGAGAATGAAAACCTAATGGAAACAAATGCTACTATTTCCAAAGAACTCTCTGAGTTAAAGGAAATACTTGCCAAGTTCAACAAGAGTACTGTTAAGCTAGAGCAAAAGCTTGAATCTACCAAACCTGTCAAGAATACTAATGGACTTGGTTATTCTGGTCATGAGGAAGGTGAGACCTCTGGTACAAGTGCTGGAGCATCAAAGAAACAACCGACATCAAAGGATAAAGGTAAGCAAAAGTTGAAACCTATTTTCTTTAACTATCTTAAAGAAGGACATACTGCCAATGTGTGTAGGAGTAAGGCTTACAATAATTTTCCTTATTTTCTAAATGATAAGCCTAGATCCTATAAATTCAATGGTAACTATTATGCATGCAACAAGTTTGGGCATAGAGCATCTTAATGCAGGTCTGTTATGAATATCACTGGAAGATATCCTCAGATGACTCAAGGAGTTGGTCTTGAACCTTTTGTGAACCAGAATCACAATCGGTTTAATGCCTTCAATCATCGGTCAAGAAATGGTGGCTATCAAGCGGCAACCGGATGGAGAGAAAACTGTTTGATCTGTCATAATCATGGTCACACTGCTGCAACATGTAGGAGGAAGAATGGCAACATGAATAATGGACCTTGGAGAGCACGTGGAATGGTCTGCTATCACTGCAACAAACCGGGTCACATTGCCAAATTCTGTAGATCAAAAAAGAACATATCGGATGACATACCGGTCACTCCAAAAGGAAAGATTGATATTGACACTATTCAAGTAGATATGAATAAAACCTTGAAGAAGAAACCAGTGGTGTTACAAGAAGAACCGGTTTTTGCACCTAGTGTGGAAATAACGAAACCAACAAACTAAGCATTAGAAAAGCTTAGGGGGAGAAAATGGCAAAATGTTTCGAACCCCCGGTTTACATTTGTAAAAGACCTTAACCAGTATGCGATACCTGTCATTTGGCAGAAGACCGGAAATGGTAAAAGGAAAATTAGGGTTTATGCCCTAATGGTGGAGCATTAATTATGGTTGGTGATGAATATGCTTAAAAGGAATTTTTCAAATCATTTCTCACTATCATTTTTCGAAGCGAAGAAGGTTTTCAAGTGCAGAGCAATGATAAACTAATTTGTGCTACGATTTAGAGAAAGTTGGAAACCTTGAAGGAGATTCAAAAGCAAATTGCAAACGGTCAAGAGAAGAAAGCAAAGTGATGATTCTACAACTGATGGAGTGTGAGGTGAAGTAGAATCTGAAAGCCCTAAATTCATGATTTCTGAAAGGTAGTTCTCAAGTTTTTAGTCTTAATCATAGCTTCCGCATCTCATACTAGCTCTAGTGCATCTGTCGATTTAGTAAGCTTCATTCAACACAAGTCTAAATACAATGCCCTATCACAAGTTCCTGCTGGAGTAATAGTGGAAGAGGGAATCTTTGATTATATAGATTGTAAGATTGAAGACCTAGGGTCTGTAGCAATCCACTCATAGCTAGGTTTATTTTGTGGAAAAGATAAGAAGATCAAACTAGAGTACAACATCTTGGAGAAGAAGAAACTTCATAATGCGGTTTACTTCCTAGAGGATTTCACAACTGACCATATTAGGATCATCTTGAGTAGAGTTCATGGTGACAAGATGTACCTAGAGAGAACGCATGATATAACACCACAAACTATTCATGCAGTCATTGGTTTCTGCAATGTTGGTGAAGTGCCAGCCCTGAGGAAGATCATCAAAACTGAAATGACCAAGCTCAGCGGTTTAGTGAGCAACTCATGAGGAATGATTGTTAATTCTATCAAGGATGACCTCATGAAATATGTGTGCATGGTGATTGGATACTAGACGTTCTCTGCCAGCAGAATTAACTCTGTATCTGCTACAGTAGTAAATGCCGCTTACTAGATGATCATGGAAGATGCATCATTTGACCTTTGCATCGGTATGCAAAGGCAACTCCTGTTGAATCTTAAATCAATCAAATAGGATAATGCATTAAAATTCAAGTTTGGACAACTTCTAGTAGGAATATTTTTCTACTTCCAAGGTTACTTCCTTGGAGTGGGAGATATTCAGTGGTTTGCAGACCAATAGGTTACCAAGCAGATCAAAGAAAGCCTACAAGCAGTTGGAACTGGCTACCTTGAAGTTTTGAACAGGTACTTTGATGAGTTCAAAGGCAAGATGAGCCCGAGGATGAGGATATCCGGTGACATAGTCAAGAAATATGAAGAGGACATTTGTTTAATCATCAAAGTGGATCAATGCATAATGGAGGTTGTTTTGCCTAGAGAGGAAGAAGTGGAGCCTATGGGCTATGAGGTGATGAATGATATGCTGGATGGGTATGCCTCTACCCTTATTGTGTCACCTCTTAATTCGAAGAAGAAGAGAACTGACACCTATCTTGAAAGGGTTACACTGGTCATAGAACCAGCGGCAAAGAAAGGAAAGGTAGTACCTTCAACATCGGTACCGATTACTACAGCTAGTCCTAAAGTGACCAAGTGATCACCAGCTAAGAAGAAACCAGAAGTGACACCTGCTAAAGTCTTTGAGAGGAAGAGGAAGACTAAAACCAACTCACCGGACTCAGAAGAAACAGTGTCTGAGGAACATCCCAAGAAGGTGAGACAGTCAAGAAAAAAGAAAAGAATGAACCATCATCGTCTACACCGGTAAATATTGATATTTCCTCCTACAAACCTTTGACACATTGTCAAAGAACAATTAAAAATATTAGGAGAAAATTGTTAAATGATTTGGTAGACCATTTTGATGACTTTAATGATGATGAGAAGGAAGAAGTAGAGCTAGAAATAATAAAGTATTTATGTGCTAATTACCGGTCGCCCTCAAAAATTAGATTTGAGACACTGGATTCTTTGTATAAGTCCCTAGATAATAAATGGCACATTGCCATAGAGAAAGAATAGGAAATCAGGGAGAAATTTTTTGCTCAATACTTTCCCGACCTGTCCAATTTAGAGTTATTTGATGTCATCAACCAAAATAAAGGACTCTTCTTCACCAGAAGAAGAAGACTCTGGTTGTTGGAAGGAAGAATTGATAACATCAAAAAAGACACTCATCTGCATATGACAACAACGGTTCATATGCATAAAGTGCTTCAAGCTAGCAAGAAGGCTGAGCAAGAACTGATAGTGACAGAATTGGATGAAGTGTTTGATGATGAAGGAAATCCAGTTGTTGAACCTATCAACACCATTGATGTCGATGCTATGGAGGTAGAAGATTTTTCTTAGGGCACTCCATCTGAAGCAATAGGAAAGGAGAAGCAGGCTGAATAGGCTAAAAAGCAAGCAGAGGACAAACAGGAGGTAGCAAAGGAACAGGCAGAGAAGAAGAAAAAGGACGAGGATGAGGAAAAATGGAAAGAGGAGGAGAAGAGAAAAGAGGATGAGAAGAAAAGAAGAGAAGAGGATGAAGAGAAAAAGAAACAAGAAGATGCAAAGAAGAAGAAAGAAGAAGAGGATAAGGAAGAGGAGAAGCGAAAGGAAGCAGAGAAAAAGAAGAAGGAAGAGGAAGAAAAGGAAGAGGAGAAGAGAAAGGAAGTAGAGAAAAAGAAGAAGGAAGAGGAAGAAAAGGAAGAGGAGAAGCAGAAGGAAAGAGAGAAAAGGAAGAAGGAAGAGGAAGAGAAGGAAGGGGAGAAGAGGAAGGAAGTAGAAAAGAAGAAGGAAAAAGAGGATAAGGAAGAGGAAAAGAGAAGAGAAGTAACAAAGAAGAAAATAGAGGAAGACAAGGAAGGAGAAGTAGCAAAGAGCATGCAGATGGAGACACCTAAGGCTACCGGTAGTCAAGCCAAACCGGCTGACCTCACCAGTCCCATTGACCTCTAGTCTGCAAGTGAAATGGAGCTACTGAAGAGCATCAAGGTTGCTTAAGAATGCCTTGAAGTGATACAGAAGAAAAAGGAGCAAGATGTGATCCAAGTGGCGGTGGACACTCTTACTAGTTTGATACCTGGTACAAACCTTTTGAATACTGATTCATCACTGGCTCAAATAAAACTCCTATGCATAGTAGTGGATGATCAGGTGCAGAGCCTAGAAGAGGTAGCAGAGGAAAATGCAAAGAAAGAACATAAAAAATCTCTAAACATTTCTCTGGTGAAAAAGTTAAACGAGCTCTGGTCCGATCTACAAAAAGATCAAAAGGATATAAGGAATTCTCTAGATGAGGGGAATCTTCTACTCAACAAGATTTGCCAACTCCATCTGTTCTATGATGATGTGCTTGCACAGAAGCAAAAGCTTCAATCTTATTTATAGTCATACATGAGCACCTTCAAGCCACCATATGACTCCTTTATAGCTTATGGGAAAATCGTTCACCGGTTTCATATCCAGTCTACTAAAATAGAGCATGAGATCAGCACCCAGTCACGAGATTTGCAGGAGCTACAACTGGTTCTACTCCCACATCTACAAATAGTTCAGAAGTGCTATCTTAATCTGGATGCCTTAATAGCAACATAGTAGATGAGCACAATAGACGCCATGGAAGAATAGGTCTCCCAGATGTAGACAGAGAAAGAAGTAGCCACCTCCCTACTTGAGTCCTGGTCTTTATCTATGAAACAACTTTTGCAGGACTTTAAATCTATTTTTGACAATTTTTATTCCTTATTGTCATAAACTCTTATTCTTTTAATACTAATGACATAGGTGTTATTCTGTAATATTTTGTTGTCATTGTTGGAAAAGTGGGAGAAGTATAAATTTTGAAAGTTTTGATGTATACTTTCATGTTATTTCTATTAAGAAGTAGCATACATTGTATTTTCTGCAAAAGGGATAGTGTATATGCTTAGGGGGAGTAATTTTGATTCTGGCATATTTCTATTGTAAACCACTTAGATGTCAAAATTTCCTAAGTGTTGCCATCAATGCTAAAGGAGGAGATTGTTGGACTCTTTGATGATTATGTTTCGATTGTCATTGATGGACACACACTTGCATTGAGATCATTTTTGTATCTATAAGTTAAAGCTCAACCGGTACTTGTTCCAACCGGTATGATGCATTATAGTCCTTAGACTATTGGTGTTTTGCATAAAGTGATGATTGATCTGAAGTAGTATGTTGACCCCAAGCGGTTCGAGGATCTCAAGCAGTACGAAGGATCAAAGTGGTGAAACACATATTTCCCAATCTTCATGTTATCAAACCGACAATTGGTATTTTTTCTTAAACCAGTATCTTGTATGAACTGGTAATACTCTATAATGAGTTACCAACTGACATTTTTGTGATGAGTTACCATCCACTAATTGTTTGATGGTGCCGACACTTTAACAGTGCTTTTTGTGTCGTGTTATATAATATGTCTAGATGCATTGAACCTAGGAAATTGTATTGTAATCCTATTGGATCGACATGAAATCAAATTCCTTTATAAGGACATCATGTCTAGGGTTTTAGGTTGTTGATGTTGTTGCTCAGGTTTAAGGGGGTTGATGAGTTAGAGAGAGTATGAATGTGTAGAAGACTGAAGTAATGTTGGAATGCATTAGGAACAAGCTATCAAGGATCTAATCAAGCAATCTGTGCTATTAGCCAGATCACTCACTTGTTGATTACTCACATCTTCAACAAGTCTATAGCCCTTAACCGGGTAGGCCCAAAAGCCTTTTGTAAATCCTCTAACAAGCTGGTTCACATCTGTGGATCTAAAATCCTCTAGCAAGGTAGTCTTTAATCAGACTTATCTCCTAACAGAGATTGAGATTCCTAACAAGATCTGTTATGGTAAAGAACATTGTATGACCTTAACCGGTCTGGTTTCTATTCTGTAGATAGTTACTTGTGAGTTCCATCTCACCGTGGTTTTTCCCATTTGGGTTTCCATGTCAAAATGTCTTGTGTTATGGTGTTTGTTCTTCTATGGGTGAATGCATTATTTTCTATTTGGTTTGCATGTGTGTTAACCAATTTTTCTGCTAAACTCTTTTATCAGTTTACTATTAGTCTAGAAAAGTGTTTAAGTACAGATATTGTTGGCATACTAATTCACCCCCCCTCTTAGTATTCATCACATATGACCCCTTAGGACACAATATTGTCTCTATAGGTGTCGTATGGTGTTGTAAGGGGTCATATGGTATCGTATGACCCCTTAGGACACTATATGGCCCCTTATGACACAATACGAAGTTGTTATGGGTTGTGTGGTGTCCTAAGGGGTCATATGGTGTCCTATGACCCCTTAGGACACAATACAATGTCATTATGGGTCATATGGTGTCCTAAGGGGTCATATGGTGTCTTATGACCCCTTAGGACACAATATGGTGTTGTTATGGGTTGTATGGTGTCCTAAGGGGTCATATGGTGTCCTATGACCCCTTAGGACACAATACAGTGTCGTTATGGGTTGTATGGTGTCCTAAGAGGTCATATGGTGTCTTATGACCCTTTAGGACACTATATGAACCCTTAGGAAACAATATGGTGTCGTTATGGGTCGTATGGTGTCCTAAGGGGTCATATGGTGTCCTATGACCCCTTAGGACATCATATGACCCCTTAGGACACAATATGGTGTCGTTATGGGTCATATGGACACCTAAGGGGTCATATGGTATCCAATGGGGCCATAGGACACCATATGACCCCTTAGGTGTCATTACGGATCATATTGTGTCTTAACAGGTCATATGGTGTGTTATGACCCCTTGAGACACCATATGACCCCTTAGGACACAATATGGTGTCGTTATGTGTCATATGGTGTCGTAAGGGGTCATATGGTATCCTATGACCCCTTAGGATATAATATGGTGTCATTATCGGTCATATGGACACCTAAGGGGTCATATGGTATCCAATGGGGCCATAGGACACCATATGAGCCCTTACATGTCATTACGGATCATATTGTGTCTTAACGGGTCATATGGTGTGTTATCACCCCTTAAGACACCATATGACCCCTTAGGACACAATATGGTGTTGTTATGTGTCTTATGGTGTCGTAAGGGGTCATATGGTATCCTATGACCCCTTAGGACACAATATGGTGTCGTTATGGGTCGTATGGTGTCGTAAGGGGCCATATGGTGGGTCGTATGGTGTCCTAAGGGGTCATATGGTGTCCTATGACCCCTTAGGACACCATATGACCCATTAGGAAATAATATGGTGTCGTTGTGGGTCATATGGACACCTAAGGGGTTATATGGTGTCGTATGGCACCGTAGGACACCATATGATCCCTTAGGTGTTGTTAGGGATAATATTGTGTCTTAATAGGTCATATGGTGTGTTATGACCCCTTAAGACACCATATGACTCCTTATGACACAATATGGTGTCATTAGGTGTCGTATGGTGTCGTAAGGGATCATATGGTATCTTATGACCCCTTAGGACACCATATGAACCCTTAGGACACAATATGGTGTTGTTATAGGTTGTATGGTGTTGTAAGGAGTCATATGGTGTCTTATGACCCTTAAGACACCATATGACCCCTTAGGACACAATATAGTGTCCTTATGGGTCGTATGGTGTCCTAAGGGCTAATATGGTGTCTTATGACCCCTTAGGACACCATATGACCCCTTAGGACACAATATGGTGTCGTTATGGGTCGTATGGTGTCTTAAGGGGTCATATGGTGTCCTATGACCCCTTAGGACACTACATGACCCCTTAGGATGCAATATGGTGTCATTATGGGTCATATGGACACCTAAGGGGTCATATGGTGTCCTATGGGTCCATAGGACACCATATGACCCCTTAGGCATTGTTAGGGATCATATTGTGTCTTAATGGGTCATATGGTGTGTTATGACCCCTTAAGACACCATATGACCCCTTAGGACACAATATGGTATCGTTATGGGTCTTATGGTGTTGTAAGGGGTCATATGGTATCTTATGACCCCTTAGAACACCATATGACCCCTTAGGACACAATATAGAGTCGTTATGGGCTGTTATGTGTCGTATGGTGTCCTAAGGGGTCATATGGTGTCCTAACAGGTCATAGGATACCATACAACCCCTTAGGACACAATATGACCCCTAACGACACCTAAGGGGTTATATTGTGTCCTATGACCCATTAAGACACCATATGGTGTCGTTATGGTTTGTATGGTGTTCTAAGGGGTCATATGGTGTCCTATGACCACTTAGGAGAAAATATGGTGTCGTTATTAGTCCTATGGTAACCTAAGAGGTCATATGGTGTCCTATGACCACTTACGACACTATATGACCCCTTAGGTGTCGTTAGGGGTCATTTTGTGTACTAAGGGGTCATATGGTGTCCTAAGACCCCTTAGGACCTAGAGAGAGGATTGAGTGAGGAAGAAACTAAGGGAAAGAGGTGAGAGAGGGAATTAGATGGGTGTAAGGATGAAGAGGGAGATAGCTCTAGGGGTAGGATAATAAGGGAATTGTGAGAGCTAGAGAGGGGAGGGACAAAGAAGAGTATGTATCTATTCCACATTTGGCACATGCCAAATAGGGAGAGTGCCAAAGGTGTACATAGAAACCCCCATCTCACCTCTCCCTTCTTTATCTCCCTTCCCTCATAGTTCCATCTCTCTCTATGAAATAGATCTCATATTCTCTCTCTTCCCTTACCTCTTCTTGAGCTCTTCATTCTTATAGATACATACTCTTCTTTGTCCCTCCCCTCTCTAGCTCTCACAATTCCCTTATTCTCCTATCCCTCAAGCTATCTCCCTCTTCATCTTTATTTGGCGCGTGCCAAATGGAATATCCATTCATCACATTTGGTGCATGCCAAATTGGGTGAGTGCCATATTTGGCAAGTGCCAAATGGCCCACTTTGGGAAACACCAAACCTATGGTTTATATTTGCCTTAGGCATCCAACCCAAAGGTTTGGACGACCATTTCAAGCTAGAGATGTGCTTTTATCAGAACATTGAAAATTTTGACATATTTTTTGTCATGCTATCCGTCAGGTTTGCATGTGTTTCAATGAAGTTAAAAAGAAATACCGTGGTAAACTTGAGCTTCCTCTTAGCTATCCAAAAATGTCATTTATTTCAAATTTTGATTTCGTTAAGTCTTTCATCTATAATTTCTTTTGTTAGTGTGTCCTTTTTTTGTCAAAAACCAACATGCACTATTTTGGGTATAGATTTTAACACATTCATCAGATTTTGAAAAAAATTAAATTTTTAGAAACTAGTCTCCATTCTACACAATTTAAAAAAAAAAAGTTTTGATTTTTGATTTGTTTTCAATGATTTTAGGGGGGAGCATGCTCAAATTTCTGTTTTTCAAGATGTGTCCACTTCAAAAATTAGTAAAAAATCATATACTCATTAAAAATTTATTTGAAAATTCTGGCATAAACTAAAAGGTGTTAGCTAATTTGTCACCGAAGTGATTTTAAAAATTCAAAAAAAAAGTTAACATTTTACGGGGGCCGCAACAGACACTATGTTATGTTTTTTGCATAAAAACATGACCACTTTTTGTGGCCCCATTTTTTGAAGCCCTTACCATTTTCAAAAAAAATTAGTAGTTTAGAAAGTAGACTTGAAGCACTCCGACTCTTGTTCTTGTTGCATCTTCAAATTTGGAGTGTAACTATCTTCAATTTGTCGTTGAAGTTCAGACTTTGCTGATTTTAGAAAAAAAAGTGGCATCTTAAGACCCCCTTTTGGTACCACAACTTGGTGCACATACCCATCATATGTAACCATTTGATCATGTGATAAGCAAACCTTTTAAAGTCAACTATTCATTTTCCTTAAAAGTAAAATAATATTTGTCTTACCTACCCTTCTTAATTATTGGATCATTTATTTGGCATACCCCATAAGTTTAGTGGAAGATTATAGAAACTTCTTGGAAATCTTAACTACCCTATGTAAACATTAGATCATGAGATAGGAAAAGCTTTTAAATTTTCTTAAAATATGAAAAAATATTTCTCTTACAAATACCTTTCTTAACTATTGGATGACTTATTTTGAACCATTTACTTTGTCTACCTACCCTCTACTACTTTGAGTAGTTTTCATTTAGCCATAGAACAATTTATTTTTCTCCATTCATCGATTATCTCCACCAATTTTCTTCAATTTGTCCTCCTCTATCTCATTGCCTTCACTTGTTTGAATGGACAGGAGAGTGTGTCTATAAATTTTATATCGTAGGGCTATAATAATGAAAAACCTTGAATATTGCCTTCACTTGTTTGAATGGACAGGAGAGTGTGTCTATAAATTTTATATCATGGGGCTATAATAATGAAAAACCTTGAATAAAGTATACTAGTGAGTAAATAAATCTTTTGATTCTCGATTCATTGTTTTTCCTTTTTTTTCAGATTACAATGATATATTTTTAATGTTTTTTCTTTTTTTTCCCATGTAGTTCCTAGGTTGGTTTATAAGTATAGTGGAGAACACAAGCAGTGGAAGTGTGTCTACAAGATGAAAGCTGAGAAAGTCAAGTATTATATTTCTTTTATTTATAATATATTTAATATGTTTTTCTTCTTTTAAAAAATAGTTGTATTATAAAACTCATATAGTAACTCATGCTAATGCATTTGCAAGACGGAGAAGAGAATGATGGATTTAGTAGGAATTTTAGATTCTCATATAGGAACTTTCATAAATAAAATCCTTAAATTCTCAATCACTTCTTACCATCTTTGGTTTTCACTTTTAAGTATTTAAGGTTGGTCATTTCTGCACGTTCATTGAGAGCATGCAACACAACAAAAATAGAAACAAGATCTAACCCTCATTTGAGCATGCCGATTTTGAAACCAATATTGTACCTATGGGGTAGAAGACCCAATTTAGTGCTTAGTTCCTACTTATGAAATCTTGGTTTCTCTCCATGGATTTGTGCTCTTATTCTATCAAGCTTATGAAATCTTGCACTCTCTAGAAATCTATGATTCTCTATTACCTAAGTGTATTGGTTTTCAAAATCCTCTAAATGTCTATTACCTAAGTGTATTGGTTTTATGATGGTTGAAAATATAGTTAATATTAGTAATAAATTGTTTCCGCTCTTATAGAGGAGGCTTATTGTAGAGGGAGAAGAAGTGGAAAAAACATTGTAATTATTCTTCTGCATTTGAGATGAATTTTGGAAATAATCCCAACTACCTCAACGGTGTAGTCAATTCTGTATCCTCCATATGCCAGCTACTTCTATCAACTCATATCCTTCGTATCTAAATGGTTTTCATCTTGACTGGCCCCATCTGACTATTGTACCATCTGCAGATTTAACACAAATTGTGGTTGTTTGAAATACATATTTTTAAGTGCTGGTTCCCTCTCCACCATAGATGTAATGCCCAATCTTCATGAATATAAATTTTTATGTTTATTTCTATTTTGTTTCTTCTCTCCATCCTTCAATGGAGGAGGATTATTGTAAACTTAGCATTTACTACACATGTTTTAGACATACCTAGATAATATGTTTATATGTATGTATATATGCATATCTATAGTTATATATACGTATATTTATATAGATATATGTATATATGTTTGTATACATGCATTTACCTCTTCATTTCCTCTCTCTCTCTCATCTTACTTCCCCCATCATTGTCTTTGTCTATTATGAGCCCTAATTATCTTCCTTGAGTTCTATCTTATCTCTCTCCCCCTCACACTTCTCTATTTTTTGATTCTCGCACCCTTTTCTCCTTCTTGTTCTCTCTCTACCTCATGTCTCTCACCCACTCCTCCTCCTACTATCTCTCTCAACCTCTCCTCCTCCTACTCTCTCTCTCTCTCTCTCTCTCTCTCACACACACACACACACATTATCCTATCCTATTCTCACCCTATCCCCCTTCTCTCTCTTTCTCTCCCCCTCCCTCTCCCTCTCCCTCTCCCCCCTCTCCCTCCCCCTTTCATTATCTTAAATCTCTCTCTCCCTTTCTCTCTCTCTCTCTCTCTCTCTCTCTCATCTCTCTCTCTCTCTCTCTCTCTCTCTCTCTCTCTCTCTCTCTCTCTCTCTCTCCCTCTCCCTTCCTCTCTCCCTCTCCCTCTCTCCTTTTCCCAATCTCCCTCTCTCTCCCTCCCCTTTCCCAAATCTCCCTCTCCCCCTCCCCCTCTCCTTCTCTCCCTCTCTCCCTCTCCTTTACCCAATCTCCCTCTCTCTCCCTCTCTCTCTCTCCCCCCTCTCTTTTTCCCAATCTCCCTCTCTCTCCCCTCCCTCCCTCTCTCCCTCTCCCCATCTCCTTTTCCCAATCTCCCTCTCTCTCCCTCCACCCCTCTCCTTTCCTCAATCTCCCTCTCTCCCTCCACCTCTCTCTCTCTCTCTCTCTCTCTCTCTCTCTCTCTCTCTCTCTCTCTCTCTCTCTCTCTCTCTCTCTCTCTCCCTCTCCCTTCCTCTCTCCTCTCCCCCTCTCCTTTTCCCAATCTCCCTCTCTCTCCCTCCCCTTTCCCAAATCTCCCTCTCCCCCCTCCCCCTCTCCTTCTCTCCCTCTCTCCCTCTCCTTTACCCAATCTCCCTCTCTCTCCCTCTCTCTCTCTCCCCCTCTCTTTTTCCCAATCTCTCTCTCTCCCCTCCCTCCCTCTCTCCCTCTACCCATCTCCTTTTCCCAATCTCCCTCTCTCTCCCTCCACCCCTCTCCTTTCCTCAATCTCCCTCCACCTCTCCTTCTCTCCCTCTCCTTTTCCCAATCTCTCTCTCTCTCTCTCTCTCTCTCTCTCTCTCTCTCTCTCTCTCTCTCTCTCTCTCTCTCCCTCCCCCTCTTCCTTCTCTCCTTCTCTCCCTCTCCCCCCTGTCCTTTCCCCAAATCTCTCCTTTTCCCAACCTCCCTCTCTCTCCCTCTCCCTCCCCCTCTCCTTTTCCCAATCTCGATCTCTCCCTCTCCCTCTCTCCCTCCCCCTCTCCTTCTCTCCCTCTCTTCCCTTTCCCCCTCTCCTTTTCCCAATCTCCCTCTCTCTCCCTCTCCCCCTCTCCTTTCCCCAATCTCCCTCTCTCCCTCCCCCTCTCCTTCTCTCCCTCTCTCCCTCTCCTTTTCCCAATCTCCCTCTCTCTCTCCCTCTCCCTAACCCTTCCTCTCTCCCTACCCCCTATCCTTTTTCCTCCCTCTCCCTCCCTCTCTTTATCTCCTCCTCTCATTTTCCCAATCTTGCTTTCTCTCCCTCTCCCCCTCTCCTTTCCCCAATCTCCCTCTCTCTCCCTCTCCCTCTCCCCCTCTCCTTTTCCCAATCTCACTCTCTCCCTCTCCCTCTCTCCCTCTCCCCCCTCTCCTTTCCCCAATCTCCCTCTCTCCCTCCCCCTCTCCTTCTCTCCCTCTCTCTCCCTCTCCCCCTCTCCTTTCCCCAATCTCCCTCTCTCTCTCCCCCTCTCCTTCTCTTCATCTCTCCCTCTCCCCTTCTCCTTTCCCCAAACTCCCTCTCTCCCTCCCCCTCTCCTTCTCTCCCTCTCTCCCTCTCCCCCTCTCCTTTTCCCAATCTTGCTCTCTCCCTCTCCGCCTCTCCTTTCCCCAATCTCCCTCTCTCTCTCCCCCTCTCCTTCTCTCCCTCTCTCCCTCTCTCCCTCTCCTTTCCCCAATCTCTCCTTTTCCCAATCGCCCTCTCTCTCTCCCTCTCCCCCTCTCCTTTCCCCAATCTCCCTCTCTCCCTCCCCCTCTCCTTTTCCCAATCTTTCTCTCTCCCTCTCCCTCTTTCCCTCTCCCCCTCTCCTTTCCCCAATCTCCCTCTCTCCCTCCTCCTCTCCTTCTCTCCCTCTCTCCATCTCCCCCTCTCCTTTCCCCAATCTCTCCTTTTCCCAATATCCCTCTCTCCCTCTCTCCTCCTCTCCTTTCCCCAATCTCCCTCTCTCCCTCCCCTTCTCCTTCTCTCCCTCTCTCTCCCTCTCCCCCTCTCCTTTCCCCAATCTCCCTCTCTCCCTCCCCCTCTCCTTCTCTCCCTCTCTCCCTCTCCCCCTCTCATTTTCCCAATCTCCCTCTCTCCCTCTCCCTCTCCTTCTCTCCCTCTCTCCCTCTCTCCCTCTCCCCCTCTCCTTTTCCCAATCTTGCTCTCTCACTCTCTCCCTCTCTCCCTCTCCCCCTCTCCTTTCCCCAATCTCCCTCTCTCCCTCCCCCTATCCTTCTCTCCCTCTCTCCCTCTCCCCCTCTCCTTTCCCCAATCTCCCTCTCTCCCTCCCCCTCTCCTTTTCCCAATCTTGCTCTCTCCTTGTCTTCCTCTCCCCCTCTCCTTTTCCCAATCTCGCTCTTTCCCTCTCCCTCTCTCCCTCTCCCCCTCTCCTTTCCCCAATCTCCCTCTCTCCCTCCCCCTCTCCTTCTCTCCGTCTCTCCCTCTCCCCCTCTCATTTCCCCAATCTCTCCTTTTCCCAATCTCCCTCTCTCTCCCTCTCCCCCTCTCCTTTCCCCAATCTCCCTCTCCCTCTCCCCCTATCCTTTTCCCAATCTTTCTCTCTCCCCCTATCCTTTTCCCAATCTTGCTCTCTCCCTCTCCCTCTCTCCCTCTCCCCCTCTCCTTTCCCCAATCTCTCCTTTTCCCAATCTCCATCTCTCCCTCCCCCTCTCCTTCTCTCCCTCTCTCCCTCTCTCCATCTCCCCCTCTCCTTTTCCCAATCTCTCTCTCTCCCTCTCCCTCTCTCCCTCTCCCCCTCTCCTTTCCCCAATCTCCCTCCCCCTCTCCTTCTCTCCCTCTCTCCCTCTCCCCCTCTCCTTTCCCCAATCTCTCCTTTTCCCAATCTCCCTCTCTCTCCCTCTCCCCATGTCCTTTCCCCAATCTCCCTCTCTCCCTCCCCCTCTCCTTTTCCCAATCTCTCTCTCTCTCCCTCTCCCTCTCTCCCTCTCCCCCTCTCCTTTCCCCAATCTCTCCTTTTCCCAATCTCCCTTTCTCTCCCTCTCCCCCTCTCCTTTCTCCAATACCCCTCTCTCACTCCCCCTCTCCTTCTCTCCCTATCTCTCCCTCTCCCCCTCTCCTTTCCCCAATCTCCCTCTCTCCCTCCCCCTCTCCTTATCTCCCTCTCTCCCTGTCCCTCTCTCCTTTCCCCAATCCCCCTCTCTCCCTTCCCCTCTCCTTCTCTCCCTCTCTCCCTCTCCCCCTCTCCTTTCCCCTCCCTCTCCCTCTCTCTCCCTCTCCCTCCCTCTCTCCCTCTCCCCCTCTCCCTCCCTCTCCCACTCTCTATTTCCTAGTTCTACATAGCCTGTGGAGGTTATGTAGAACTAAGGCCAAAACTTCTAGTTCTACATAACCTGTACGGGTTATGAGAAATTGTGAATGTTGACATATAAGGTTTCCATAACCCGTATGCATTATGGGAAAATCTTTATATATTTTAGTCCCAATAGCCTAAAAAGCAGCATTGGAAGTTGTTTGAAGGCCCCACTGCTTTTGCACATGATTTTCTGGGACAATAACAATCAGTTTTTCATATTCTTTTGTCACTTTTGCTTTAGAATGATTGATTTTTAAGTTATTTTATAATTGTTACTTTAGATAATAACAAAATCATGATCATTTGTTGTTTTTTTGCTTTGATTATGATTTATTTGTCTTATATTTTGGTTTTTTTTAAAGTTATTTTATTATTGTTACTTTAGATTATAACAAAATGATGATCATTTGTTGTTTTTTTGCTATTTGATTGTCGATTGTCATCATGATGTTATGTGTAGGACAATGGGAAAGAATAAGAGAGTAACAAATGAACAAAGAGAGGCAGCAAAGGAAAGACAAAGGGAGCATATGAAGAGATTACGTGAAGGTACGTCATCTAATGCAGCTAATGAAAGTGATGAACATTAAACAATTGAAATTGATATGATTAATGCACCAAATCAAAATGATCAACATACACCAATTCAGATACATATGATGAATGCACCTAATGAATGCAATGAACATACACCATTTGAAAATGATTCGGTGAATGCACATGTTAATGAAATTGAATAAGATATACCATTTGAATTTGATGTGATCAATGCACATAATGCACCTAATGAAAACGAAGAGCATGCACCAATCTTAACACCTCTTAGAATAATTCGTAGAAAACCAAAGTTCCTAATAGATATTGATGAAAATATAGTGAAGCCAATGCATGATAAAATTTCTAAAAGAACTTGTAGAAGAATGGTTAGAAGAATTTGGAATAACTATTTTGAAAACTTAAATCAAAGTGGAAGATGCCAATTAGTTGTTGAAATGATTAAAAATCTGAAATTTAGAGAGACAATGAAAATTTTGGGGTTAAGAACATCCGAAAATAATAGTGAAAGATGTTGAAATGTGGCGACTGAACAACAAAGTACTGTACACTCAGCACGTATCCTCGCTAGGGTCTAGGGCTGGGCTAGGCCTCGAGCAGGGGTTCGGGGGCGGCAGCCCCCAAGCAATTTTTTTTTGCCGTTTTTCGTTGATGAAAATCGACATTGTAATAAAACCCTAAAAAGGTCGACTTTGTTTGTTGCCCTAAAAATGCATGTTATAAGCGGCTGGGATGCTTAAAACATTGTAAGGTTGATGTACTATTTTTGCTGGATAATAAGAAAGATTGGACGGTTGTGTATGGTGGACATAACCCATTCTGGGTAAACCACATTAAATCTCTGTGTTATCTGTGTCCTATTTTATTTCTTTATCTTTTGTATTTAAATCTACATATAATTGTTAGTTCATATTTGCTTCAGATCTGCTTGAAACCCTAACAATTTGGTATCAGAGCAAGGTTTTTTGTAAATTGGCAGGACTTTCAGATTTGAGTGGGAGCAATGGAGGATTCCAAATTCAAGGTCGAAAAGTTTAATGGCCAGAATTATTAGTTATGGAAAATGCAGATGGAGGATTACCTGTATCAAAAGGATTTGTGGTGACCATTGGAAGGAAAGGCAAAGAAACCGACCACAATATCAGATGAAAAGTGGGACATTTTAGATAGAAAGGCACTGGGATCCATTCGATTGTGCCTTGCGTCGTCTATAGCATTCAATATAATAGAAGCAAAAATGACTATATATTTGATGGAAACATTGGCTAAGTTGTATGAGAAACCCTCAGCTTTGAATAAGGTATTTCTTATGAAGCATTTGTTTAATTTGAAAATGAGTGAGGGAGGATCTGTAGCGGAGCACTTAAATGAATTTAATACAATTACCAGTTAATTGTCTTCGATAAAAATTACCTTTGCAGAAGAGGTTAGGGCTCTCTTGATTTTATGTTCTTTGCCAGAAAGCTGGACTAGCTTGGTTATGGCTGTAAGTAACTCTGTCTCTAGTAAAAATACTTTGGTATTTGATGATATTGTTGGTGTTATCCTAAGCGAGGAAATGCGAAGGAAAAGCACAGGTGAGACTCCAACATCATCGAGTAGTGTTTTGAATGTGGAGAACAGAGGAAGATCAAAGGAAAGAGGAAAAGGCCTTGGGAATGAGAAGTCACGAGGGAAGTCAAAGAAAGGATGCTCTCAGTCTAGAGGAAAGAAAGATTGCTGGTACTGTGAAAAGCCTGGTCATCTAAAGAAAGACTGTTGGTCTCGGAAAAACAAAGAAGGAGACAAAAATGAAAATGACAGTAAGGAAGCTAATATTGCAAGTAATACTTTACAAGATGCTTTAATCTTATGTTTGGATAATGTTAATGATTCCTAGGTAATAGATTCTGGGGCTTCATTTCATGCTACACCCCATAGAAAATATTTTCTAGATTATGTTCAAGGTAATTTTGGATAGGTATATTTGGGTGATGATGAGCCCTATCAAATTGTTGGAAAAGGAAAGATAAAGATCAAGTTGTAGAATGGTAATGACTGGTTTCTGCAGGAGGTAAGACATGTTCCTAATTTAAGAAGAAATTTAATTTCTGCAGGGCAACTAGGTAGTGAAGGTTGCATAGTTACCTTCTCAGACAATATGTGGAAGGTCACTAAAGGATCATTAGTAGTAGCTAAAGGTGCGAAGGTAGGCACATTATATCTGTGTATTGGTAACACTTACTCTACCTTAGCTGCTACAGATAAAGTTACTATAGGAACAACAACAATAAATGTTGCAAGAACAGATTCGATAATGTGGCACCATAGGCTTGGGCACATGAGTGAGAAAGGGATGAAAGTCCTTCACTCCAAAAATCTATTGCCAGGACTAAAGAAGATTGATTTAGAGTTCTGTGAAAACCGTGTTTATGGTAAACAGAAAAGAGTCAGATTTCTCAAGGTTGGGAAAGAGAAGAAGAGTGAGAAGTTAGAGCTTGTACATTCAGATCTATGGGGACTAGCTCAGGTATCATCTCTTGGTGGCTCTTGTTATTATGTTATTTTTATTGATGACTCAACCAGAAAAACATGGGTATATTTCCTAAAACAAAAATCAGATGTTTTTGAAACTTTTAAGAAATGGAAAGCTTTGGTTGAGAATGAGACAGGAAAAAAGTTGAAGTGTCTCAGCTCAGATAATGGAGGTGAGTATTGCAGCAAAACATTTGAAGATTACTGTTCCTTAAATGGGATTCAAAAGTAGAAGACAGTTCCAGGAACTGCACAGGAAAATGGTGTGTCAGAGGGAATGAATAGGACTATCATGGAACGTGCGAGGAGCATGAGATTGCATGCTGGATTGCTCTTACATTTTTGGGCAGATGATGTACATACTGCTGTCTATTTGATAAATAGAGGAACTTCAACCCCTTTGGATGGTGGTATTCTAGAGGAGGCATGGAATGGTAAAAAGGTAAATTATTCTTTTCTAAAAACTTTTGGTTGCGAAGCTTTTGTCAATGTTGATAAAGAAAACAGAACCAAGCTTGATGCTAAATCTCATAAATGTACCTTCATTGGATATGGGATAGATGAATATGGCTATCAGTTATGGGATTTTGAAAATAAGAAAATAATTACAAGTAGAGATGTTATATTTAATGAGAAGGTTATGTATAAAGAACAGATGCAGGAAAAGAAGCATGAATAGGACAAACAAGAATATGTGGTGTTGGATGAGATTCCTAAAAATGAAATGCCACAGGTACCTAATGCTCAGCAACAATAGATTGTCCCACAAACTCCTGCAAGTGTTAGACATTCTACGAGGACAAGTAGACCCCCTGAAATATTTTCTCCTTCTTTGTATTCTATTTTATTAACAGATTCTGGTGAACCAGAAGAATATGAAGAAGCAATGTAGGTAGATGCTAAACAACAGTGGGAGCTAGGCATGAAAGAGGAGATGGACTCCTTGATGAAAAATAAGACTTGGGACTTAGTCCCTTTACCTGCAAAAAAATGAGCCTTTCCTAACAAATGGGTTTATCAGCTAAAGGAGGAGGAAGGAGGTCAGAAAAGATATAAGGCCAGACTTGTGGTAAAAGGTTTTGCACAGAAAAAGGGTAAAGATTATGATGAAATATTTTTTCCAGTTGTAAAAATGACTTCAATTAGAACTGTACTTAGTCTTGTGGCTACAGATGATTTACATCTTGAACAATTAGATGTCAAAACAACTTTTCTCCATGGAGATTTGGAGGAGGAAATTTACATGTTGCAACCAGAGGGATATGAGGTCAAAGGTAAGGAGAACTTGGTGTGCAGGTTGAAGAAAAGTCTGTATGGCCTAAAGCAAGCACCCCGACAATGGTATTTAAAATTTGATAGTTTCATGGTTGAACACGGTTATCATAGATGTCATTCTGATCATTGTGTATATTTTAAGAGATTTGATAATGGCAGTTATATTATCCTGTTGCTTTATGTTGATGACATGCTTGTTGCTGGGTCTAAAATGCAACATATAAATGATCTTAAATAGAAATTAGCCAGGTCATTTGCTATGAAGGATTTGGGTGCAGCTAAGCAAATTCTCGGTATGAGGATTACACGGGATAGGAAAAATAGAACCTTGAATTTTTCCCAAAGTGAGTATATAAAGGTGTTGAAAAGATTTAAAATGCAGGATGCAAAAGTAGTTAGTACACCTTTGGCTAGTCATTTCAAATTGACTAAGGAGATGTGCCCAAAGGCACAGGAAGAGGTTAATAAAATGTCTAACATACCGTATTCATTAGATGTTAGTAGTCTAATGTATGCAATGGTATGCACAAGGCCAGATATTGCACATGTAGTGGGAGTTGTGAGCAGGTTTATGAGTAATCCGGGTATGGAACATTGGAATGCTATGAAATGGATTCTTTAGTATTTGAAAAGAACTACTACGAAGGCATTATGTTTCAAAGGATCTAATGCTGCTCTGAGTGGATTTGTTGACTCTGATCTAGCGGGTGATATTGACTCACGGAGGAGTACTACAGGGTATGTTTTTACTATAGGGGGAACTGCAATTAGTTGGATTTCTAGGCTGTAAAAGGTTGTTGCACTTTCAACCACTGAAGCTGAGTATATTGCTGCTACAGAAGCCAGCAAGGAGATGATTTGGTTGCAATGTTTTCTGAAGGAATTGGGTCAGACACAAGAGGATAGCCCATTGTATACTGATAGCCAGAGTACCATTCATCTTGCAAAGAACTCTGCTTTTCATTCAAGGACAAAGCACATTCAGCTCAGGTACCACTTCATCCGGACTATTTTGGAGGAGGGTCAGTTACGGCTTGAGAAGATTCACACAAGTGAGAATCCTGCCAATATGTTCACAAAGGCAGTTCCACAAGAGAAGCTAATTTCTTCATTAGTTTCTGTTGGTCTTCTTTATTGATAATTATGGAATTTATACCAGTCAAGTCCTAGTGTTTTATCCAATAGATGTTGCATGTATAGTGGTGTCGTGTAGTATCAGTCTCCAAGTGGGAGATTGTTTGGTGTGGAGCCTGATCAGTCTCCAAGTGGGAGATTATTGAAATGTGGTGATTGATCAGCAAAGTACTATACACTTAGCACGTATCCTCGCCAGGGTCCGGGGCCGGGCTGGGCCCCGGGTAGGGGTTCGGGGGCGGCAGCCCCCGAGAAATTTTTTTTGCCATTTTTCGTTGATGAAAACTGACATTGTAATAAAACCCTAAAAAGGCCGACTTTGTTTGTTTCCCTAAAAACACATTTTATAAGCGGCTGGGATGCTTAAGGCATTGTAAGGTTGATGTACTATTTTTGCTGGATAATAAGAAAGATTGGACGGCTGTGTATGGTGGACGTAACCAATTCTAGGTGAACCATGTTAAATCTTTGTGTTATCTATGTCCTATTTTATTTCTTTATCTTTTATATTTAAATCTGCATATAATTGTTAGTTCATATTTGCTTTGGATCTTCTTGAAACCCTAACAAAAGAACCATTGTGAGAAATCTTTTTGATGCATACCAAGCCATTGGTTCAAAATCACACACTAAAGATGCTAATGTTACTCGTCGTGTCCTCACATCAACCATAATGGGAAAGAAAATGAAAAAATATCGTTTAATAAGCAAAACAAGCAAGTCATTAAGGATAAGTAGAACCACATTACACTATGCCTTAGAGAGGTGAGAGAAAATTGAGGATCCTAACAATAATTCTCTTTGGGCATTCTCCTATAGACTCCCATGCAAGGACAAGGTTGTTGTTGATGCACTAAGAACGTTAATTGAGAGATTTTGGCATGACAACACAAGGGTTTGACCCAACCAAAGAGATGTTGTTAGAAGCTGAATTGGAATTAGTAATCATGAGCCACATCCAAAACACTATTTAGATACAACTCAAACACAATTTTATGAAAGGTTTCTTCAAAGCTTTCCTCAGATGAAAATTAGTCAAAGATTTTTTGAGATGACAAAACCATTTTATGTTAAGATTAATCATGCATGTACTACATGTTGTTGTAGGGTCCATGTTCAATTTTCCATGCATTATGATATTTATCGATATATCTGTTGTACTTTGCACACTAATGATGTTTTGCAGGAATGTGGTCTACAAGCACCTCCTAAGTCATTGAGAGAATTTATTTCAAGTGTACTATGTAGACGAGATGAAGGGTGCATTTATTATAAGATGATGTGTTTGAGAGGTTTTTGTCCTACATGTGGTGGTTTGCAACAGCTGCATAGATGCCTACATCTGGATAGCACACATGAAACTGGTAAGGAACTAGTTTTTGTTGGAAAATATAAGTCAGTAACATATGGTGTTAAAGATGGAAAAGAATTAAAGAGGTGTGAGTTAGTGAAAAGGGATATATGCATAGCTGATTTTATGAAGATGTTTCAAGAGAAACTAGTATATGAGTACATAGGTCACACACATAGAGCTAGATGGTTAGATGAGAAATTCAAGTTGTGTAAGGACACTTTCCCCCTCGGCACTATTGTCTCTGTCGTTAATTTTGTTGAGAATTATACACTAAAACCACAAAATGAAGTACAATCTATGTATTACCACTCTACACAAGTTACAATATTTGTACACATGGCATTTATGCATGCACATGATAGCACTGAGGAGGACAAAAAGGTTATGAGAGAATATCACTTCTATATCAGTAATGATCATACTCATTCCTCAGAGTTTGTGCAAGGATGCTTTATAGTCTTATATGATAGTTTAAGGGAAAGAGATATAAGATACAACCAATGCTTAATATGGTTTGACAATTGCACCACACAATTCAAGAATGCAAGGATGTTCTTTTGGTTGACTAGGATGCATGTGACAAGTGGTTTGCAACATTTTTGGAATTTCGTTGAGGGAGGGCATGGAAAGGGAGAGCATGATGGTGCGAGAGCATGTGTGAAAAGATCTCTTACCAGAGAGGAATTGAAGTACAAAGGTGGTGTAATGTTAATAGATGCAAAAATAATTGTGCAATGGTGTAGCTCTATGATGGGACTAGGTAATGCAAATAAGTGTATGGTTTCTAGATTTTTTTGGTTAATAAGTGAATCTAACATTGAAAACTATCAAGAAAACGTCGCTACGAGGTGGCTCATAATGATCAGATATCCTAGGGAGCAAGACAAGGGCACACCTAGCATAAACCCGACCACTTGGATGTGCTCGCACTGACGGTTCATTCCCACAACAAGCATAACAAAAGATGCACTATTTTTCCACCTCTCACTGACAGTTTTTGACGGTTTTTTATGCGACAGAAAAAATCTCACCACAAGAAAATGGAATCGAGTTGCTCAAAACTGAGATAGGATTTTTTAGGCAGTGACAACATGAACCCATAGGTTTAAATAGATCATCCATAAGTGCCATGGTCTCCGAGTTATGGGACATCAAAGTTTGACCCTTTTTTCCACTTTGAGCTCTCAACAGAAAACGTCACTACGAGGTGGCTCGTAACGATCGGATGCCTTGGGGAGTGAGACAAGGGAACACCTAGTGTAAACCTGACCACCTAGATGCACTTGCACTAGCGATTCATTCCCATGACAAGAAGAACAAAAGATGCACTATTTTGCCACCTCTCACTGACAGCTTTTGACGGTTTTTGATGTGATAGAAAAAATCTCACCACAAGAAAACAGAATCAAGTTGCCCGAAACTGAGATAGGATTTTTTAGGTAGCAACAACACAACCCCATAGGTTCAAATAGATTGTCCATAAGTGCTTCAACTCTTCTTTTATAGGTGATGAAATGATGAACTTCACTCCATAAGCATGAAATGATGAACTTAAGCATGAAATGTCTTAATTGGTTCTTGAAATGATGAACTTCACTCTATACGCATGAGTTTATGAAATAATAACTTCACTCCAATCTCTTCATGCATGAAGGACTCAAAGCAAATTCACTCAATCAAAATACAAAATATCAACATTACCGGTATCAGTACTTGGGTATACACAATATGAGCAATAGATAGTTTAAAAGTATACGCCATATGAGTTACAAGTAATGAGCAAATTGGATCACATTTCAAGACATATAACAACTAACAAATTTGATCACATTTCAATAGAAAATAACTAAGTTTCAGGAATATCATGTTTCATATATATCAATGAACAAATTGGATCAAATATCAAGTTTCATATATATCAAAATGATTAATAATCATGTACATATATCAAAAAATGGCATAGATGCCAAATCAATAATAGTTACAAAAATGTGGCATGTGCCATGTCTGTCAAAGTCAATATATACATATACAAATGTTGAATATATAAAAAAATGGTCCTTCAATGACCACAACTATAACTATATGCCTCTATTAGTATCTATGACTATGGCGGATCATCAAAATCGAGCCTCTTCGAACAAGTATGTGGCTCTGTAGGTGGCTGCACAAGGATAATTCAAATGTCTAATCAGATATATTTTCTCAATATAACATCAAAATAACTAGATACTGAACTCTAAATTGTTTGAAGTTGAAATGTTGATTACCTCATCTCTATCTTCTGCAATTCGGTGAGGTTGTAACTAGTAAAACAACATTAATACATGTTAATGACATATATGTCAAATAGCACATAATAACTAAAAATTAATAGACTAAAAAACTAAAGCATACCAGAGCCTCAGATGGATGTGCTATGGTCGTAGAAGGCAAAGTCACAGATGAATCAGTTATGACCATTTCCTATATCCATGGTAAGTGATCCAAAAGAAGTTAACTAGATGGTTTCAACTCTATTGTGCACTTAATGAAAAGGAGTTTAACTAAGATAGGCATACCTTCTGCCTTGGTCATGTTGGATCCCATAATATACATGTAGGACTTCTACTGAAATGGAATGGTAGAATAACAGTAGGAAGTTTGGAAGGGGCCTGTAATAGTTTAAAGACAATCATATAAGTTAATAACCCAAAGTTGTTGACAAACTAGATAAAATAAACATTTTTAACATATGTAGAAAAAATGCACACCGAAGCCTCGTATAGTTCTCCTATAACCTTAGGAGGCCTAGTCAAATCTGATGCAGCTATTACCATTTCCTGTATGAAAAATGATAACATATGATATAGACATAAAAGGATTTAGTTATTTTGAACAAGCAAGAATGCAATCCTAAGTGAATATGAAGATATCACCTATTCCCTTTGCTGAACCTCATTGACAATAGGTGCATTCATTCATCCCTAGCCAAAATTTACTTTTCTTGATATGAGTTTGTTTATGTTCACAACAAATCTTGTGGGAAATCGAATTTTTCATACGACTTATTTTATAGCATTGCTTTGCTGGTCCGTTAATAACCAAGGAAGCTCACTTATATTAATTTGGTCTCCATGGCTATTTGATTGAATGACATTTATCATTGCATGATTCGAATCCTGAATGTCACTACATATTTTGACAATTTTTTCTTTGTCATGCCTTCCATCCAATATTTTCCATACTGTCTATGTTATGTTCTTTCCAATATGCATACTATCAAACAAATGAACAATTTGTAACTGCTCGTAGTAGGGAAACCTATTAAATTGTCGGGGATAACTTTTTAGTCCCTTATGAAGGTGGTCATTTATGCCTTCACAACCTTCATGATCATCAATCACATCATCAGTAAACAAAACAATATAGAAAAGATGTTTTATGACAAACCAATAGATGGAATGGCATTAACTTGACGATTAATTCTATTATATTCCAACTTCCATAGGTGAGGTGTCATTCTTCATGGCTTTGATGTATTCTCTTCTTTCCCATTGAAAAAATGTTTTTCAGTATTTCGATACTTATGATTTTTGTGGAGAAAGTGCCTATACTCATCAAACACCTACTTTCCTAAACTTTTTGAATGACGAGATTTCATCTTTGGACTGCAAACAGGACATGCAAATTTTCCCTTTGTTTGAAGACCTACAAGATAATGTATAATTAGATTAAATATGATAATTTTTTGAATTATAATGTTCATGCACAACCTAAACACTATAACATACCACAAAAATGTGTTAGCCCTGGGGCATCGTGTATTGTCCATAGAAGCATCACGTGGAATTGAAATTGTATTTGTCCTATTGGTCTAGAGACGTCATACATAGTGACACCATTCCATAACTCCAGCAAATCGTCGATAAGAGGATCGATATTTACATTCATATCTTTAACTTGGTACTTACCTAATCGAATCAACAAAAACATTACATAATTATTATAACCATTTTACTGCAATATTTATAATTAAATTTAGATGATTATATTTAAATGATAAAATACCCAGAACAATCATTGCCAACATTATGTGCTCCCTCTTTATTGACATCCATGGAGGAATGTTATTGTTGATAACAAAAACAGGCCACACTGAGTAAACAAATCTCATCTCTCCAAATGGATTGACACCGTTCACTACCAATGAAAGCCTGAGATTACGAGGTTCTTCTTTAAAGTCTGGCCACTTTCCTCTATTTCCATAAATGTTGAAACATCCACAGGCATTCAAATAATATTATCTCAACTTCTATTGAGTGCATGGTAATCCATAAATTGTGCCAAGCTAGTGCACTTGAATAATCGTTGCATACGTGGAATAATGGGAATATAGCGAAGAACCTTGCGAGGAACCCTTTTTGTTATTTGATCTGTTTGATATCTACTGATATGACATTCAGGGCATTCAGTTTGAATTTCATGTTGTTTGCCATATATAATATGATCATTGGGACAAGCATCTATTTCTTGATACTCCATTCCAATATCTTTCATAATGACAAATAATTCTCGGTATGAGCGAGGTAGAATATTTGATAGTGGTAACAAAAACTCACATATCAATCTACAAAAAAAAATATAATTTGTTAATATAAAGAATATTAATGGTCCAACATGATTCACAGTTTATTATGACATATATGACATACCTTAACATAGGTGACATTGTTATGTTGGATAAACCATTCATAACCTTCAAGTTCACCAACAACAATACACCGAAGAGAAGAGTTGTCTGTGAGCCTTCGTAAAGGGCCTCAGATGCTTTCTCAAGTAGAGGGACTGTTAGGTCCCGAGGACAACTAAGAGGGGGGGTGAATCAGTTGTCAAATAAATTCAAACCAAAACAACTTAACCAACAATAATGCTTAATACCGGTAAACCAAACTTTTATGCCGGTAGATAGTTTTATCAGTTAATTACAGTACCGGTAAAGATTAATGCATGAAATAGAAAGATAATAACATCCACAACACATAACACCAATATTTGTATGTGGAAACCCTATAAGGGGAAATACCACGGTGGGAAACCTTACCCACAATCAGATGATACTACTACAGATAGTATATGTATACAAATGGGGTCTGCACATGCAGAAAGACCAAGTGCCTAGAGCTCATTGCTCAAACACAAATGGGAGCCACACTAACTATAAATGGATGGTTAAATCCAATAAGAATGTACTACTCAAAATAGCATCTTACTATGCTGGATTCAGTACCGATGTAGTTTTGATTGTCTTCACAAATCCTTGCTTCAACCATCAAATGATGTCTGCATGTATAGCTCTACTTATTCTCACATATGCCTTCACACAATTCCTTTTTGCATTCCACACTAGATCTTACAAATAAGATCTTACATTTATATCATAGCCTAAGACCAATTTTAGTAGGTCGGGTCTAAAGGATATTACAATAAAATCATTTTACATATAAAACAATGTCTGATGCTATAACCGATTCAACATGTCAGCTCAATGCAATTACAACATTAATAAAACATCTCCATAGCGTGTCATGCTGATCTGGAATAGATAGGCCTCCCGATGAATGATCTGGACCTATTTGTCGGTAACACCAAATATGTAAATACAAATATGCCAATGAACAAATCTCCAAGAAAAAGTGTCCAAATGATGTCTTCGACATAACCAGGTGTTTTCCATGCCATTCCAGGTGTCGGTGAACATTATATCATGTCGGTGTACCAAATACCGGTGATTGTGCATAAGTCACTTGCTTGCCGGTGAACATTGCCAATTTTTCAAAGTGCTAGAGTTGATAGGTGATAGTAGGTGTTGAAATCAATAACAAAACCATACCAAAATACCAACAATCTCCCCCTTTGGCATTGATGGCAACACAAGATGGAAAAACCATCAAAGTGCCAAGACAAAAATGTTAAATACCAAAAACCAACAATCTCCCAAAAAGAGATCATAACCAGAAATCAAAATACAGATATAAACAATCTCTCCCCCTGGGAGTGACATGTCTTTTTCTTGTGTTTTTCCATACCAATCTCTCCCCCTTTGACATCAAATGCCAAAGTCAATACAAAACCAGATGTAAATACAAAATACCAACCAATTCAGTATACCAACTACTCCCCCTGAGAAGTAGCTTCCTCTATAAAGCTGGAATAAAAGATTTCTTTGTTAATTCTGTTGGTTGATGACAAACATCAACTGTCTAAGTCTCTACCAGTGGGGGTATGACCCCAAGATGGTCTCTGAGATATTCAAAGGTCTCCTTAGGCATAGGTTTAGTGAAAATATCTGCAATCTGCTCTTTAGTATTCACATAAACTAGTTTTATTTCTTTTGCTTCAACATTCTCCCTTAAAAAATTTAGTTTGATAGAAACATGTTTAGTTTTAGAATGTAATACCAGATTCTTAGATATATCAATTGCTACAGTGTTGTCACAATAGATAGTTATGAGTTCCTTGCATTTTACCTTTATGTCCTTCAACATTTGCTTAAGCCATAATACCTATGTACAGTTAGTTGTTGCTGCAACATATTCTGATTTAGTTGTTGATAAACATGTACAGCTTTATTTCTTACTCAACCAAGAAATTAATTTGCTGCCAAGAAAATATGCTCCTTCGATGGTGCTTTTTCTATCATCCACATCTCCTACCCAATTTGTATTTGTGTATGCACATAATTCAAAGTTTTCATCTTTAGGATACCATAATCCAAGATTTGTATTGCCTTGTAAGTACCAGAAAATCCTTTTTACTGCTGATTCATGATTTTCTCAAGGATTACTCTGAAATCTTGAAACAATACATACTGCATTCATAATATCAAGTCTTGTTTGTGTTAAATATAGTAGGCCTCCTATCATAGATTTGTACCTAGTCGGATTAACAAGTGTAGATTCATCCCTTAGTTATAATTTGTCATTTGTAGTCATAGGTGTGCTTACCGGTTTAGAGTTCTCCATCCCAAATTTCTTTAGTAACTCCTTCAAGTACTTAGATTGACTCAAGAATATACCTTTATCAGTTTGTGAAATCTGCAATCCTAAAAAGAATTTTATCTCTCCAATCATAGACATTTCAAATTCTTGCTGCATTTCAATAGAAAAGTCTTTACATAATCCATCTTCTCCTCCAAAGATTATATCATCAACAAAAACTTCTATAACCAAGATGTCATCATTAGTCACTTTGTAGTATAAGTTGTTGTCAGCATTACCTTTAGAAAAACCAATCTTCAAAAGATACTTATCCAATCTTGCATACCAAGCTCTTGGAGCTTGTTTCAACCCATACAAAGCTTTCCTTAAGTTGCAAACCATATCTTTGTTATTTGTCAAAGAAAATCCATCAGGTTGAACAATGTAAACTTCTTCAAGATCTCCATTCAGAAATGCACATTTAATATCGATTTGATATACTTTGTAGTTCTTGTGTACTGCAAAAGCCAAGAATAATCTAGCTACCTCAATTCTAGCTACCGATGCAAAGGTTTCATTATAATCAATTCCTTCTTTCTGAGAATATCCCTTACACACTAGTCTTTCTTTATTCTTGATTACCTTACCATCCTCACTAAGTTTTTTTCTGAATACCCATTTTGTTCCAATCACATTTTTGTCTTTAGGCCGGGGAACTAATGTCCATGTGTTATTTTTCTCAATTTGTTCTAGTTCCTCTTCCATAGCTTTAATCCATTATTTATCTTCACATGCCTCATTAATTGATGATGGCTCAATTTGAGAAATAAGACATACCTCTTCATTTGCTAGTCTTTCTCTTGTCATAACTCCTTTATACTTGTTCCCAATTATCTGATCTTCAGAGTGATTCAATCTTACATACCGGGGTGTCTTCGTTTGCTATTGTTCCTCAGTTACTGTGGAATTTTTTAGATGATACCGTTGTAACTGGATCTTTATTCTGTACTGGTGGGTTCAATGTAGGTTCATTTGTTAGAATCTCTATTGCCGGTTAGGAGTCTATATACCTTGAAGTTCCTCTGAATTGTTCATCAATCTTCACATTTGTACTCTCAACAATTTTCTGTAATCTTCTGTTAAAACATCTATATGCCTTGCTCTTAGACGAATAACCAAGAAATACTTCTTCATCACTTCTAGGATCAAATTTGCCAATATACTCATCTCTTCTAATATAGCATTTACTTCCAAATATTTTGAAATATTTAAGAGTAGGAGTAATACCAAACCATAGTTCATGAGGGGTCTTACCAGTCACTCTTTTGATGTGAACTTTGTTGAATGTGTAGACCGCTGTGCTTACTGCCTCTCTCCAATATACATGTGGTAGATTTGCTTCAGATAACATACTTCTAGCTGCATCCAAGATAGTTCTATTTTTCCTTTCAACAACTCCATTCTGCTGTGGTGTCCGGGGTGCTGATAACTATCTTCTGATTCCATTCACTTCATAGAATGCATTAAATTCCTGAGATGTAAATTCTCCTCCTTGATCTGATCTCAGACATTTGATTTTCTTACCGGTTTCATTCTCTACCATTGCTTTGAATAGTTTGAACTTCCCAAGTGCTTCTGATTTTTCTCTGAGAAAAGTAACCCAACACATTCTAGAGTAGTCATCAATGATTAGCATGAAATATCTATCACTTTGTAAACTTTTAGTTCTAGCTGGACCACATAAATCAGTATTAATTAGGTCAAGAGCATTATTGGATTTTTCTGGAATACTTTTAAGAGTTTCTTTAACTTGTTTTCCAAATTGACATTCCTTACATACCAGATTGTGAGGTTTGACAATCTTAGGTAAATCTCTAACTGCCTTAGTAGTACTGATTTTTACCATGCAATCAAAATTTACATGACAGGGTCTCTTATGCCTTAGCCAACTCTCATCAATATGTACAATCAAGAATGTCTTTTCACTGTTATTCAAATGAAAGATGTTACCTCTAGTTTGATTATCGGTTGAAATTTCCAAACCAGTTCTATTCATAATTTTGCATTTACCATTCTTGAATTGTAACTGAAATCCTTTCTCAACTAATTGACCAACACTCGAAAGATTATGCTTTAAACCTTCCACATAGTAAACATTGTCTGTATTATGCTTACCATCAAGAGATATTGTACCTTTACCTTTGATCAAGCAAGCTTTATCATCTCTGAATCTTACTAGACCTCCAATATATTCTTGGAAGTTCAAGAATTTACCTTTATCACTAGTCATGTGATGTGAACATCCTGAATCAATGATCCATTCATCCTTAACTTCAACTTTAGCTGCCAGGACCTACTCTAATAGTTGAATAATAGGTGTCAGTTGATCTTATGTTATAGCAACAAAAACCCATCCATTGTCTGTTGGATCTTCATCAAAATTATCAGTGACTCCTTCATCAGCAAGATAACAAGATGTATCTTTATTCTTCTTAAATTTGTATCTCTAATATTCAGGGTTAGGCTTGTATGTTCTTCTATCTTCTTCTCTTAGTCTAGAATGTCTATCAGGGTATCTAGAAGCCATATGACCAATCTTATTACAGTTAAAGCATTTAAAGGGTGGTTTACCTTCATACTTACTTCCAAATGGACCTTTAGGCATTTTCCTTGCAAATAGTGCTTCAAGTTCCTCAAGTTCATTTTCCCTCCTGCTTTCCTCAAGTTCTCTTGCATAAAAGGCTTTCCAATGAGACTTGTCAAATGATGGTGCAGATGATGTTGATGCCTTAAAAGCTAAATATGTCTTTATAGTAGCAACATGACCAAATTCCTCAATATTGTAAGGAAGTTAAGTAGCGGAAACAACTTCCTACACTAACCTTGAGAGGAGGGTAATGCAAAACTTTTTCAGATCATTACAACAGTTACAGAAAATAGAAATAGATATAATAGCAATCATACCACAACATAGTGATTTACGTGGGGAAAACCCTTTCGGGAGAAAAACCCCACCCTCCAAAAGCAGCTCAATATTTTATTCAGCAATCAAAAATAGATTACAACATACTTGCAGAGAAAGCTCTTCACAGGAGTATCACTAATCAGAGATTCAGAGGCAACTCAATAGCCATAGGACTCTTACACACAACCTCTATCTCACACAACTCATAAATAGGAGATACAATACAAGAAACCGTCAAACGGTATTACAAAACCATGGGCTAAAACCACCCAATAAAGTGTAGCCGACCTTATCTCCCTTCTAGATTCCCTATGACATGTTAAAGCACACATCAACACATGTCGCTCCCTTTTACCGCTCATTTATGTATCCGATACAAATTATTTTTCCTATTTCAGGAGTACAAACTTCCTGAGGCCATAACTTGAGAACCGGGTGTTCGATTGACGAACCGTTTGAAGCGTCGAAAAGCTTGCGAAGTGCTCTATCACCTCGTAACCCGCTTCGCCGGTTACGGCCACTTTTTAGGGCGTTTCGGAGCCTCTAAAGTCCCCAAAATTAAGTTTAAATATTTTATTGCACCCCTCCAAGACGAAAACTTTAATATCTTCAAAACTAGCTGTGACCTTGCGACGAAACTTTACCGGAATGCTTATCTAGCCAACCAGAAGCTTCAGGGAGAGTTTCGCACCATTTCATGCTCAAATGAAAAACTTACTATAAATAGTAACCTTACATAAATGCAAGGTTGAGACACCATTTTTCCCAACAAATCTCCCACTTGTTGAACACCTTGCAGGAGCGGAAGGGAATGTCAACACAATGAATCAATTGCTAGGGGCCATAAGGCCCATAGACTCTGAACACCATCTGAACTTCTCTGTGCTCACAGCCTTAGTTAAAGCATCTGCAACATTCATCAAAGTTTCCACCTTAACCAGCTTCACCCTACCATCTTTGACCATATCTCTAACAAAATGATACTAAACATCAATATGTTTGGTCCGGGCATGAAATGTCGGGTTCTTAGCTAGGCTAATTGCACTCTGACTATCACAGTAAACTGTCACTATACCTTGTTTTATTCCAATATCCGAACACAGTCTCTTAAGCCAAATGGCCTCTTTACAAGCATGAGTAGCTGCCATATACTCTGCTTCAGTAGTGGATAAAGCAACCATAGCCTGTCGCTTACTCATCCAACTAATTGCACCACCAAACAAAGTAAACACATAAGCACTGGTGGATCTTTTGCTATCAATATCACCTGCCCAATCTGAATCCACATAACCATGGATATCAAGGGAAGTCATGTCTCCAACTGAATTACCATGATAACACAAAGAATACTCTGAAGTACCCTTCAAATATTTGAAGACTCTTTTGACTGCATCCAAATGAACTCTACCAGGATTAGACATATATCTGGAAAGTACTCCCACTGCTTGGGCAATGTCTGGTCTAGTACAGACCATAGCATACATCAAGCTTCCAACCGCACTCTGGTAAGGCACTCTACTCATGTCTTCCATCTCCAATGGGGATGTAGGACAATCTGAAATAGATAGTTTCATTCCAACTGTAAAAGGAACACTCAATGGTCTACAATTCTGCATGTTGAACCTCTATAACACTGAATTCACATACTTACTCTGGCCTAGCCATAGCTTTCTGTTCACCCTATCTCTTCTAATTTCCATCCCAAGAATGTGCTTTTCTGCACCAAGATCTTTCATTTCAAATTTAGCAGCGAGCTGAGACTTCAGTTCTGAAATCATACCTTTCCCTTTACCAATGAATAACATATCATCAACATACAATGCAATGAATAAGAAATGATCACCATAAGATTTATAATAAACACAGTGATCTGATTTAGAATGTTCAAATCCCAAACTCAACACATATGTATCAAATTTCTGGTACCACATCCTAGGACTTTGTTTGAGGCTATACAAAGATTTCTTCAATTTACAGACCAAATTACTTTTGCCTTTCACCACATAGTGCTCCGGCTATGTCATATAAATATCTTCCTCCAAATCACCATGAAGGAAAGCAGTTTTCACATCCATTTGCTCAACCTCTAAATCATAAGCAGTAGCAATAGAAAGCAAAAATCTAATGGACGTCATTTTTGCAACAGGAGAAAATATCTCACCGTAATCAACACCCTCAACCTGAGAGTAGCCTTTTGCAACCAATCTTGCTTTATACTTCTCAATGCTTCCATCTGAACCAATCTTTTTCTTGAAAACCTATTTACAACCAACAGGTTTTCGTCCTTCAGGCAATGGTACAAGATCCCATGTATCATTCTTTTTCAAAGCTGCCATTTCTTTCTCCATAGCAATCTTCCAGGATTCTGCATCATTCATACCTAATGCCTCTTCTACAGATTTAGGTTCATCCACACTAGTATTCAGAGCAAAAATACATCTCCAATCATCAGGTGAATACCTTTCAGGTGGTTGTCTATGTCTCGTAGACCTTCGAACAAGCTGAGTTGGAGGTTCTTCCTCCTCTTCTGAAGATTCAGAGCTAGATGAGCTCTCCTCAAATTCTTGCCTATCTAGGGGTCTCGATTCAACTCTTTCAGGTGTAGAAGGAAGTTGAATCACATCTTCTTTTTTAGTCTGTTCTGACTGCAATGTAACAGAAGGAGACTTAATTTCTCTAAAAATAACACTTCTACTGTGAATTACCTTTTGTGCAACAGGGTCCCAAAGCTTGTATCCTTTCACACCATAACTATACCCGATGAAGATACATTTCACAGCCTTGTTCTCCAACTTTGTTCGCTTCTCCTTTGGCACATGTGCATATGCCTCGCAACCAAAAACTCTAAGATGTCTCAATGAAGGCTTGTGACCTAACCATGCTTCCATAGGCATTTTATCAACAAGAGCTGATGTAGGAGACCTGTTAATCAGGTAGCAAGCAGTGGCAACAGCTTCAGCCCAAAACTTTTGTTCGAGACCAGCACCACTCAACATACTCCTAGCCTTCTCCATCAGTGTCCTGTTCATTCTTTCTGCAACTCCATTCTGCTGTGGAGAATACGGAGTTGTCTTCTGCCTGTTAATTCCACAGTCTTTACAGAATCTATCAAAATCATTAGAGCAAAACTCACTGCCATTATCAGTTCTCAAACATTTTATTTTCTTTCTAGTCTACAACTCAACCATTGCTTTAAATTCTTTAAAATGACTAAAAACTTCAGATTTACTCTTTAGAAAATATACCCATGTCCTTCTACTAAAATAATCAATAAACGATACATAATATGTGGATTTTCCAGTCGAAGAGACATCTACTGGACCAAACACATCAGAATGGATAAGATCCAAAACACCACAAGTTTTATGAGAACTCGAGTAAAACTGAACGCGGTTTTGTTTTCCATAAATGCAATGCTCACAGAAATCAAAGTCAAGATTACAATCATTCAAACCTTCAACAAGGTTTTTATTTTTCAAGGTCCTTAGACCCTTTTCTCCAATGTGGCCAAGTCTCTGGTGCCTTAACATAGTCTTCTCTGCAGGTAACTTTGCTTCAGATGAAAGAGCACCCTTAGGTACCCAAAAACCATTTCCATCTACTGAAGGTGAAACCTTCAAATCTTCCAGTGAAGTATCCACAGATTTACCTTTTATAGAAGTGCTATTACACTCAACAGTGTATGCTTCAAGCTTATACAAAGTGCCAAACCTGACACCTCTAGCAACTACTATAGCACCCTTAATCATCTTACATCCTGTTTCAGAAAAGACTACCTGCACACCTGCATCTATTAGTTTGCTCACAGATAACAGGTTTCGTTTTAATCCAGGGATATGCAGCACACCATTAATCCTTTTTATTCTACCATTAGAAAACCTGATTCTAACTTTACCTCGACCAACAATGTCTAGAGGTGAATCATCACCCAAGTACACCTTACCTCCATTAAATCCTTCATATTCAGAAAACCAATTTCTATTGGAAGTCATATGAAAAGATGCACTTGAGTCAATTAGCCAGGCATCATTACCTGCATGAGTCGCCAAAGCCGCAATAAATGCATCGCCATCTTCCTTGTCAGACTCAAAATCAGAATCGAACTTTTTCTTTTTCTTCTACTTTTCTTCTTTGCAGTCCTTACGGATGTGACCCGGTTTACTGCAATTCCAGCAAATGACTTTGGACTTTCTAGGAGATTTCGATCTCCCTTTGGATTTGGACTTGCCGCACTTCTCATTCTTCTTGCCTTTCTCCTTAGGTCTTCCACGAATGGTTAGGGCTTCCTTTGAACTGATGGATACCTTCCTTCGCATCTCTTCACCGAGTAGGGCACCCACCATGTCTTCAGATTTCAAAACAATAGAAGTACTACCGATAGCCATAACAAGAGAATCCCACGAATCAGGCAAAGAACAAAGCAAGATCTGACATTTCTCCTCCTCGTCCATCTTAACACTGATAGATACTAATTGAGCCACCAACATATTGAATGCTTCCAGGTGGTCTGCAATTCGTCCACCCTCTTCCATCTTCAAGGAATACAATTTCTTTCTTAAGAAAATTTGATTTAATAAAGATTTCACTTGATACATCTCACCAAGCTTAGTCCATAGCTTCTTTGCAGAGTTTTCTTCATGGACATTGATTAGAACAGAGTCTGCTAGGCACAGTCTGATTAGACCCTTGGCTTTTTGGTCCATAACATCATATTGAGCTACCGCAGTAGGATCTGAGGGCCTTTGGACATTCGCATCAACAGCATCCCAAAGATCTCGATCTATTAGCAAATCTTCCATCTTCAGCGTCCACATCTCAAAATTACTTCCATTAAATTTCTCCACCTCTATTCTCCCTGACGAACTCGCCATCTGAATATTCCTGCAACAAGATCAAAAAGTGTCTTCTGCCCAAGCTCCCACTCAAATCTAGATTAGTTCAAAAAAACCCAACTGCCCACAATTGAAACCAAAGGTGATCAGGGTCTGATACCACTTGTAAGGAAGTTAAGTAGCGGAAACAACTTCCTACACTAACCTTGAGAGGAGGGTAATGCAAAACTTTTTCAGATCATTACAACAGTTACAGAAAATAGAAATAGATATAATAGCAATCATACCACAACACAGTGATTTACGTGGGGAAAACCCTTTCGGGAGAAAAACCCCACCCTCCAAAAGCAGCTCAATATTTTATTTAGCAATCAAAAACAGATTACAACATACTTGTAGAGCAAGCTCTTCGCAGGAGTATCACTAATCAGAGATTCAGAGGCAACTCAATAGCCATAGGACTCTTACACACAACCTCTATCTCACACACCTCATAAATAGGAGATACAATACAAGAAACCGTCAAACGGTATTACAAAACCATGGGCTAAAACCACCCAATAAAGTGTAGCCGACCTTATCTCCCTTCTAGATTCCCTATGACATGTTAAAGCACACATCAACACATGTCGCTCCCTTTTACCGCTCATTTATGTATCCGATACAAATTATTTTTCCTATTTCAGGAGTACAAACTTCCGGAGGCCATAACTTGAGAACTGGGTGTCCGATTGACGAACCATTTGAAGCGCCGGAAAGCTCGCGAAGTGCTCTATCACCTCGTAACCCGCTTCCCCATTTACGGCCACTTTTCAGGGCGTTTTGGAGCCTCTAAAGTCCCCAAAATTAAGTTTAAATATTTTATTGCACCCCTCCAAGACGAAAACTTTAATATCTTCAAAACTAGCTGTGACCTTGCGACGAAACTTTACCAGAATGCTTATCTAGCCAACCAGAAGCTTCAAGTAGAGTTTCACACCATTTCGTGCTAAAATGAAAAACTTACTATAAATAGTAACCTTACATAAATGCAAGGTTGAGACACCATTTTTCCCAACAAATATCAAAAGTTGAAAGTTTTCCAATCAATGTATCCCTAGTTACTAATGTATTAGACATTGTTCTTAACTCATTTATAGCAGTAACCTTCATTTTATATGTTGGTGGCAATCCTCTTAAAAATTTTGAAATAATTTCATCTTCACTTAAGGTTCCTCCACAACATTTAATACCCAAAACAATTTCATTTACTCTTTCCATAAAAGCAGAAATCCTTTCATCTTCTTCCATTTTCAGATTTTCATACCTGACCCATAAGCTTTCAAGTTTTGCAATTTTGACTATGGAATCTCCTTCATTCAATGTTTCTAGATGATCCCAAATAACTTTAGCAGTTGATCTATCTGATAATCCCATGATTTTTTGATCTATTAATGCACTCAAAAGTGCTTCTCTTGCTTTGCAATCATTTTCCTCATCTTTAGCCAAGTTTGGTGGATTAGGTTGATTGGTTCTAGGAGTTGTATAGCCATTCTTTGTAACATCTCAGATGTCCTTTCCAATGCAATTTAGATGTGTCTCCATTCTAATCTTCCATATTCCATAGTTGGTTCCATCAAGCTTAGGACTCTCCTTCCTGCAATAGTTAGTCAACATTGGATCTCCTTAAGCTGTTAAACTTCTACCAAAAGAAGACTAGGCTCTGATACTAATTGTTATGTCTCGGGGACAATTGAGAGGGGGGGGGTGAATCAATTGTCAAATAAATTCAAACAAAAACAACTTAACCAACAATAATGCTTAATACTAGTAAACCAGACTTTTATGCCGATAGATAGTTTTATCAGTTAATTATAGTATTGGCAAAGATTAATGCATGAAATAGAAAGATGATAAAATCCACAACACATAACACCAATATTTGTACGTGGAAACCCTGTAAGGGGAAAAACCATGGTGGGAAACCTTACCCACAATCAGATGATATTACTCCAGATAGTATGTGTATACAAATGGGGTCTGCACATGTAGAAAGGCCAAGCACCTAGAGCTCACTGCTCAAACACAAATGGGAGTCACACTGACTACAATTGGATGGTTAAATCCAATAAGGATGTACTGCTCAAAATAACATCTTACTATGTTGGATTCAGTACCGATGTAGTTCTGATTGTCTTCACAAATCCTTACTTCAACCTTCAAATGATGTCTGCGTGTATAGCTCTACTTATTCTCGCATATACCTTCACACAATTCCTTTTTGCATTTCACACTAGATCTTACATTTATATCATAGCCTAAGACCAATTTTTGTAGGTCGGCTCTAAAGGATATTACAATAAAATCATTTTACAAATAAAAAAATGTCTGTTGCTATAACTGATTCAACATGTCGACTCAATGAAATTACAACATTAATAAAACATCTTCATAGTGTGTCGTGCTGATCTGGAATAGATAAGCTTGCCGGTGAATGATCTGGACCTATTTGCCAGTAACAACAAATATGCAAATAAGAATATGTCAATGAACAAATCTCCAAGATAAAGTGTCCAAACAATTTCTTCAACATAACCAGGTGTTTTCCATGCCATTCCAGGTGCCAGTGTACCAAATACCGGTGACTGTGCATAAGTCACTTGCTTATTGGTGAACATTTCTAATTCTTCAAAGTCCCAGAGTTGATAGGTGATAGTAGGTGTTGACATCAATGACAAAACCATACCAGAATACCAATAGGGACATCATGAACAACATCAAAGTCATCTTTATTATCATGATCAACTATGCGAGTACTAAATGTGTCATGGATCAATGTATTTATACCATCATCTTCAATTGTGTTTTTTGGCTCATGATCATCGTCTTCCATGGGATCATTATCTTCAGCTTTGATATTCACAACTCCATGTTCGTCCACTTCAAAAACCATATTCTCCAAGTTGTGTTGATCCATACCATGTGCTCCAGGGTGCTCGACCTATATAAAATTGATAAACATAAATAAACCATGATCATGATCTCATCATCACATGGTTTATTATGTATATAAATTGTTAAAACGATATAATAAAAAACTTACCAATGGATGATAATCACGTCCACCTTCAATGTGACCATGCAGCCTACAATGTTTCTTCATTGTTTTGATTAGAAGTCTTCTAGTCTTTAACCCCTTACAAATTTTGCACGGACAATAACATTTTCCATCGCCTTTTCTTTTCAAGTTAGACCACAATCTAGCAATTGTCTCCTTATTTTGTTGTTCGTTGATATTGTCTGACATGGTCTTTCTTCACAGGCAAGAAAATCGAGCTATAGAACTAGTTATATAGAAGTTGAAATGTTAGTTATGAAATCATGTTTCAGTATAATATACCAAATTAAATTACTTGAAAATAGAAATTATCATCATTGAACCAAAACCATTTAACTCTTCTTTTTCATCTCAAAACATATCTAATGGCTTTGTGGTATGCAATCCTTGTATAATATATTAAGCTGACTAATGTCTCATTGGGGTAATCCATGACTGTCTAATATGAATTCAGTATCCTAAACATTGGAGAGACCTTATCTGACTGTAGCGTCCTAAAATTGTGACACTTGCAATTTTGACTGCATTTGGGTCTTCACGATGGCGACACAACACTGAACCTGAATGGAGACCCCGAAACCTATTTACGACATCAAAAACTGCATATTTCTGCACCGTGGCCTGCTCCTTCCTTGCACCTTGTTGTCCCAGGAGGTGGGACCATGGCGCCCAACGCCCTGGTCCTTCAAGACCATGGCGCCCAGCGCCCTGGTCCCCCAGGACCATGGCGCCCAGTACCCTGGTCCCTGGCCCTATTTTGGGCCCAGTCTCTTGTTGGGCATCGGGTCTTTAAGTTTGCAATTTGGAAAATAATGCTTCTAGGTCAGCCTAAGGTTGGAAAAATCAGTCTTCTAACCCTAATTGACAAGTATATAAACTACATTTCCCCTCTTAGAAAGGGTAGATGGTAAAAAAGGAAAAACATATGCGTACAAGAGGCGGAAGTGATATTCAAACATTCAAGCATTCAAGTATTCCTTCAAGCAATTGAGCATTCTAAGTCTCCATTCAAGGCTAGGTGTTGCATTCAAGACAAGGATTCAACCATTGAAGAGGAGATCACTTACAACCTACAACATACAACATACAACATCATTACACCTTCGCATGTAAGAATACAAACATTCTTACAACAAGGTATCAGTAGTTTATTACATTACAGACATTTACATTTACAGCATTCTCATTTCTTGGTTAATTCCAAAACTGGGGTTTGACCTGAAGGCAAACCCCTAATCCCTAACCCCCCAACCATCCTCTCTTTTCTATGTGTAGGTTACAGGTACGCGGCTGTAATTGAAGATCTGGAATCCTTGTGCAGAGATGAACAGATCCCCCTTCATCTCGCGGATTTTTCAGAGGACCGTGTGCACTCCGGGCGCCATCATCCCATCAAATTTCGCTCAAACTTGCAGGACGACATTGTCTCGACATTTTACTACTAATTCCAGGTTCGTAGCTTCATCCCGTGTCTCTATCTCTGTCTACAAGCGAATCTTTCTTACTTTCACATACAATCCTAGTTCAATCCTTCTATCTACATTCTTTACAAAAGAGGGTATCCTTGCTATCTCAACCCTTGAAACTCATTTAGAATCTAGTCTTGCATTGTGTGGGATTGGATCTTGTGGGTTTCAACCCCTCTTTTGAATGTAAAGTCTCTCCTAAGTGAAAACCGTCAATCCTAGTGACCTCCTTTCTCTCTCCTTGGAGTGGGGGAACACCTAGGGTTCGATTTTCCACTTTACATTTTGAGAAACCCGACGTGAACATCCTAATTCTGATTATTCATGGTTAGATCTGAAAATTTTGCTTCCTTAATTACATTTCCATGTTTGATCTTTTGTAAATTTTAGAGGTTAATTGCATAAAAACCCTAAAATTTTCTTTTTAGTAATTGAGCTTGTGAAATGTTTAATTATTAATGCTTGTTTCAGATCTACCCTTCTATTGCAAATTATCAATTCATATTTGTGCTTTAATTCTGAAAATTAAGTGGTTAAGTGTCAAAACCCTAATTTTTAAAACCCTCTTGATTCAACCTTTGACTAATAATTTCACTGATCATAACACCTCCAAATCGGCTGTAACTTTGGATTCCGCAACAAAATCATAATATCTTTCATCCCTGAAAATTTTGAAAAAAGTTGCGAGGACCGTGTGCACCTCGAGCGCCATCGTCCCCGACATTTTTTCTGAAATTTTGAGAGCTAGATCTTATTGTATTTTTCTGCTAGAATCCAGAATCTTGGCTGATTTCATCAATTCTAACACTTTCAAAATTAAAGTCAAAGTTGGTCTAGTGATTGCTTGGATTAAGGCTTCTAATCATTCAAAAATTGTTGAAATTGAAATTTTGTGTTAAAATTGTGTTTCTTACTATCCTAAATCTGAAAAGTGTGTTGGCATTCATTCAAAGTTTCAGTGCTTTATTCAAATTTTTGCAATTAGTGACTTTTGAAATTAAATGTTTAATTGCAACAACTTTGATTTCCACTTTCAAAATTGAATTTTGCATGAAATTGAGTCAATTTTTAAATTTCAAAGCTTGCATTGCTTTCAGTATTCCCTCTAAAATCATAAAATTCAAAATTTCAATTTCCCTCTCTTTTTCAAAATTCAAATTTTGCATTTTTCAACAATCTTGGTAGGGTTCAATTTTGAGATTGCAACTTTAATTTGGCCTATCTACAGATCGTAAAATCACTCAATTTTTTCAGATTAGCTTTAAAATCATCATAACTTTCATCCCTGAAAATTTCAAAAAAAGTTGCGAGGACCGTGTGCACTCCGCTCGCCACGGTCCCTGACATTTTTTCTGAAATTTCGGGAGATTGTCGTGATTGCATTTAACAGCTTAAATCTAGGAGATTGGCTGATTTTATTGAAATTTTCTACCTCTACATTCAAAATCTTCTCTCTCTCTCTAGTGCATGAGTTTTACAACAATAAGCCCTACTTACACTATTCTAGTTAGACGAAGCCTTAGAATTAAGTCTTTCCAAGGTTTAATTACCGAGGAGATGGAACCTAATTTGAATGGCCTTTTTAATGAGGACATGGGTAATTCCTCTAATCCTCCTAATGATGAAGAAGCTCTCCATGAGGTTTCTGTAGAACAACTTTCAAAATTGGATAACCAATTTGATGATTTTCAGCAATGGATGTCTCGTGAATACCCCGATAGTCAAGCTCTTTCATTAATTGAGGGCCTAAAATGCATGGTTCAAAGTGATAAGAATGGAATTGATATTTTGCATGGTATTGCACACATTGTGGATTCGAATGTGATGCCTATGAAGAGTTGTGCTGAAACTTTAGGTTATACACAACCTCCTACTCAAGTCAATCATTCTATTCCTTTAACAACTTCTATTGCTAGTATACCTACTTTTACATCAAACATAATGACTACTTCAATACAAAATATTCCACCTATGATCACCAGTCATGGGGGCAATCCTTCCTCTTCAATCAACCCTCTTCCTTCATTCAATCCGACTTCGTCATTCATTCCTTCAATGAGTGTCCCTATTACATCTCCACAAATGAACATGATGCAAGGGGGGAATTCATTCAACCATTCCATTCCTCCTTGTAGTGTTCCTTGTTTCCAATCATCTCCTATGACTAACTATCATAGTGTCCCACCACCTTACTCTCAATCAATACCTTCTTTTAATAACATAATACCTCCATCACAATCTAACACGTCTAATATGAACTCTTCGACTGAAGCGACCATTAACAATCTTGCACAAACTGTCTCTTCTTTATAGCAACAAATTGCCTCTATGAATCAATCTAAGTTTAGTGTGCCCACATTTGATGTTGCGAGCCCACTTTCTCTTGACATTGTTCAAGCTATCTCCCCTAAACATGTTGAAATCCCACAGTTGGAGCTTTATAATGGTAAAGGTGATCCTCTAACACATGTTAAGACCTTTCAAACAATATGTACTGATTTTGCTCATGACCGAAGGTTGCTTGCAAAACTGTTTACTAGAACATTAAGAGATAAGGCTCTACAATGGTATTGCTCATTCCCTTCCTATTCTATTACTTCTTTCCAACAACTTGCAAATGCTTTTATTCAACAATTTCAAAACAATATAAGTCCTAAAGTTACTTTGATTGATTTAATGCATTGTAAACAAGGTGTTAAAGAAAAAGTGACTGATTTGATTGGTAGATATAAGCATTTGTGTGCTCAAATTTCTTTTCCAGTACCTGACAATGATATTCAAAGAATCTTTATTTCTAATTTACAAAAAGATATTAGAGAAAAACTTCTGTTTTCTGAGTTTACTTCTTTCCAACAGTTGTGTGCAACTCTTCACAATTATCAACTGACTATGAGTCAAATGGAACAAGCCAATCCTATGGCTCCGAGTGATAAGGCTGATAGTAGTCAACAACCATTTGGGAAGTTTAAATTGAATAGAGGGTTCGTTAAGTTCAATGAAAACATCATCAACAACAATGTGAATGCAGCATCAGGTGTGCCTCCTATTTCTAAGTTTTTCAAGAAAGAAAGAAAGTTTCCTCCTTTGAATGACTCATTGCATAGTATTATGAATAAGTTATTGGAACAAAATGTGCTTACTCTCCCTCCTATAAAGCAAATAGATCCAACAAAGATTAATTCACCCTATTTTGATAACAAATCTTTTTGTCAATTTCATCGTCAACCTGGGCATGATACTGAAAAATGTTTTGCTTTAAAGGGTAAAATTCAAGATTTGATTGATAATAATACAATCTCTATTTCAGGTGTGAATGATAAAGGCAACACATCTGTAGCTCTTCCTAACCAAAATCTTAAGATTTTTACTGATCCATTACCTTCTCATACCTCTAATGTGATTGAGACTAATGATTCCTCTTTCTCACCTGATGGTCTTGTGTCTATGACTCCAAATGTGATTAACTTTGTAGAGCAACAGAAAATCCCTAAAGAACCTTCCATCACATTTGATTCCAGTGAAACTATCAGGGCACCTGATGGTCCTTTATATATAGTTGCAAAAGTCAAGAATACACCTTGCCGTGGAGTGCTTATTGATCCTTCTTTCATGGTTAATGTTATTACTGAAGAATTTCTTTTTACTTTGCAATTGAATCAAGTGATCTATGACAAAACAAATGTGGTTGTGAAATTATTTGATGCATTTTATTCTCCTGCAATTGGTTCTATTACATTACCTATTGAGGTCCATAACAAATCCCTTGATGTGAGCTTTGCTATTATTCCATCATCCGAACAATTTCATGTGAAGCTAGGCTATCCTTGGCTATCTTCCATGAAAGCTATTGCTTCTCCTATTCACAAGTGTTTGAAATTTCCCCATAATGGTGAAGTTGTTACTATCAATCATAGTCTCTTTAAACCAGCTGAAAGAACTTCTAGCGTTCCTATTGATTATTTTTGGCCTAAACAATTCCAATCTCTTCCACCACAAAGTGATCATCTTTTCAAATCTTATCAAAAGTGGAAAAAAGATATGATCCTATCTCTAAGTGAACCGCGAACACCCAAACTTGATATTCCTATCATTCTTGAGAAGGAAGTTCTTCCTTTGAAAGATAAAACTAATGTCTTTCCTCAAGAAGATTCCCAACCCATTCCTATGGATGTGACTATGTCTATGTCTAATAAACTTTTTAAAAGTAGACCTATACCTCCACGTCATGATGGGCTTGGTCTCCTTCCTAAACCAAATATTCCTCCTCTATATGGAGCAGTTCCTCCTCCTTCCTTTTATAGAGAGAAGAGACCTTCCTCTTCTCCTATTATCCAACCTAAGAGACCACAACCTAAACACCCAAGTGATAAGGATGAGAACATTCCTCCTCCTCAATCTTCTCAACTTCCTACTAAGACTAGATGAAATCATTCTGCGCATGAACGTCGATGAAAGCATCATCTTAGAGCTTGTGCAGCTGCTTCTCAAACTTTTCAATCCCCAAAAACACCTTTAGCTAGTATTATTCCATTTTCTCCTCAGTCAAAAATTGAGCCAAAATCTCCTAAGCATAAGATTCATGATGGTTTTGATCCTGTGCGAGTTAAAGATCCTATTTTTATAAATCTTGATGATGATATAGATGAAAATGTTACTCCTCTTCATTCTGATAGTAAATATGAATATGTTGATGTTGATAACCATTTATCTAACGAATTTTCTAAAGCACTTATCCTAGCTCCTAGACAAGAATAATGTGGCTTGGAACATGAACATAGCCCTTGTTTGGATCTTGTGATAGCTCCATCTACTATGTTGGATGTTCCTCCTCTGGCGTGTTTCCTGCCTTCCCAAAATATTGATCAGCAAGATCGGGGTGTGGATGACATGCTAGACTAGTTTCATTAGCATAGCAGACTCTCTCCTCCTCTCTTTCTTTTGTTACTTCTTCTATGTGTTATTCTCATTCTTCTATTTGTTGTCCTTAGTGTTGTCTACTTGAGGACGATGCAAAGCATTGAGATCTCTTTTGGTCTCTCTCATGTTGACTCAAAAGACACATGTGTTCCCTTCTTCTAGGTGACCTTCCTTGATTGGGGAATGAAGAACAATTATGCATACATACATATGATATACATGAATTATCATACAACATACTGACCCCAAGGAAAGTGAAGTCACCTTGTGATTTGTGTTTTGTGTCTATTATCCTTGGGTTTATCTCACACTTGGGGGCTAAATCTTTGTGATAACGTGCTCCTTTCCCTTCTCAATTCTTATGTGTATCACTACCTTAAAGCAATCACCCTCGATGAGGCATGTGAAATCTCTTTAATGTAGGGGGCATAAACTCTGTCCATATCTCTTCAAGATACTTGAAAAATTTCTTGGTGAACTTAGCTTTGCCTTGAAAATTTTTGGTATTTTTCTTGCATGACTCATAGTGAGGGAACCTTACTACAGATAGTCATGGTTCTCCCTCATGATCTTCCCTTTTACTTTGTCAATCCAAGTCATAAGATCCTTAGTCCACTGGGGGTTGGTGTATCTTGCCTCCTTGACGTGGTGAAAGTCTTTCAATGTTGTTTCCTTGTACTTTACCAGAAGTATGGGCGTACACTTATACTCCTGCTAAAGTGGGGGCTAAATGTAGCGTCCTAAAATTGTGACACTTACAATTTTGACTGCATTTGGGTCTTCACAATGGCGACACAACACTGAACCTGAATGGAGACCCCGGAACCTGTTTATGACATCAAAAACTGCATATTTCTGCACCGTGGCCTGATTCTTCCTTGCACCCTGCTGTCCCGGGAGGTGGGACCATGGTGCCCAGTGCCCTGGTCCTTCAGGACCATGGCACTCAGTGACCTAGTCCCCTAGGACCATGGCACCTAGCGCCCTAGTCCTTGGCCCTATTTTGGGCCCGATCTCTTGTTGGGCATCGGGTCTTTAAGTTTGCAATTTGGAAAATAATGCTTCTAGGTCGGCCTAAGGTCAGAAAAATCAGTCTTCTAACCCTAATTGACAAGTATATAAACTACATTTCCCCTCTTAGAAAGGGTAGATGGTAAAAAAGGAAAAACATATGCGTACAAGAGGTGGAAGCGATATTCAAACATTCAAGCATTCAAATATTCCTTCAAGCAATTGAGCATTCTAAGTCTCCATTCAAGGCTAGGTGTTGCATTCAAGACAAGGATTCAACCATTGAAGATGAGATCACTTACAACCTACAACATACAACATACAACATCATTACACCTTTGCATGTAAGAATACAAACATTCTTACAACAAGGTATCAGTACTTTATTACATTACAGACATTTACATTTACAACATTCTCATTTCTTGGTTAATTCCAAAACTGGGGTTTGACCTGAAGGAAAACCCCTAATCCCTAACCCCCCAATCGTCCTCTCTTTTTTGTGTGTAGGTTGTAGGTACGTGGCTGTAATTGAAGATCTGGAATCCTTGTGCAGAGACGAACAGATCCTCCTTCATCTCGCGGATTTTTCAGAGGACCATGTGCACTCCGGGCGCCATTGTCCCATCAACTTTCGCTCAAACTTCCAGGACAGCATCGTCTCGACATTTTACTGCTAATTCCAGGTCTGTAGCTTCATCACGTGTCTCTATCTCTGTCTACAAGTGAATCTTTCTTACTTTCACATACAATCCTAGTTCAATCCTTCTATCTACATTCTTTACAAAAGAGGGTATCCTTGCTGTCTCAACCCTTGAAACTCATTTAGAATCTAGTCTTGCATTGTGTGGGATTGGATCTTGTGGGTCTCAACCCCTCTTTTGAATGTAAAGTCTCTCCTAAGTGAAAGCCATCAATCCTAGTGACCTCCTTTCTCTCTCCTTGGAGTGGGGGAACACCAAGGGTTCAATTTTTTGCTTTACACTGACTTGCCTAATCAATGTGGTTGCTATCCTAATATGAAATACTAAGTTCTACCCTTGCCTTTGCATCAAACTTCTCACATCATGTTTCTTCAACAAAACACACTAATATGAAGTGAGCCAACACCATAAGGATAGGGTCAAGTATCATGGCAACTAATTATAATATGTGAAGACGGGGTTTGCACATAAGTGTTGGTTCTCAACAATGCCACACTTCCAAAATTGTCAGTTCAAGACTTGTCCTATTGGGTGAGCACTCATTGATGGCCACAAGGCCAAATCAATGTATGTAGGCTTCGAACTCATAACTCCAGGCTAGAAGGACCCTATAGAAGGTCTATGAACACTCACTTGGTATTACAATAGAAAGAACCTTCCTCTAGAACTTTGTTTGCAACACACACATCAATATTGGTAATAATTGTTCTGATGGATGGTCTATTAGGATGGTAAATAAAATGCTTATTATTTTTCCACCCTTTGAAACTACAATAAGGTATTTGACTTGGAAGGGTCCCCACACATCACTTCAACAACAAACATTAGGCAATTCAACCATTTGCCTTCTCAATGCATTTTTTTTTGTCTTTCACTAGTTTTCTCTGTCTGATACATAGGGTTATCAAACCTTTCATGGCATCATCACACATGCCTTCCAATATGTAGTCTTTTCATATTTTAGGTGTCTACACACTATGTTGTTGTTAAGTATTGATGTAGTCTTAAGACATCTCATGACTCCATTACATGTCCACACTTTGGTTTACAAACACAACTCTGTCAAAACAAAAACAATATTAGTAGTAAAACTATGACTGTGACAATCAATACCCTTAGGACAGTCATATAAATTTAATCTATTTCATTTGGTTTTTATCAAAAAACCATTCCAAAGGTTGCATAGGGTCCCCTCACCCCTCTCTCTATCATCAACCACTTCAAAATACCAATCACTTGTTCTTCCCACCAAATTCTTCCTTGATATGATACATAGCATGAAAAAAGGTCTATCATCAAGCATGATATGATACATAGCATGAAAAAATGCACATAAAACCCCATTCATTAATAAAAACTCTTGGATGGCATGCCAAAGGCCTATTTATTCCCATCCAAGTGTGTTACAACCTCAAACCACCATAAACTAACTTTCCAACCATATTTTTAAGAAGTTTCTACAAGAAATGCAAAAGTTGTCATGACAATATGACAACTTTTTTCCCAATGGACCTCAAACTTTCACAGTTAGGTCTCTATTTGTTGTTAGAATGCGATCTATGACTAAGTATTAGAGGATCTTACTAACTTGTGTATCATGCTTTTATGTGTCTCTGACATGACTCCTAGTAACTATATAAGGATCTTACTAGTCCTAGATCTATTCCTTGTCTTTTTTATATGGTTCCTAGTGAGAATATATGAATCTTCCTAGTTCTAAATGTCATAACTTTGTGTTTTGCATGCTCCATGTGTGTTACCAATGTTACTCATATTACTCACTTTGTACTTCCCTTTTATCTCAATATTTTAGATTGACAATATCATAAGTCTTGGGAGCTACCACCTTTCCAAACTTGTAGTAATCTTGACTCTTCAATATCTTGGTGAAAGAATATTCGGTTTCTCCATATTTTTCAAAGAGTAAATGAGCATAATTTCATACTCTTGCTAAGAGGGGGCTAAATATTGCATCATAAGTTGTATCTCTTTAAAAATATACACTAAGTTTGGACTCAATTTAAGTGGTTGTGCCTTATTTATTCCTAGTTGTACTTAGGTTTGACAATGTTTCCATAAATTTGGTTCATTCCCTTATTCATGATGTTCCTCATGGCTCATTTTTATAGGACTAGGGTCTTGGGAACCTTTATTCATGGAAATTGGACCTAAAATTTGAAAGATGAATGTTGGATTCACAAATAGTAGGAATTTCCTCTCCAAATTTGGACTTTTGCAAAAGTTCAATTTGAAAAGGTGCAATCACCATCCATATAAGGTCCATCTTGAAAATTAAATGATAATACCATCCATGCATATTAAATGATATAATCAAGTAATAAAGAAGGAAAACCATTTCCTGAAGTTGTCAAATGATTTTAAAGATGCACAACAGTCGACTAAATGCAATTCACTAAAAAAGAAAACAAAGTATGCTACAAGATAGTGGGTAAGATGCAAGGAATGAAGTTAAATAGACAAAGAAAAACCATAAATATTACCAAGTCAAAAGGAGTAGCTATGACCTCTTAGGTGTTTTTTCACTTGCATAAATTAGACTTCTTAAGGATAGAAACACATGTAGATAGTAGTATGAAGTATTTTTGACGATTTTTGAAGTAGTTGAAGGAATGGCTTATTTTAGTTATATCTAACCCAAGACAATTTCAACTCAAAGTAAGGAATAAAACCATATGTCCTATAAGTTTGGTAAGCTAATTCAGTAGCTGGATAAGGTAGAGCATGACTATAGGGTAGTCTTGAGACTCATTTAACTCAATTAGAACATGTACCAAGTATCTAGGAGCTTACAAAGCCAACTCAACCATATTTCAAGTGAGAATGCAATGAAAGGAGTAACAACTTTGAATACACCTCAAAAACCACTCTGGTGGCCAAGTAGGTGGAAATAGTCTTTTCTAACATTTTTTCTATTCATAGATGCAGCCCTATATTCTCTTTATTATTTGAGATGAGAAATACATTTTTGGCGGTTTTGTTATTACCCAGTCCAGTATCGATCTGATCTTGATACTGTCATAAAAGGAGTGACTATCCTCAGTGCTTGATACTATCAAAAAAATTGAGTGTTGCAGCAGTGAATCTTCCTTTGACCTTTGGGTGGTTGGGAGGGTAAAGACCCATGGTGGTATATGTTTAGTGGTTCTTGTAAGAGTATCCGAAAGTACATTGGTTTTTGGATATCTAGTATATTTTGTGAGTTGAGTACCAGGGGGGATTAGAAGACCCAATTGAAGGAGGATTTGTGTGAATAAGGGTTGAGGGTGTTGGTGGTGATTGAATGTTGGAGAGTTGGATTGTGACTTAGACATATTTATTTGTCCTATTTGAGTGTGATTCAATGGTTGGGTGAGGGTTGGTGAGTATAGGTGTGTTTTGGGGTATTGAATCCTTTTGAGTAACCTGTGGCCTTGTGAGGGGTCTTGTGAGTAAGTGAAGGGTTGATACCTAATTTAATAGGTGAGTTGGGAGAAATATCTCCCTTGTTGGTTGAGTTTATTTGATTCTCTACATCAGCATGCCTTTTCTCTATCAATCCATTCAAACTTCCACCCAAAGATTTAATGTTGTGAAAGTTCAAAATAAATTTCCTTGTTGTCCTTACTATCTTGCATCAACTTTCATATCACTAGGTAGTATTTTTCTTAGAACTATCATCTTTCATGGTAGGATACCATCTCAATCCCTTGAGTTAAGTTAGCTTACCTTTAGAATTTATCATTTCCTAATCAAGTTGCTCAAGGGGAAAATGTCACTAATCAAGTTGAAATGTCGATTTCTCAATCTACCTAAGCTAAAAGGTTAAAATAAATTGCAAAAGATAGAACAAGGTTATGAGAAAATGAATCATTAGTATTACCTAAATCCACATTATCAACAAAATCTAGAAATAACCTTGTATGTAAATAATTTATCATGCCAAAATTGCCAATTCTAACGTGAAAATGAGACCAAGGAAAGCTCTAGAACAACTACTACTATTCATTCACATGTTCCTTATTAACCTCAATCACCACGAAAGATGCACAAATTGATTATAATAAAGAAGATGTTTCATAAATATAAATATTAATTCAGGACTAAGGAAAATGAAAGAAATAAAAGAATACCAAGCAATCAAAAAAGACTACCAATACCGTTGCAAACTATGAACTTCATTTCCATTAATTCTTCAAAATATACTAGCAAAGCACAAGTATTCAATCTACAACCTATTGCTAAATGTCTTTTGAAAGAAAACACACTAATGAGTGTTACTAAACTTGGACCTTAAATAATCAATTATTAGACCCTTAAAATGAATTTTGAAATTACATTTATAGGGAAACTTTTTCCTCAAAATTAGAGATTAAATTCCACCCAAAACCTTATCAAACTAAGAGGTACAATCAACACACAAGATACTAGCCTATAACTGAATTAAGAACTATAAGTTGACTCATGAAAATGAAATATAAGTCAGAAGGAACTTAGAATATGGAGTTAAAGAAGCATGGAGAACAAGAAAAAGAGGATCTATCTAGGTCCCCACCCCCAAGATGACTCCTCCAAAATTTTAAACTTAGGTGCACAAAAAACAAGATGAAGAACAAAGGCCAAAGTAGGTTGTAACTACCATGAACCCATCCATCCAAAGTGATGAGAATCTAGAAGTTCCTAAGTGGCTACAATTCAACTTTGAAAGGATAAAGAAGAGAGTATTGAAGAAAGTAAGTTTGCAAAAGATGATCATTGAGGTTGAGGCCACAAGGAAGCCAAAGAAGGAAATGACTTTGTATTCCACCTAAAACTATGCAAAAGGAGAGATAGTTGCCAATACCCTAAAATAGAGAAGATTTAGTAAAAACTGCCAATACCCTAAACTAGGGTAACTCGAGACAGTAAGAAAATGGTTTGGGGGTCATATAGACTAGCTTTATACTATAGGTTAATTACAAAGTGATAAGCTATGTGGTTGGAGATTTTCAGTCCACTCCTTCTAGGTTAGGATTGTGCTAAACCGAACATAATTGTATCTCCCTAGGGCTTTCAGGTTGGGTGTGTTAGGCTGGCTGTCAAGAGAAAGAAAGGCTTGCCTGAACAACACTGAATGAAGGTTGCAAATCACTTGAATAATATTCATTCCCATTGTTTTCTTGTGCATTGGTTTGATCTCCATCGATTCTGTAGCCAGAGGTAGACACCACCCTATATATTAGCTCTTACAATAATGATCAATCAACACATATATGGGAGGAAGGGATTGCCTTGAAAAAATTGAACGCTCACTCCTCAATCATAGTTCTATGGTTTTACGAGTGGATTCCTATAGGGTATTATGCATTCAGGAACCACACCTTTGACTAGGAGCCATCCAACCTGAGATTGGATAATCAATATGAATACAAGATTGGCCAATTTGCATAAAAAATGAGGGCAATTAACCACCACATGTCTCATTTCCTAACATATTTTGCATAAAAAAGGAATCTCTCATACTCCAAGAGTTGCTTCCACAATCGTTCAATATCCCACAAGAATGCAAGCATAGCTAGCATGTATAAAAGCAAAAGTTGTAGAATCTCTTGAATGGCATATATTTTGTAACATGAAATTAAGGTGAAGAATCTACCTCCTGTGCGGGATTGCAAGCAATGCACAAATTCCTTCGATGTGGGTTTGATCTTGTTGGGGCTTGAAGTCGGCACAGATGCCTATGCGGGATTGCAATGCACAAATGACTTGCCCTCTTCTTTTTTTTAAGTAATGGTTGTTGTCATCAAAATTACGACGAACTCAAGCACTTTTTGGAATTTTTTTTTTCATTAGTAATGCCTTCTTCATCGAAACCAAATGGCAAATTGCCATCGGAATTTCGACGAATTCGGGTATTTTTTCAAAAAAAATCAAATTTGGTCACAATATACCTTCTCCGTCGAAAACCTTAGTCGGAAATCTAGTCCAAATATATTAATGTGAAAGGGCACAAAATTCTTCTAGTTCTCTTTTAATGCAGAAGATTCTAGATAGTGGGTTAGTAGAAGAGTTAACTTTCCCTCCAACAGTGTCATGCCCTTAGCTAGTTTTGGAGTGCATGAATAGATATGACCTTGTTGAGAGATGTATAAAAGGTGTGGATGGTGAGGTTCTACTCAAGATTAGTCAGGAGGTCATTGCTATTGTGATGAAAATTCCTGAGAAAGAGCAGTATGAGGATTGGACAGTTTGTAAGTCTCAAGGGCTCTTCTCTCACAAGAAATCATTCTATAGAAGTGTCATTGCAAGAAACTAGCTATTCAAATTTCAAAGGGGAGGTTCTCACCTATTGAGTCCATTAACTTGGGAACACTTAGTCAGAGAGGTAAAGGATATTGTCATCATGTTACACAGAGTAAGGGGGAGCACAATTGCTTTCTATTAGGAATATTGGATGTACTTCTTCATTCAGGTCATCCTTGGTGATAACAAATATATGCGCAGAATTGATTGCAGACAAGCTACATGAGGGTTTGAGTTGCTTCGGTAATAAGAACTTCTATATGTCATCATAACTCCTGTATTGCTTCACCTGCATTAGGCTATGGTCTGGTTTACATCATGAAACATGGATTGATGATATGAAAATATATGAATATCACCCACATCTGCAACATAATAGGTCTTGTGAAAATTATTGTAAGTTGCATGATATATTGTGAGGAAGGATGGTGTTTGAACTGAGGGGGAATATTCATAAAAGGTTGTCAGATGAAGCCATGTAGTTGATAAGTACTTAGGGCAACTACTTCATACCAATTCAAATTTTGATCTTATAGAAGATGTGTCCTAATAGGGACATAATTTATCTATTTATTTTATCAAACAAAAAATAACTTGTTAGTGAGACGTGAACAAATAAACAAGCACTTCATAACTAATGGTGTTGATCCTTCCATATGAATTTTTAATACATTTTATTCATCTAGTATTAGTTCATACATTCAAGTGGCCCTCCCAAAGTACTTGTTATTATTTATATTAGTCATTTAAGTGCATCACAAAAAGTCACATATGAACTAGTAGGAATAAAGGAAGGAACATCATGATTTATCTCAAATTTAATTTTTATAGGTATTTGATGGAGGATATGCCTTATGTTAACATTAGGAATATTCTTGATTATAGTATGTTTGATAATCAAATTCCTTAATATCAAACTATCACAATGATAAACAAGAAATCATCTATCTATCTATAAATATGGGGTAAAATATTTTTTTAGCTAGTAAATATGCATACATAAATTAAAAAATTTCTCATTGGCATCCTTTTTTAGAGATCCAAGTGATTTGTTATTCTATTCTATATTGATCCATTTTTTTTCAATCATACTATTTATAATGGGTGACTATCACCCTTATAAACTGTCTGGAGAGCAAACCTAGAAATGATAGCTCACCTGTTGCCTAATTTTTTTATGGATCATTACTATATGTAGTAGTATGTCTATTTTTTAAACAAGACAACTCATTATTCATGCCTATTCTCATGAAATTATATGTTGATTTCCTTACATTGGATTATATTCTAAATTTCTACGAAATATTATATGATCTTTGGCAAATGACAAAAAAATAATATTATGTTCTTCTTTGCACCAAAAATGAAGTTGATAACTATGTTACTAACTATATTGTTTCTTCTATGGTGAGGTTATGCCTTCAAAACATATGGTGCAAGTGCTAATATATGGATGTTGCAATACTTTAATAAGAAGACTATCTTCTACGTGTCTTTGAATCAAATGGACAAAATATGAATGTAGCTCTTGAAGAATCAATATGGCCTTGAAGATTTATTGAAGAGTTCCATTTTGATACATATGAAAGTACCATATTACTTGAAGTTACTTTACTCTTTCTAGAGACTATCATTTCTAAAGATCAAAATGAACATTGAAGATCACAAACACCTCACTCAAGTGAAAGTATTCTATAATAAAGGCACCTTGAAGATCATGAGCACCTCACTCAAGTGAAATCATTCTATAATAAAGACACTTTGAAGATCATGGGCACATACTATATGTTGTAATTTTATCCATCATTTTGAAATCCTCTATGCCATTAAGGGGGAGTGTACATGACACTACCTAGTGGCTAAATCCTAGATTTAAGACCTAATAGGCATAAGACCTTTAGGAATTTTATGCTCAAAATTCAAATAATTCTTGGCCTTAGGTGATGACATTGAGGGGGAGTGTGCATGTCAATGACACCACCTAGTGGCTAAATCCTAGTTTTTAATCCTACGGGTAGGCATATGTCCTAATAGGTATGAAATAAGACCTATATAGGCATTAGTAAGACCTTTAAGCCTACAAATAGGCATATGTAAGTCCTTTTTGTTTTAATTACTGTAGGTAGGCATTAGTAAGTCCTATAGGCACATTTGTGCTTAAGTCCTATGGGCATATTGTAAATTCTTCTCCTTGTAAATCTTTTACTTGTAAAAGAACTGTATTAAGTCCTACGGACACTATGTAATGAACCTGGGGAGAGGCTAATTTGAGGAGACCGTGGCTCCAATATAATTTTTTAAGACCTCATAGCATGATTTTTCAAACACTGGGATTATAAATTATGACAAGATGACTTCATGTAGTCCGGAATGCATGATCTTTATGTTGGCATATATTTGTGTCCCTTTTTATCACTGTCAAAGAAGACCTACGTTCCTGGGGTGCTTCATTTTTTCTTTTATGGAAATTGACATGTGATCCCCTATTAACATTAAGGGGGAGTGTTAGAACATAATGTTATTAGGAATCACATCCTTATAACATTTATATATAATGTTCTATTATAAGAACACAATGTTATTAGGGATCACATCCTTATAACATTTTTATATAATGTTCTATTATAAGGTTATAAAACCTTACATATTATATGCTTTATAAGAATATCCCATTTGAAATAATTATAATCTAAGAACTATTAGATTATTAATTATTTATGAGTGGGGGTTATTGAAAAGGTGTGACTAGTGAAGTCACCCTTCATCCTATATTTAAATAGGTTCTCTCTCATTTGAGAGGTGTGTGAATTTGGAGCTTTATGGTGAGTTGTATCACTATGCATATGAGGTATTATTGGCCATGTGGAAGTATTGGAGGAGTGTCCCCAGGTTCATGTCTATTTTATTATAGACTATATTTGTAAGTGTTTTAATTAAATGATGCTTTATCGGGTTTTTTTTATCGGAAAGGGTTTTACCCATGTATATCTTGTGTAATGTGTACATTTTTTATGTATGCTTCATATTTAATTTACTTTATAATCTTGTTTATAATGATTAGTATCCTAAGATCCTAATTCCTAACACAACTAGCTTAAATTGATATGAAGTATAGAGCTAAACATCAGTTAGGTGTCTCCTTTCCTATTGAATTAACATATTTCATATGTAATAGCATCTCTGATGCTTTAAATTTAGAATTAGAGTTTAAGAAGTTGAGATTTCAGTTGTATGGACCTCGAGTTAATTTTGATGCCAAGTGATTTGCTGCTGGATATCTAACATTGAGAAAATACTTCACTCATGTGCCAAATATTGAGGACTTTTGGGCTAACTATTGTGATGAATTTGAAATCAGGAAGAGGGCACATCAAAGGTTCATTTTATATTAGGTCAGGGTTTATGATCTAAAAATGAATGGTTCTAATGTTGAAGAGGATGATTGTGAATTGATTGATCCCCAGTTTATAAATAGTAGACAAAAAGGAGTGATTCCAGAGGTGGACTGGGATAAAGATGAAGAGGATCAAATCCAAGAAAGGACATTTCCAATCATTAGAAGGATTGAAAAATGGTTGAGAGGATGAAGAATGGGGAGAATTTGAAGAAAAATCCCAATTTCACCCTTTGAGGTTCTAGTAGCTAACTCTCTTGTCACACCTTGTGTTGCAGGTTCCTCAAAAATATAGGTTAAGACTGAACAAGAAGCAAGGCTAGTGAGGGTCAAGAAGGAATCGACTCTTACCAGGATCACTCAGTCTAAATCTAAAAACAAGGTAAAGCAATCATCTATGGATTCAATAGTAGTTGATTTGGATTCCCCTCTTGATATGGACAACACTCCAGCCCATCCAGATTCAGAGGCACAAGAAATTGATAATGCAATTGATAATCAGTAGGTGGGTGATGTGATAAAAACTGCTACCACATTGGTGGTAAAGAAAGGAAAGGAAGCCAAATCTCGTTATGAGAAAGCTCCTAAATAGAGTGGACCTCTATGGTTAGAAAAAACTCTAAGTAATAAGGAAAGGAACATAGTCCCTACTTCAATTTGATTGGAGGATATGGTAAGTAAATGTCTAGGAAAGACTCCCAAGGCCAAGAAGTTCAAAAAAATCTCCAAAATTGATTTTGATGATAGAATAGGTAATTGGACTGCATAAATTACCTGCCCAAATATGGATGAAGTTGTTTCCAGCCCTACTACAAAGGATTTCACAGTTGAAAAACTAAATCTTGGTGCCAGAACTAGAGTAGCTGATGCCTATCATCTTGAAACATCGACCAAGAAAATACTCAATAGAACATGGAAGGATGAAATGGATAAACATGAGCTGTAGGAAATTCTAAGGAGAATGATAGAGTATATTGAAGCCATTAATAATCCAAATCCTCAACCTCTATCACATCTTCCAATGTCCTTTGACCCTAAATCACCTACTAATGAAAAGACTCTGGAACAAATACATAAATGTTGGCTCATTACAAAAACTGTGATGGAGTTGTTAGAAGGAATTCAAAAATTAGGCACAAAATGTTTTATTAACTTGAGTAGAGTTTATGATGGGTCATTAATGGTAATGAAGGAATTAGAAGTTGAAATCACGAATTGGAAAGAAGAAGAAGAAGCTAAATGGGTAGAAAAAGAAACACAGATATGAGAAGTGAAAATCTATGGAGTAATGAAGTTTCTCATTGATAAACCTGTAGCTGGCAAAGATGATAGTATTTTGTATGTTTGCTAGTGGAACATTGAATGGAGGAATTCCCTAATAAAGAAAGCTTATGATGAATCATAAAAACTAGTGGATTATATCACAAAATTAGTTGCATCAATGCAAAATGAACTTGTGTGCATAAGAATCAAGTGCCTAAAAGATGGTGGTAAGACCCTCAAATCTACGGAGGTTATAATAGAATCATTTGAAAGCAAAATTAATTATGTCAAAGAGGAAAAGGACTTAGTTCCAGATGATTTGTCCACCATCGCAAAGATTAAATCTCTTCTATTTTTATGCATCGGACTCTTGAACATTCATTCTGACAAAGTCGCACAAGTTCGTAGGGAAAAAGAGGTCTGGAAGAAGAGGATGATACACATGGGACTCCTTCACGGTGCCTTAATTCAGGATTTCTCTGTTAATTACATTGGATGGAAGAATGCATCAACTATCACAACTATTGAGCCCAATTAGAATGATTCATAACTCTTTTCTTATCATTAGTTTTGGCAGATTTAGTTTTTAATTTTAACAAAACTTCTCAAAACATTCGGGGTGGAAATCTTGAGTTTTCGTATTTCCCTCTTTAAACTGTTAGTCAGGTTGTGGCTATGAAAACTATTTTCTGATACTCTGAAAAGGTTCAAGAATTTTTGTTAGTGGGTGGAAATAAACTTTTTATACTTTATCTATTTTTGAAGATACGAGGAAAGATATTCATTTGTGAATGAAATATATGAAATCGATTTTGATAGTTTGAATCTATGTGTTAGAGTCTGAGGAATTTATTTCTACGTGAATGAATTCTTGTTCAAATTGATCTCATTGCTCATATTGAAAATTTTTACAAAGTTAGGAGTTAAAAATTCTTCTTTCTTTTATGTACATTGAGTTGGATTAGTTAAGATAGTCAATGAGCTACTTTCTTAAATTGATATACAAGTATTCCAGATCTTCATAACATGTTGATGTATGGAGATGAATTCCTTTATGCTTTTGGGTTAAAAGTGTACATGAACTCATAGATTAAATTAATTCATTGAAGACCTTTGAAGGGAGTTGTACCTTAATTTAGAAGAGAACAAATTATTTTCCGTTTATCCAACTGTGTGGTTGCAAATTTGTCTTTGAAGGGTAATAGAGGTTAAGTGAAGAATTGAGCTCTTGACAAAGGAAAAATATGTTAACCAACACAAATGATGGAAAAAAGAAGAGATTTGATCCCACAAATCTTTCTTTTGATTAATTCAAGATGGGGTGGATATGTTGAAAGTCCAAAAGAGTTGATTATTTAGAAGCCATTTAGTTGAGATGACCATCCATTGCTTTGTAAATATGACCAATTCTATAGGGAGTACACCTACTTGGAATAGAATGGAGAGAGCCCCTAACTCAAAAAAAGTAATAAAATGAAAGGATATTCCATTTTATCCAAGATTCGAAGATAATGTTTACTACAATATCTAAGAAATTTATTTCTTGAAGGAGAACTAGATCAGGGAGAGAGTTGTCTAATTGGGACTTTATTAATCACCTTTTGTTAGGGACATTGAGGCCTCTAAAGGAGTTCCATTGTCCCCTAGGAGAGTATTATATTCCTCTCACCTCAAGAAATTTCCTAGAAGCTTCAAGCTTTGTAGTAGTTTTCTCCAACTATGGTGTAAAGGTATTTATTTGTTTAGGGTTACTTTTAGATAGACTCTTTTTTAATCCTTTTTCTATGACAGTTTTGGAACCTCTTACATTTTCCTTTTCTGTGACGATCCTTACTAATTTCCTCTTTCCAGAATTGAGGCTATCAAAGAGGGTTTGCTAGATGATTATGGCAATTTCAATTTGTATTTTGGTATTTCTTGAACGATGACCTCTTTTGGGCTTGCAGGGGATTCTTACTTTGTCTTCAACCCAATCTAATTGAGAGATGGGGAGAGAAGATAATTGATAGTCTTTGAATTTTTTGTAGCAACATTTGATCAACTATCTTATCCATTAAAACAACTTGTGTGTTTGAATAACACTTTTGAACAAAATCTAGTAATTACATTTTTGGGAGCTTATTCAAAATGTATGGAGTATTTTTGACCTTAGGTTTAAAATATTTTCTTGATAAAAAATACCAACAAAAGTGTGCTTAAACCAAGTCTAGGAGTCACTGGCTCCATTTGACTCTAACTCACCTCTCTATTTATCTTTCTCATCTAAGGATTGAGAAGAAACTCTTTTTTTAGCTTTAGAGTTAAGCAGTTGATGGGTGACAATGTGAGTCTTACTTGGTGTGATTCTTGACCCATTCACCATTAGTCTTTAATTTATAAGATTCTAAATCTTATCTTAATGGTGAGGAGAGACATTAGAGGCACCCAAATTTATTAAGAAATCACCTTTTGAATTTGGGCTAACCAGGGGTTGTGATTCGTTTTATATTATTCTAAGTATTATACTATTTTTTATTATTATATTAATAATATAATTTTTTTATCAAATATTTATATTATTAAATTGCATGAGGATAATGCTAACATAACTATAATAATATTATGAATTTATATTTCTTTAACACGCATACACATACATATACATATAAGATTCACATAAAATTTAATCCTTTAAATTTAATTAATTTATTATTAATAATTATATTATATTTAATTATAATTATATTATATTATGTCATTTTAGTTTTAGTCCACTCCAAAATTAGAAGATATAAAAGACAATAATAGAGAGAGCAATATAGTGAAAAACAAAACCATTTTAATTTAAATCTAGTGAATGCCCCATTCCTTTTAATTGGATAGTGGGTGGTTAATTTAAAATGAAAATTTAGAGATCCTATATAAGTAGTCAAGTTTAAACATACTAAATATTTTCTCTACCTATCCATTATCTAGTTTGAGTAATTTTCATTTGAAAATCTTAACTACCCTATGTAGCCATTTAATCATGAGACAAATCTTTGAAAATACTATCTTAAAAATAAAACAATATTTCTCTTACCTACCCTTCTTAACTATTGGACAACTTGTTACAAACCATCATTGTTCTCTACCTATCCGCTATCTAGTTTGAGTAATTTTTATTTGAAAATCTTAACTACCCTATGTAACCATTAGATCATAAGAAAGACAAATCTTTGAAAAAAACATGTCTTAAAAATAAAACAATATTTCTCTTACCTACCCTTCTTAACTATTGGACAAGTTGTTACAAACCATCATTTTCGCTACCTCCCAACAATCTAGTTTGAGTAACTTTCATTTACCCATTCAGCTATTTATTTTGCTCCATTCATTAATTTTCTCCAATATGTCCTCCTCTATCTCATGGATTTCACATGTTTTCTCCAATATGTCCTCCTCTATCTCATGGATTTCACATGTTTTCTCCAATATGTCCTCCTCTATCTCATGGATTTCACATGTTTTCTCCAATATGTCCTCCTCTATCTCATGGATTTCACATGTTTGAATGACCTAGGAGGTAGAAGCTAGCGTGCTAAGATAGTGAAAACTTTTCAATGAATCAAACAAAGTATACAGGTTAGTGAATAAGTTTATATATGGTCACTGGTTGAGCAGTAGCCTTGAGAAGATAATATGACAGTCTTTGCATTGTGATTGTGAAGGCCATTGGAAATCCAAACTTAATGTGAGGACTGGTAATGGGAGGCCTTGCAATGCAGGTGGACTTGACAGGGGATATTATGATGCAGAAGACAATGTTAAGTTTTGATCCCTCCAAACTTCACATTATCTCCTGCATCATAGTAACCCCAACCAAGTCAACCGGCATTGCAAGGCCAGCCATTATCACTCATCACACATTTACAGAAGAAGAAAAAAGAAAATCGAAAAATAGGGAACAGGACGCCGGAGTATCTTCTCCACCCAATGCGTTGATTGTGGGGGAACTTCTCTATAGTTATGCAAACCAACAGGCCAAGCTCATTGATCATTGTGGAGGTTGATAAAACAGTATCGATCTCAAGTAATGAATTAGTTTTGAGCTAATAAGGGTTATTGTTGATCATTGTGGAGGTTTTAGAGTCTTATTTGGGATGACATAATGTGTTCCATAAGAAAGCATCTTATTTCTGATTTCATTGTATGTGATGAGCTTCACTTTATGAAATACTGTTTCAAAGTGAATAAGCTTATCCTTCAATTCTTCTTGATTTTGAAAGAGGAGAAGAACTGGAGTGAACCTTCGAATTATTTATTCTACACCATAATTGAGGAGGTTTTTAGTATATCAAGAATCTTTATGAGATTTTTGAGGAGAACAATATGTATTATTTGTATTGAGAAAGATTAGTTTCTGTGATCTTGAATGAAAATACCATTGATCTTATTGAATAAAGAATGAAATAATTTTCGTTCTACAACGAGTTTTGAATTTCATTTGAGAACAGTAAAATGTGATAATAGTAACAAACTTCATTTTAGTTTTAAAATCTTATAATGACCTAATGCTACCTCGAGCTCCCCTTAGCCTACCCACTTGCCTCATATACCGAAATCCGAGCAACAACCATGTTACTACTACCATCAGTAAGGCGGGAAAATCATCTTCTCGGAATATCGCAGCATGGGGAAAGCAACAAAGGACAAAGGACAAAGGATTGGATCGGAATATCGCAGCATGGGGAAAGCAACAAATCCATTCACCAATTGATCCCACGAAGGCAAGGGCATAGCCCGGTAGATCGGAAGCCTAAGCCGCTAGAGTGGGGGCAGAACCTATTGTAAACTAAAATCTTATAATGACTTGTTTTTAAACTAGAGCTTTAAATTGGATTTTTCCTAAAGAGGGTGTGTTTTGATCTTTTGACATCCATTTCCAACCTTCCTTCGTGTTAAATTAAAAGCAAAACATTTCTGAGAACATCATGTTACATGAGATATTTGAGAATGGACAAAATTGCCATTTTGTGATTCATAAATATTTCCCATGCCTTTGCATTATCTCGTCTGTGCAAATCAATGAGTATAAATGGGGAAATACCTAAATATCAAAGCCGGTGACAAATTACATCTGACGGTTCCCTGTCGGTTAGTATTGGGAAGGAGCCTGAGAACGTGACTGGTGACTGGTTTTTAATTTTTAATTTTTATTAATTCAAATCATGGGCAACTCCACATCTGACTTAAGGATGAGAAGAGACCAATTGAATTTTTTCTTCCATAAATTTTGCATCCAATATGCACACCTTAACTTTCTAGCGGATGTGGAAACCCTTCTAGTCTTCACTGACTCAAGCCCTAATGACTCCCTGAACACTACAGCAATAGAGGACAGCAAAGGCTGCCTTGTGCACACTAAATTGTATGCTTCCAATCAAAGATCCCAATTGCTACTCTATTCATACTAAGCAAGAAAGTTATTTCCATATGTGTATTCGTCATCTTCCTCCTCATCCACATAAACCTACTTCTCACTTATATATTTTATAGCATATCTATGTTTGTGTTTAAAGATGTGAGTATTGTTTCTATATGTCATGGTTATTTTTGGTTCATTTTGTAGAATCATTTTTTTTTCCATATTTTGTGATTCTAGGAAACATATTGTCAATTTTAGCATATCATGACTATTACTAATTTATAAACAAATGTTATGGTCAATACTTGGAATTGATCTTTTATAGCCGATGCCTCTATTACACTATAATAGCTATAATAAGAAGTTCTCATTCCAAAATCATTTATATTTTTAATTGGTATGTTTTTGTGTCTCCTAATGAGTACATTTAATATATTACAAGTTTAGACTATTAGTTTCATCTTTAGTGGGAAAGTGATGAATTGATTCAAATGATTTACACCTTCCATCATAGACCAAGATCATTTTCAAGCTCTATTTCATAATAATTTTGAAGATAGGTGTGTATCTAATTGGGATTTAAGAATCTCACCATGACAATCAAGGAAGACACCGTAAGTCTGTCTAGATCCAAGGAATTAGACTTTAGGCTCTACACAATATTATTTTCTATTGTTTTGGTTTCATTTGAGTAATTGTCTCACTATTTGACTACACATTTCAAGGGGTATTGAACCTTGTTCAACTTGACATCTAATGAAGATCATTGAGGACGTTGAAGAATTATTATATTATTTCTCATGATCATTTGGAATCATTAGAAAAAGATATGAAATATTCTAGCTAAGGTTAGAATTCTAAGCTTACGTATGAGAAGGATGCTTTGAGATGGATTTTATAGTTAAGGATGCCTTATATAGTAATTCTTATTGGTTTACAACCTAAACAATATATCATTGTGGTATATTGTAACTTATTTGAGACTTCAATAATATGGAAATGAATCTTTTAAATGTTGGTTATTCCCCTCTTTAAGAGATTTCCTAGGGTATATCTTGTCTCATTTTATTATGAATTTTTATTTTTTAATAGTATTGGTTGCAAACTTGGATAGCCCTTAGGCCCTTATGCTATGATTGCATCACATATTTTCTCCAACACTTCCTCATACTTGTCATAGTAGGTGGGAATAAATTTGATTCTTGTGACTACCCTTGAGAATGATGACATGAGAAGCATACAATTATTTAGAATGATCATGAGGTTATGATCAATGATTATTTTTCAAAATCAACCTTGAATAGTAATTGGAATCAATATCTTAAGTAATCTTGACTTCTATTATGTTGCTTCTTTTTATAGGTTCAACCATTCTCCAACAATAAACTATTTTTAGGTTAAGGTCACAACCACTTTTGAACAAAAATGAGACATCGAAATCTATATTTATTGTCAAATTTTCATTGTTAAACACCTATAGCAATTAAATTTTTATTAATTTAAAAAAAAAATGATGTGGAATAGTGATTCTTGAGATTTGTATTTGTGTATTATAATAATATATTAAGAAAAATTAAGCAATAATTTCTAATCTTTTCATGTAACTTTATTAACTAATTTTTAATTGGTAACGATATTTTGTATAAGCCACATTATCAAAAGAGGGAAGACAACTTTTATGGTCCTATTCAATGATACCAACAATATTTATATGATGCACAATAATTTATAACTACCTATAACATGGATAACTAACTAAACCAATGGCAAAACTAAATAATGACATATTGGGTTATGCTAGCATTCCCTCCTTATAATGTTGTTCTTGTAAATGTACCCCTAAAACATAAAATTTCACCTTTCCAAGGGTCCCCAAACTCTCATTGCACATAATAAATACATAGTTTTGACAAGACATAAATCAGTGATGAAAAAAATCTCGAATTAGGTGGAACTCCACCAACTTGTCTTTTGACTCTTGAAAGGGTGTAGCATTGAGTTGGAATACAATCTCTTTGAATTCTTGAATCAGAGATCCTCAAATTATAGACAATAATCCATACTAAGTAGCATTCATAGAGTGTTAGTAAAACATTATTTTATTACATTGGGGTAGGTACAGAAAGTTGAGTCCCACTTAGGGAGAAGTACATGTGTTGGAAAGCGCACCACTAGGAATGGGGCCTTGCTATTTTATAAACGGGGCCTCATTATGCTTTGAGGGCTCGAGGTGAAAATAAATAACAACGCTATGTTATTAACGAGTGATAGACCATGACAAGACCATGTTTAGAAACATAACATGGACCTGTTATTTAAGTCAAAAACATAATAGGGCCTGTTTATTAAAACAAGGACCCATTTTTGAAAATTTGAAAATAAAGCCTGCCATGTGCATCGGGTTTTGGTTCAAGAAAGGCATGGCATGCCCAACCCTTAGCCTTGGACTTGCAAGTACAAGGTTGTATCAATGACATGGTGAAATACTGACTTCTAGCATATGTTTGATACCCATCATCATAGAATTTTCAAGCGTAGATTTTGAATATGTAATTTTTAAAAAAAATTATTATTTTTTCTCTTTTTCAATTAAATTGTACTAGATTTGGTCCATAAATTTGAAATATCAATTTATATTGTTTATTTAATAACTATTTTTTTTATGTTTTTTGAAAAATAAATTATATGTCATCAATCTACACAGAATTATTTTTAACTTAAAAAAATTAAATTAAAAAAATTGATAAGTTTAGGAATAAAAAATTAATTAAAAATAATATTCAACAAAAAAATATCCTAATCAATCTTCAATGTGTTACAAATAATTTCCCAGGAAGTGTAAAAAATTGCTTGTCATACACATGTCCTGAAATAGGCATTTGTAAAAATTGAATTTTAGAAATCCCTTTTGAAAGTCAATTTCAATTATTTGGGAATTAAAATAAATGATATATATTTGTAAACTTGACTCTGAGTGCTATATTTCATATTACTAACTTTTCAAGATTCAATCTCTAAGTGCTTCAAATTTTTAGGTCAAATGTGGTAAAATCTAAAAATCATGGAAAACACTTCCACTTTTTGGCCAAAAAGTGAACTCAACTTCTTGCACCTACCCATTTCTTAGATAGTTAGTTATTTTAGTTCTCTTACAAGAATTTTTTTATTACAATTATATCCCATATATCAATAATATTTTCTCTATTTTTCTTTCATTAATGAATAAAAAAATAATTTTTTTATCTTTCATGGTGGTATTGGAGCCAGATATCCCTTATAACTGATTATGATCCCTACCATTCACCACCTTGGTTTAAATTATTTCTAATGAATAAAACCAATCATTTTTCATGCATGCAAATATGAATATGAATATTAAATGAAAATTAAATTAAAATTGAACCTTTCTAAGCTTTCCCTAGTAGACATTCTATGGTTACCTAATACTGGATATTTTGCATGAGTCTATCTACTATGTTGTATTTAAGGACATTCCTTAATTATTTATTAAAATATAAGACATAGATCTAAGAATATTCATGATATTTCCATAGAGAATGTAACTAGAGAATAAACATTAGATCATCCTAGTAATACTCCATGTGAGGTAATGTACTTTATTTACACAAATAACTATCCTTAAGTGCAACTTAGGAATAATGATAAACATAAAAAGATGCAAGGATGTGAACAAGCAAAAAGGCCTTGTTAGGTACCCATGTACATATGAATTTCTCATAGATAAAGTAAATATATAAAGCTTGTCACTAAAAGAAATTATGAAAAAGTGAAGCAAGAAGGAATTTTTTAGGTCCTAAGGCTATTACATCATCTACTAGAACATAATTACACTCACAAGGCCAAGATTGTCATCATGCAAGTGACATTGACTCATCAATAAAATATGGAGGGTTAAAGGTCAACAAAAAATGAAGGATTAAAGGTCAACTCTACAAGAGTTGGTTATCTCTCCTATGCTTCGATCTGATCAAGCATACCTACTCATAAATCAAGTGTAATAACCCCTAAGCTAGTGATTGACCATTTATCTACATGTACATATCATACATCCAACATACCTATTCATATATGTAATAGATAAAGAAAAGAGAAAATATCCATTGTGGCATCATATTATATGTAGACCATATACCTACATCAAATATAGCATAAATAATTGATTGATAACTCAATGATAAAATAACTAATAAGAGACTACATACAATCTATTCATGATAAATATAGCTACATATGTCATGGAGTAACAACACTAAATTATCTCATTAAAAAAGTTCTAATTAATATAGACCATTGTTCATGTATAATAATACACCAATTTACAAATACCTTGATGGAATAGTGGAACATTGACACTAATAATAATCATAGAACTAAAGACACATAAATGAAGGACAAGGCACACATGCCAAAGGTATTACACATGGAAACATAGAAAGTAAATACTTGAGTTGGTACAAATGTTGCCATTAATGACAAAGGGGGAGATTGTTGGAAAATTGAGTTGTCTTGCTTATTCTGTCATTAATCTACAATTTTGGACATAATTTCTATGTCATGTGGATATTGCACTATGATGCTTGTAGGTCCTTAACTACTTAGACGATGACATTGGTTGTGGCAGTTTGTTAGCATTGAGGTTGTCTAATAGGATCGGTCTAGAGAATGCTTTGCATTTCTTCGCTATGTTTATTCATGTGTTGAAACTTAGTTGACATGTTCATATGGTTCATGCAATGCTCCAATTCAGATTTATTATGTTTTTTTAATCAACAAGTGAAGATATGTTGTTTTTATTTACAATTGTCAGCTATGTTGGTCTTTGCCTGACTCAGTTGATTTATCTTATTTATATCATAGTCTTTTGTTATAGATATGCATTCGAGGTTGAGTTAAAATATTGATATGGACCTCACCATGGTGTGTGTAGATCCAGATTGAGTAATTTGCATTGGGTGATGTTTTTGGGTCGACTGGTTAATATGCTTCATTTTTTTTCTACTCGTTATGTTTGATGTTGATATTAAAGGAAGTGTTAGAAAGTGTGGTAGATTGGAATAAACTTAGGAAGATGTGTTGTGATGTTTTTGGGTCCTCTTTATCTCTTGTAGTGTACCACATTATTTATTTTTGGTTTGGGTGGCCAACTTTATTTAATTCATGTATATTTTATCTATAGCCGACCTAGTTGAGGATTTCAATGTATAACCTTGTATAAATGGAAGTGTAGATGTGAAAATTGATGTGTGGACTATTGTGAATTGGATGTGAATGGTATATAAGAAATATAATTGTGAATTTTAGTTTGTGATGAGCTTTGATGATCATATCTTTAGTGTGATAGTGTGTTGAGAAAGTGAATGAAGTCAGAGATGTTCGCCATGATATTGTTCACTTCACACAATGGTTCAAGGAAAATTTCATGATCACGAGATATGTTAATTTCAATTCATTATTTCACTATGCTTGATAAAATATAGTGAGTCCCTTGGCAACTTGTGTAGTCTCTATAGCTTGCCTTGATATTCTGTGTCTCAGTAATGCAAGTTCTTTGTATTTTTCCCTATGGTTGTGTGCCTTATTTTTGAAAGTCCAATCAAGTGCAATGAGCTACTTTGCCTTAATCCTAAAACATTGCAAACAATTACTCATATTGTGAGTATGATTCTAACCGTGGTTTCTCCCTTATTGAGTTTTCCATCTAAATCAGATGTTCTTGTGTATGTGGCTCTTTGTAGTTTCATAATTGTAAAGACTAGTTAATTGTGGTGTAAAGTTCAAAGGACTATAAATATGGTGATTTAAGGTCTGAATTGATTTTTCCCCTCTATTAGTCCTATGGTGTGTTCAACAAGTTGGAGGATTCTACAAATAAATTTTATTGACTATGTATAGAAAAGAAAGTGCATCCATGACATGATTAAGGAACTCAATAAATATAAATTTAGATGTAAAATCAATCCAAGTGATTTAATCATTATAGACAATGAAATAAATAGGAGGGCGCAACAAATGTGTGTGTGTGTTTGTAATTTATTTTTCTTTCATTTTCTAGGTGAAGGTTAGGGTTATCTATCTTTTTGAATTTCATCACATATGGTTTACCAAGAAACTTGGTTATTCTAACACACTTTAATTTAAGTGGTTATGGGCTTAAGGTATTAAAAAAATATAATATATATATTTTTAATTATGTTAATTTTTTTTATGTGTTTTCAGGGCCATCCATGCTACATTTGATGGGTAAGGTTTAAACACAACTATACTGGAGGTTGGAGAGAATGTAGGAAGGAGGTATTTTAATAACCCAATCTAGCTTCTTACTTAGGGATGATTCATTAGAGAAGCATCTTATTTTTGTCCCTAGAGAAAAGAGGGGTCTTGGCATGATATTTTCCCTTTAGGGAGTAAGGGGGGCAAGATTTCTTGCAGGGGCAGTTGGTGTATTCAAACTTGGTTGGTGATTTGTACAATACTTGAGGAGGTATTAGACAAACTTTGAGGAAATGTGGACTACATTTGGTTGGTGATTTGTATAGTAGAGGAGGGAATGTTTCCACAATATTGTTGGCAGCAACAATGTAGGAGAATTGAAAGGGGGGGTAATCAATTTTCACCAAACTCAACCAAATTAATCTCAACTTTAGATTTGATCAAGAGCACCAATAAAAAATATAAACACCACATCAACAACACACATAAAACACAATTTTTTGACATGGAAAACCTAGTTAAGTGAAAAACTATAGTGGGAACCTACTCACAATAAGATGATACTCTAGAGTAGTATGTGTAAATATTACAATGGGGAATGCACATGCATTCAGGTACACTGCCTAGAGCTCATTTCTCAAAAACAACAAAGGGATACAACCCTGGGAAGGCTTACTACCTTACAAAGATCAAACAAAAATCCAGATTACATGAAATGAAAGAATAGCATCTTCAAATGTCTGATTACAATTCCAATTAAGAACACTGTTTGCACAACAACACTTCTTTGCACTTCTCCACTACCGAAAGATAAATTCACTTGCTCATAGATGGAATACTATCATAGATAGTAGAAACAACCATAGTCACTCACAGACACTCAACTTGCATGATTACAACACTTATTTATACAAATCATCATCCTTAACCATAAGGTCAACTCAACATATAAGACCTAATTACAAAATTACATCACACGATATATAAATACACAACCGGACCAATAAAATGTCAACAAGGACATAGAATGGACCCAAATCAAACCCCCAAACATGCAATACCACCTAATATCTTGTGAAGATCATCTGCAACACACAACAACCATCGGGTTGGCCAAAAGTCATATAACACAAATAATAACACCGGACCAATAAAATCTTGAATATTGCACACCATGATCAATGTGGAACACCAAGATCCATAGAAAATGGTAAGAGAACATCAACAAGAAACATGAAACTTGTACAATCACCACAATAACTCAGATAACAAGAATCATCTTTTTTCATCACCAAAGCTTAAGAACAACAACTGTCAAAATGAAAGATACACTTGTGAAGTTCCAAATCATGAATCATTCACATTGAGGACACACATTTATGTCCCAAACACTCTCCAAAATCCACACAATATAAGGAATCTATTTCAGAGCAATCCAAATCATAAATCATAACTCTAGAATATCAAACCAATAGAAAAATCAACCATCACACTTGATCACACAACTTGACCAAATCACCTTCTAGAACAATGAAACTCATACTAAGTCAACGAGAGATAAGTATATAAAAACACATTAATCCGCATCAGCACATCTGCAACCCAACCAACTCAACTCTCTATGACACAGGAATATGTTGACATCAATGACAATAGCACATTCCAACAACTCTAATATCCAACAATCTCCCCCTTTGGAATTGATAGAAACATATGAATGTGAAAAATAATAAATGAAAAGATAGAAAACAACTCCATCAATCTCCCCCTAATATCATACACACATAGCTCATCTGTAATAGCTAGATAAGATAAGTTTTTACATGCATCTCTCCCCCTTTGACAACAGTTGTAAAGATAAATACAAATCATTATTCTCTCAATCTCAGATAATCTCTCCCCCTTAGAAAAATCTCACAAGCAATTATGAACAACTAAATCACACGCCGACTACTCCCCTAGAGCAACAACACCCACTTATCAATCCAGATATCAAGATAAGACTATGAAATCCACCAGATCGATGCAACTCAATGCATCTAGTTCATAATAGGAGGGGCAGTCACCCCTAACTTCTCTCTCAGATATAGAAATGTATCTATAGGAGAAAGCTTCGTGAATATATCTATGATCTGTTCCTTTGTAGATACATATTATAATCTGACTTCCTTTTCATTTGCCTTCTCTCTCAAGAAATGAAACTTGATTGATATATGTTTTGTCTTAGAATGCAACAATAGACTCTTAGAGATATTTATATCACTAGAATTGTCACAATATATAAAAGTAGTCTCATTATAAAAAACTATATAGAAACCAAACACAACTTCATCAAACCCAACTTAATCAAATAGTTGTCCAATCTGGCATACCAAGATCTAAGGGCTTGTTTAAGTCCAGACAATGCTTTCTTCAATATGCATACCATGTCTTCTTCATCTGTCAATGAAAATCCACTTAGTTGCTCAATGTAGACTTCCTCTTCCAATTCACCATTCAAAAAGCCCAACTTCACATCCCTTTGATATACCTTGAATTTATTAGGAGCAACATATTCAAGAAATAGTCTAACAACTTCAATTTTAGCTACCCAAGCAAAAGTCTCCTAAAAATCAATACCTTCAATTTGTGAATATCCCTTACATACTAGTCTTGCTTTGTTTCTAACAAATTCTCCATCTTCATTCAGCTTATTCTGAAACACCCATTTAATACCAATTACATTCTTGTCCTTAGGTCTCGAAACAAGTTCCCATGTATTGTTCTTCTCAATCTGATCTAACTCTTCTTCCATAGTTTTTACCCAATTCTCATCTTTACAAGCTTCAACAACATCTTTAGGCTCAATCTTAGAAATTGAACATGTTTCTTTATCAACAATTCTTCTCCTAGTAATCACACCTTTATTTTTATCACCAATATTCTTATTCTTTGAATGATTTAATCTTACATACCTAGGGGTCTTTGGATTGTTATGGTTTTCAGCCTCTTGAACTTTTTCATTGCCATCAACATCTTGATTTATTGTCAGACCACTTTGCTTCATGCTTGAAGTCTACACTTTCCTTGAAGTAAAATCCTAATTATTTCTCATATTTTCATGCTCTAATTTGCTTCTCATGATTCTCATCAACCTTCACATTCACACTTTTCACTATCTTTCTTGGTCTCTTGATGTAACATTGGTAGGCTTTGCTCTTAATAGAATGTCTCAAAAATATTCTTTCATCACATCTTGTTTCAAATTTTCCTATATCCTCATCTCTTTTTCTATAACATTTTCTTCTAAAGATTATGAAAAATCTAACTGTAGGAACATGACCAAACCATAACTCATAAAGAGTCTTACTGAGATCACTTTTTACATGTACCCAGTTGAAGGTGTATATAACAGTGCTAACAACTTATCTCCAATAGATATGAAGAATAGTTCCTTCGATCATCATAGTTCTAGTAGCATCCAAAGCAGTTATGTTCCAAATTTCAACAACTCCATTCTACTGAGGGGTTTGTGGAGCTGATAACTGTCTTCAGATTCCATGCTCTTCAGAAAAAGAATTAAACTCACCGAAAGTGAATTATCCTCCTCTGTCAGATCTTAAACACTGCAGCTTCAATCATGTCTCTATCTCCACTCCGGCTTTGAATATTTTTAATTTCTCTAGTGCTTCATATTTATCCTTTAGAAAAGTGACCCACATCATTCTGAAATAGTCATCAATTAGCAATATAAATTATCTATCACCCTGCAAGATTCTCACCTTAGATTGTCCACATAAATGAGTATGCACAAGATCTAATAATCCATTAGATGAATACAATTTGTTCTTGAATAAAATTCTTGTTTTCTTTTCCAATTGACATTCCTTACACACTAGATTAGTAGGCTTCACTATCTTAGGCAAATCTCTAACAACTTGAGTAGAACTTATCTTAATCATGGAGTAAAAGTTAACATGACACATTCTCCTATGTCACAACCAACTTTCATCTATCTGAGCAATCAAACAACTTTTCTCACCAGCATTTAGATGAAAGATATTACCTTTGTTTTTAGTTCTTGATGCAATTTCTATATCGAATCTATTCAAGATCTTACACTTCCCATTCTTGAATTGTAAATCATATCCCTTATCAACCATCTATCCAACACTCAAAAGATTATGCTTCAAACCTTCAACATATAAAACATCATCAATATTGTGCTTACCATCAAGAGAAATAGAACCTCTACAAAGGAATATACAACTTTGTTGTCTCCAAATCTCACTACATCACCATCATACTTCTCCATTTTTAAAAATTTACCTTCATCACCTATCATATGATGTGAACAACCACTATAAGTTACCCATTCATCTTTCTCTTCAATCTTAGTAGCCAAGGCTTTCTCCTCAACGATACTGCTTGTAGAATAAGTAGGTACTAGATCATCTTCCTTGATAGAAATGAACATAAATTCATATTTAAAATTTCCTTTCTCAAACTCATCATCTATCAAACCTTCATCAACAACACAATAACACTTCTTTTGATATCTATATTTGTGGGTAGGCTTGTAAGGCTTATCATACTTTGACACTTTTTTTTGCTCTTTCAAGACACCTAGAAGAAAAATGATCAATCTTATTGCATGAAAAACATTTTAAAGGTAACTTCCCTTCATACTTACCATCTCCCTTAGGCAATCTTATAGCAATAAGTGCTTCAAGATCTTCCAAATCTCTTTCCTGTTCTTCCATCTCTCTTATTTCCCTTTCATATCTGGAAACCCTAGTTGAATTCTCTCCTAGATCATACTTCTCCTTCCTAGATACAATAGCTTTAAATGTAGTCTTATCTTTGCCATGTGATTCACGAAGTTTTCTTAGCTCAAAAGCAGCAAGCTTACCAACTAGAATATCTCTTGTCACAATTTTCATAGTCTGGATCTCATTAATAGTAACAATTTTATGTTTATAAGCAGAAGGCAAAGTTCTCAGCAATTTAACCACAATCTCATCTTCTTCAAGGAATCCACAGACACATCTGATGTTCAACACAAGATCATTCACTTTAGCCATAATGAATGAAATATTCTCATCTTCTCCCATTCTTAACATCTAATACTCTCCTTTAAGACAATACAATTTAGCAACTTTTACATGTTTATCTCCTTCATTCAGGGTTTCTAGATTCTCCCAAATATCCTAATAAATCTCCAATCCCATCACATTAGTAATTGTAGACATATAAAAATGACCATATTCCTAAATGAATATTTTATGTTCATTTCTCTATTTAATTAAATCCAATTTAATTAAATTACCCGCATTCCTCTATCTAATTAAGTAAATTACTCAATTAAATTCACTATACCCATTTAATGAATAAATCATTTTATTCAATTAAATCCCCCCTATCCACTTTTAATTAAATTCAAATTTAATTAAATAGTTATCCTAAATTGAATAAATCTAATTTATTTAATGTCCCCAAATTGCAACCAAATTGAATTAAATTAACTTTATTTCAATTAAATCCTATTATCCTTCAATCCACTTGCATTTTCCTACATCTCCCATTTGCATTCTAACACCTATTTCTAATCCCTTCTAGACTCTTCTAATTGCTTCTAATTAGCCTAACCCATCTTCTAAACTTTGTCACATCCCTAAACAAAGGGAAGTTACTTCTCAAATCCTCAAAGTCTTTGATAAACATTAAAGTCTTCAAGTCTTCAACCACTTAATTCCCCAAAGTCTTCATAACCATTAATGGTTAACTCAAACCCTCTTACATGGTTAAAGAATTTCTTTTAACTCAACCTCCATGTAACCCAAGGGTCTCATCAAGCCTTTAATGCTTTGACCATGATTATCTCTTAATCATTTTTACAAGAGTTTATCCTTGGATTAACTCTTAATCCAATGGGTAATCTTAACTTAAGCTTGACCCTTACCCTCTAGATAACCATGAGGTCTTCTCAGGCATTTAATGTCTCCAACCCCTTCTCTCAACCCAACCCTATGTTGACACTTGTCATCATTTCATTGGTGCAAATTGCAAACATGGATCCCCAACTTTCAAACTCAACCCTTGATCAACTCTTTCAATCCTGACCATCCATTGCCCTATTTTTGCTATAAATAGAGCTCTCATTCCTCCATTTTTAGAGATCAATCCAAGTTTGTAGTATCATACTTATGCTCAAATACATTCAAGCTTTCATACCATTTATGCTCATCATTTTAGCCTCTCTTTTTAGTCTAAATATGCATGTTTAGAATACTTTCTTTATCATTTAGCTCAATCATAGACTAAATATATCATGTTAGGATAGTATTCATGCTAACCTTGTCATCTTATAATCTAGTTTATTGCATTTCTAGAATCATGCATAGTTTAGGATGCATCTCATATTAAAACCAACAAAAGCATCCCTCGTTCTTGCATTTGCCATCCCTAAACCATTTTGCTCAGTGATCTGAGAGAAAAAACATTGATTTGAGGGACCGTGTAAGATAAGGAACCATGGGACCAACCTTGGGATGCTGAGTGATACTTCATTACTCCATATCTTGCAGCAAGAAGTCCTGTGTGTGTGTGTGGACAGGTATTTTGGAGCAAGGCTCCATAGAGCTCCCTTTTTCACATATTGAGTTCTATCGACCCGCTTTTCCTGCATACATTTCTGGTGCCCACCGTGGGGCTAGACCCGATATATCAAATCAGTTTTTGAATTTAACCACTTTTGCAGGTCCGCGGGAAACAGGAATCAGTGCATGGGAAACATTCCCTAGCACATCTCGCTAACATTTTAGCACATCCCGCTTACTGTCTAGCGTGTGGGGTCTATACTCTAGCACATGAAGTCCTTTCTTTAGCGCATGACTTCCACTAATCTTTTCCTGTAGGTATCAATGTGGGAGAAAAATAGAGTAGCGCATCTGAAAAATAGTTTGGCGTGTATGGTCTATTAGATATTCCCTTTTCTGTTCTCTTTTCTCTTTTTTATACTTTAAGTTATATTCCATATATATTGTCAGGATGTTTGAGAGGGGTTTTGGACCTCTAGGAGTTATAATGCAAAATCTAGTTTTTGGAAGATCTTCCAAATTTCAGACTTAGTCAAATTTCAGGGCATTTTAGGATCATGATTGTAAAATTTGTAACCAAGATCAGAATTTAGGCTTGTCTAAGCCCACACTAACATTTGATCACTGACTATGTGTAGGTTCTAATATTTTTTGTGCAGGGGAAGGAGCAAGTTTAGAGGCTTTAAGTTTCTTTTTTTACTTTCTTTCAACAAAAGTTGGTTAAAAAGAACTCACTTTCCTTTTTGCAAAAGTTAAAATAAACCTCATCATTTCATTTGGATGCATAAAATGAAATTCATGCCTTCCTTTTTGGTGTTTTAAAATAAAGATTCATCTTTTCTTTATTGCAAGGTAAAAAGAACAACAAACTTCATATTTGCTTTCTTGCAAGATTAGAGGAAAAACACTTCATTTTGGAAGCTGTAAAAAGAACCAACAATCTTTACTTTGGCAAAAGTTTTAAAAAGAACTTCACCTTCCTTTGGTGTTTAAAAGGATTCACTTCATTTTGCAAAGTAAAAGAACCTCATCTTCATTTTGTGCAAGGCAAAGAGGGAAAGTTTTCCCCTATCGACATTAATTTTGTTGACCAAAAATCATGATTTACTTTGTTGACCAGGCTTATTTTTCAAAGGTTTTTGGAAATACACACTTTGCTATGAAGGGTTAAAAAGAATATCGTGCTTTTTGGAGCAACATCTCCAAGTAGAGGTTAGCAAATCATTGTCTTGAAGGCTAAAAAGAACAACTTGATTGCCTTGTCTCGAAAGTGGAAGGTATATGCTCTCCCCATAACTAGGTGATCAAAAAGCCAAACCACTCTTAAAGCTTTCTTTAATTCAAGCAATAAATCCTTTAGCAGGCCTGCCTTCCTGAGGGGTTGAAAAACTCTTAAAGCCATTCTTTGGCCAGTGTGAAGGGAATGACCTAAGTGGGAAACGACTTTGATGCCAAGTATTCCAACCCACTATAATCAAAAGTGAAAAGTGATGAAAGTCCTTTTCAATGGTTGCACGCAATGATTAGGCTTCCCCCAGTATCCTCGAGATATGTAAAGCCTTTGTTCTAAAGGTTGAGAAGCCTCCTGAGGGAGTTTATCACTGACGGTTGAACAGGAAGCCTGATTATGAACCATATAATTAGAAACTTTGAACCGAGTCAGTTGCCAAACATTGGCAATATCATAGTGCAAGGGTGGGGAAGAATCCGCCCCCAAGATTACTCACCATATATCTCCCAAGATAACTACTCAATTGTGAAGCAATTCACTCTGAGTTAATTTCTGGCAAAAGGCAAAAAAGTGGGCGCCCTTTAGGGGGTGACAAGGTTGTTTGAGCTGACAGAGTATCGAGACTAGTGGGCTATGATATTGTCAATGACCTTTGAATAAAGAGTCTATCTGATGTGTCTTTTGTTGTAAATCAAACCAGTGATAACATCGGGGATTTGAACACATCCTCAAAAGAATATACACTCAATGTTTAGCATTAGGATGATCATTGTCTTCATGTGTGCTATGTATTTTTGTCACAAATGTTAAAATATCTTGCAAAGTATCCAACAATCAAACTCAAAAGTCAGTTCAAACAAGGAAGAATCATAAAGTGGAAAAGATTTCCAAATCCAACAAAGCATCTTTTGAGATGGTTATCAACATTTCAACTATCTTTAGGAAAGACTTTCATCCAACAAGATTAGGCGAATATCAAACCAAGTGATCAATATTTTATCTATTCGACTTAGTAAGCTAGAGTATCCAAAAAGAAATCATCCATCAAAATCACAAGTGTTAAAAATTCCAAAAATCACAAAAAACCAACCAAGTCAAAATATATCAGGGCAGTTTAGCGCATGGGGACCATCTTTTAGCGCATTAAACCTTCACCTTAGCGCATTAAGTCTTAACATTAGCGCTTCATAGAAATCCAATTCTAGCAGTTTCAAGTAGCGCATTTTGAAAATAGTTTAGTGCGTTGAAGCATCAGCTTAGTGCGTGGAAGCCAAACTTTAGCGCGTAGGGTTTAACAGTTAGCGCATTAGCGGCCCATATTGGTCCATGACCTTTTTGAACCAAGGCAAAAGAAAAATAAACTAGTTAGCGCATATCATGGGGCAACATAGCATGTGGAGTATTTTCTCTAGCACGTTGAGAATTTTTTTTTAGCACATCTAGTCTCTGGCTTAGCGCATGGTCAAAACTTAGAAAACCAGAGAGAAAAACAAGCCTTTCTAGAAAAAGTTTTCAAACTTCTTGAGTATCCTTTCAGGTCCAATATCAAACGCGATCACAAGAAATCAAATCAAAACACCAGAGAAATCATTTCCAAATCAAACAAGTCAGTCTTAGAACAAAAGTTGTCAAATCCAAAACTAGCTAAAGATAACACTTTTTCCTATCAAAATCAGGTATCATCATCACCTTGAACAAAAGGTCCATCATCTAAAGGATTCTATCAAACAACATACCAAGTTTAAACCTTAAGTTGTCAAATCAAGTTTCCATATCGGGAGACTTTATCCATATCATTTGACACACTTTGTCATGAGGGGGCATCTAAACCTTCATTTGATAAAAGTAGACTTAAGTTTCCAAACAAAGTATCTCAATCCAAACATCGAAGGAAACCATTGATCATTCATGTATGAACACTCCTCATATTTTGAGACGAACAAGTCTTCATCACAAAACTAAGTTAAAGAAGAGACAACCTAGTCCTAAGACCCTTATCAACAGGAGTAAATTTCTCTACATCAAACTATCAAAAACATCAACTTTTATCATTCGTATGACCATTCATCATCAAACCGAGAAAAAGGAAACTCAGTCAAAGGAAATGAGTCCTAGCATAAATCAAGATCATGATATCATGGCTCTCCAATCTAATCCCATTTTTTATCAAGATCCCACCTATCAAGAATCTTATGATGATCCCCTAAAATTTTGGTATTCCATCCATGATGACCCTCTTTCATCTCAAGAGCAGAGTCCCATTCAACATCCATCTCTTAAGCAAAATCATGATATTCCTTCCATATCCTCCACTATTCTAATTCAAAATCAAGAGAAAAGTACAAACTCAAATGATCCTACTCCAAGTCAAGATCAAGATCAAGGAATCTCTTCATCCTCCAAAACTATCTTAGGTCCTTTCATTCCAAAGTCAATCTCTTCATCCTCCAAATCTATCTTAGGTCCTTTCATTCCAAAGTCAAACTCTTCTTCTTCTAAATCTATCTTAGGTCCTTTCATTCCACAATTGAACTCTCCATCCCTTTCATCCATCTTGGGTCCTTACCTCCCTCCATCCACCAATCCATCACCTCAAATGATCCATAAGAAAGATCAACGAGGAGCACATCTTTGAAATTCTTTCAACCCTCTATCTAAACATCTTTCCGAAACTATTCTTCTATCATTTCCTCTATCTATTTTGGGTTCGTCTGTCCCAAAATTCAATTTTCCTCCATCTCTTCATCACTTCTCAAGTATCAACACTCATCCTGGAAACATTTCTATCTATCCTTGCACAAATCTTCAAACATTCTATCTATTATCCAACACCTCTTTTCTATCCTTCCATCCCTTTCATTCAAATCCTTTGCATAAATCCTTCATCTATGAAATAGGAATTTATGTCATTTTGTCACATACTTGCCCATGCTCGAATCTAATGTTTAGTCCTTTTCCTAGATATCTATTCGTAAAATGCTTCCAAATCTGAGGTTGTTCCTCTTTAAAATTTTCTTTTGGTTGGGATACACACTCAATCCAGAAAAGAACCACTTATCGTATCTTGGTACCAACATCTTTTGATTACTATACCTCATACACTTAATTGATTCCTCTAAATCATTGTGATCTCTTAAATTGAAGACATGGCTAGTGAAAAATCTAAAATCTTGCTTCAGCGCCACTGTAATTATTAGACCCATGTAAATTTCATCACTTACAAGCCAATGCAAGAAAAATAAAGAGAAAAAAGAGAAATATCAAAAGCATGAGCAAGAAAATGAATATCAAGAAAAGGAAAATGCAATGAAATCCAATATCAAAATGATTGGCTATGGGAACATGCAAGTAACTCCATCGAGGTTATGGATGCCTGGCTGGCAATGGAGCAATATTTGTGCGATTACAGTGATAACCTCGTCGGGGCTATGGATGCTCGCAGGCAGCGAGGCTCTATCCAAGATGCTTTTGAAGTTAAGGTAACTCATATAGCTAGCCATGTTGGATTCTGAAGATTACAATGATCATATGAGCCAAAATGAACCCACTTGCACACACATGGGTAATCAAAAACTAAGTACCTTGATCCAGTTTGGGATTCTTATTCCCTTTTGAGTCTGCTTCCTAGTTGCTAGAAATGTTCAGTTGAAATTTCTAGAGGTTCTAAGTGTGGGTTGGGTCTCTATCTTTGAAAAGTTTGAGAACACTTATTCAAATGATGCTAAATGTTGTGACAATCTTACATATCACCTCTTTGCAAATGGAAACCTCTATGCTTGGGGGCAAAGTTCATCCACTCTATTCTTCCTACCATATCTCCCATGTCCTCTAATCCATATCCCTTATCCTATCTATTCATTTCTTCTATCATCCAATTCTTTTTGCAATCTTGCTTCACTCTAATCCATATCCCTTATACTATCTATTCATTTCTTCTATCATCCAATTCTTTCTACAATCTTGCTTCACTCTAATTCATATCTATCTATCCTATCTATTCATTGCTTCCATCATCCAGTGCTATCTACATCCTATCTCTATCCATATCCTCTTTTTCTTGATCAAAACTATGGACAAAAAATCTATTCCCACCTCAATGGTTCAGTCGTCTATTCATCCATTCCTTGTCTTGATATACATTGGGGCAACCAAATACATCTTTCTTCTAATCCAAAAACTTAAAAAAATCAAAATATCCAAAAACTCAAAAAAATCAAAATATCCAAAAACTCAAAAAAATCAAAATATCCAAAAACTAAAAAAAAAACTAAAAAAAAAAAAAAAATCCAAAAAACTCAAAAAAATAAAAATATCCAAAAACTCAAAATCAACAAAATCAAAAAAAATCAAAGCATGAACACATGGACCATCCATCAAATCAGATCAACAACAGGAAAACTCTCAAAGTCTTTAATCAAACTTATCACATGTCTTGTCAATCAATTCATTACTTGAAATCAACATCAACATCAACATGCCTTATACAGGGATAGGTACACTTGAAACCAGACATATTGGTCTTATACGGGGTACTCACTCTTTGAAACCAAACATTCTTATCAATCATCGACCCAGTCATAACAATGACATCAATCAGTATGACTACTGGATTTTATTCTAGTTAACCTTATCTTTATCAATTGCTGGAAATACATGTTTCACAAATCATATTGTACATATCATATCCACCCATCTGAGGCATCACCAGAAATTCACAAATGCTTATCAATCTTGGACATACTTAGTGTAGTCACTGTCCTTGGTTTATCTGAAACAATTATCCAAATAATATCCCACCATGGCTTGGTGATAAGTGTACATATCCATATCAAAGTAGTATCAACAACAAGGGGCAAAATCCTGACCTCGCTAGGGGCATTTTGCCTTCAAGATTTTCAACATCAAACCAAAAACGTAGCAAGACAATAAGGATCAAAACAACAAACAAATGCCAAATGACAATGCGAGAAGGCTAAACATCACAGACTTGAACTAATTTCAACTAAACAAAGATCTATTTGCAAGATGTTTTCATTGACAAGAATACATTCCAAATAGCATGCATGCTTACTTATGGTTGTTAATTTTTGCTTATCATATCTCCTAAGTGACTCAAGGATGTCTTACGACTAGAGAAGCAAGGAAGGAATGTGATGTTTTATTTGTCTTCTATCTATGAGTGAAGTCTTTTACCATGCAAATTTGTCCTATGAAGAAATCATGTGGCATATTGCTGAGGACATTTCGAATTTGTATGGGACAAAGGTTAACTCTTGTATGTTTACACAATCTGCACTCAGGTCGTCCTGGTTCAATTATACCTTGACGCTTGTGCTATCTTGCAAAATCAAACATCATGTAAATTTTTCTCAAGTCATTATGGTTCACTTATACCATTATGCTTGTATAAATTTTCAACATATCCTCAACAAATCAATGCTCAATGATGACACTTATCTCAAAAGCAAATAACATATGGTTGTATCAGGATGACAAATGCAGAATGAGGATGCTCAAAAAAAAAAATAGTTACATATCATTTTACAATTAGTTGCATATCATTTTATAATTAGTTGCATATCATATCATACATCTCATTTTCAAAATATCATTCATCATTCATCATTGCATCCCTCGCATGCATATCTATCACATCATCATGGAATCTTTCTTCACGTTCATATCTCTATCATTCTTCTAAACTATCTTCATCATTCTTCCAAACTATCTTCTATCATTCTTCCAAACTATCTTCTATCATTCTTCTAAAACTATCTTCATCATTCTTCCAAACTATCTTCTATCATTCTTCCAAACTATCTTCTATCATGTCTTATATAGGATGTATCTTTCCTGAAACCAGATGTTTTGATCAGCTCTTATACAGGATATATCGTTCCTGAAACTAGATGTTTTGATCAGCTCTTATATAGGATATATCGTTCTTGAAACCAGATGTTTTGATCAGCTCTTATACAGGATATATCATTCCTAAAACCAGATGTTTTGATAAGCTCTTATACAGGATATATCATTCCTGAAACCAGATGTTTTGATTAGCTCTTATACAGGATATATCGTTCCTGAAACCAGGTGTTTTGATCAGCTCTTATACAGGATATATCATTCCTGAAACCAGGCATTTTGATCAGTCTTATACAAGATATATCGTTCCTGAAACCAGACACTCGATCATCCATGTCTTATACAAGTGGTATCATTCTTGAAACCAGATGCTCAATCATCCATGTCTTATATAGGTGGTATCATTCCTAAAACTAAATGCTCAATCATCCATGTCTTATACAAGAGGTGTCATACCTGAAACCAAACTTGCTCTCATTCCATTCAATCTAATCAATCTTATCAAACCCATGCATGCCATCACTATCTACTCTTCTATCTTTCAAACAACATTCTTCTTCTTTCGAGAGATCATTCATGCCTTGTGTGCACGAACGATCTCCTGAGGGGGCATTATCATATCAAATATCAACATCAATTTCATATCAATTTCATATCAACATCAGTCTCATATCAACTTTTCATATCAAAACAATTCTTCATATCTGGGGCATCATCAATATCGTTCATCAAATCTGGGGCATCATATCGACTTTTCATATCAAATCAATTTTTCATATCCACGGCATCATATCGACTTTTCACATCAAATCAATTTTTCATATCCACAACATCATATCGATCAAATTTTGACATCATATCTGACACATCATTTTCTTTGAAATAACATGTGCACACACGTCACTTCAAAGAGGGGCAAAATGTAGACATATAAAAATGACCATATTCCTAAATGAATATTTTATGTTCATTTATCTATTTAATTAAATCCAATTTAATTAAATTACCCGCATTCCTCTATTTAATTAAGTAAATTACTCAATTAAATTCATTATACCCATTTAATGAATAAATCATTTTATTCAATTAAATCCCCCCTATCCACTTTTAATTAAATTCAAATTTAATTAAATAGTTATCCTAAATTGAATAAATCTAATTTATTTAATTTCCCCAAATTGCAACCAAATTGAATTAAATTAACTTTATTTCAATTAAATCCTATTATCCTTCCATCCACTTGCATTTTCCTACATCTCCCACTTGCATTCTAAAACCTATTTCTAATCCCTTCTAGACTCTTCTAATCGCTTCTAATTATCCTAACCCATCTTCTAAACTTTGTCACATCCCTAAACAAAGGGAAGTCACTTCTCAAATCCTCAAAGTCTTTGATAACCATTAAAGGCTTCAAGTCTTCAACCACTTAATTCCCCAAAGTCTTCATAACCATTAATGGTTAACTCAAACCCTCTTACATGGTTAAAGAATTTCTTTTAACTCAACCTCCATGTAACCCAAGGGTCTCATCAAGCCTTTAATGCTTTGACAATGATTATCTCTTAATCATTTGCACAAGAGTTTATCCTTGGATTAACTCTTAATCCAATGGGTAATCTTAACTTAAGCTTGACCCTTACTCTCTAGATAACCATGAGGTCTTCTCAGGCATTTAATGTCTCCAACCCCTTCTCTCAACCCAACCCTATGTTGACACTTGTCATCATTTCATTGGTGCAAATTGCAAACATGGATCCCCAACTTTCAAACTCAACCCTTGATCAACTCTTTCAATCTTGACCATCCATTGCCCTATTTTTTCTATAAATAGAGCTCTCATTCCTCCATTTTTAGAGATCAATCCAAGTTTGTAGTATCATACTTATGCTCAAATATATTCAAGCTTTCATACCATTTATGCTCATCATTTTAGCCTCTCTTTTTAGTCTAAATATGTATGTTTATAATACTTTCTTTATCATTTAGCTCAATCATAGACTAAATATATCATGTTAGGATAGTATTCATGCTAACCTTGTCATCTTATAATCTAGTTTATTGCATTCTAGAATCATGCATAGTTTAGGATGCATTTCATTCTAAAATCTATCAAAACATCCCTCATTCTTGCATTTGCCATCCCTAAACCATTTTGCTCAGTGATCTGAGAGAAAAAATATTGGTTTGAGGGACATTGTGAGATACAGAACCATGGGACCAACCTTGGAAAGTTGAGTAATACTCCATTACTCCATAGCTTGCACCAAGAAGTCCTCTGTGTGTGTGTGGATAGGTATTTCGGAACATTTTTCACATATTGAGTTCTATCGACCTACTTTTCTCGCATACAGTAATATATGCATCAGTCGGGGCACTCAATAATGCTTCTTTAGCTCTTATATTATGTTCAACATCCTTGATCTCAGTTGTAGTAACAAGACCATTCTAAGGAACAATGTAGGGATTTTTTCGTGATCTTCTAATAATCTTCTCTAAGATAGATCAAGTGAACTTCCATTTGGTTCTTCCATATAGAGTAATTAGTTTCATCAAATATTAGACTCTCCTTCTTGAAAACAACTACTGCCATCTCGGATCTCCTTAAGTGGCCAATCTCCTCCCAGAGGATCTAGCTCTGATGCCAGCAACGATGCAAGAAAACCGAGAGGGGAGGAATCATTTTTCACCAAACTCAACCAAATTAATCTCAACTTTATATCTAATCAAGAATAAAAATAACAAAGACAAACACCACGTCAACAACATACATAACACACAAATGTTTGATGTGGATAACTCAGTTAAGGAAAAAACCATGATGGGAACTTACCCATAATAAGATGATACCCTGTAGTAGTATGTGTACATATTACAATGGGGAATGCACATGAATTCAGGCATAGTGCCTAGAGCCCACTACTCAAAAAAAACAAAGGGCTACAACCTTCGGAATGCTCATCGCCTTACAAAGATTGGACAACAATTCAGATTACATGAATTGAAAGAATAACATCTCTAAATGCCTGATTATAGTTCCTATTAAGCACGTTGTCTGCACAACAACACTTCTCTACACTTTTCCACTACCGAAAGATAAATTCATTTGTTTGCACATGCAATATTCTTACATATTGTAGACACAACCACAGTCACTCATAGACACTCAACTTACATGATTATAACACTTATTTATATAAATCATTAGACTTAACCATAAGGTCAGCTCAACACATAAGACCTAATTACAAAATTACATCACACAATACATAAATCCATGTTAAGACCAATACAATGTCAGCAAGGACATAACATAGACCCAAATCAAATTGTCGAACATGCAACACCACTGAATATCTCACTAAGATCATCTGCAACACGCAACATCGGGTGGACCAAAAGTCATATAGCATGAAGAATAACACCAGACCAATAAAATCTTCAATAAAGCGCACCGCGATCAACACAAACCACCAAGACTCATAGAGAATGATCAGAGAATAGCAACAAGCAACGTGATTTTTTTTACAATCAGATAACAAGAATTAATCTACCTAGAGCAATAGATGAAAAAAAATCCTCACAAACAAACAAATTATTGATGGCATGAAAGTAGGAACCATCTTAAAAAGTAAAATCTAAATCACATGTACAAAATATATAGTATTCTAATAATTGAAAATAGTTCTATATAAATCTAAGTCAACTACTCAACATCAACTCCTAAACTAGAAACTTTTCTACCATTAATTTCCTATGGGTGATCATTCTAATTTCCTTAAAATGGTCCTCTTATTTTTCTATTCTACAAAAAGTTTAAGTCTAAATAAATGACTCAAGTTTTCAATGTGAGAAAGAATAAGATATCATGTCTAATAAAAAATTAACATATAAATAAAAACCTGATTGACATAGATATGCACATTTCACTCATACTATATATATATATGTGTGATTTTATGTAAATAAAAACCCAATTGACAAGGCTATGCAAATTTCACTCATACAGATATTCACCATAAAGAATTAGGTAACAACACTATAATTGTATTGGATTCATTTGAATGTCTAGAAGTTTATCCCCCTTCTATAAATTATTCAAATTAGTTTTTGTAATCATTAATCCATTTTTGGATGATCATGATCTCTTTTAGTTTTCGTTCTTTCAACAAAGCAGGAACGTCAACGTCTGAATATGCAATGTCCTCACAATGCATTCCTGCGTAACATTCAATTCTTGTAAGAAAAACTATTTCTACTTAGGTATGGTAGGGTAAAAGGAAAAAAATTCTGAACCAACTTACCCTCTTCAGTTATGATAGCTACAATAGCTTCCTTTCAAGCATTAGGTTTTTGCCCAAAAGAAGGAGGAATCTTGATTCCTTGGTAGTTATTTCTTATACTTTCATCCTAAGAACAAAAAATTTTGGATGCATCTGTTGAGAAAGCTAGTTTGCAGTTTACTGTCTCAACAATTGAGGTTTCAATTGAGCTTAAAACTGATTCAAATCTCCTAGCTTAATTATCAAAGAGTCTTCAATTCCTTTCTTTCCAAATTTCCCAAACAAGGCAGGACAAAGAAATTTATAGAATCTGGCTCATAATGCTTTTGTTTAGAGAAAGAGCTAGCATTGAAAAAGGGAGATTATATCATTAGGCAAGGCTGATATCTACCCCAAATTTGCACGAAGTCATTGCCAGTATTTTGAGGCATAGGGGCAAATCCAAAGAAGGTGATCAACTGTCTCTGCATAAGCTTTGCACATGATGCATCTCGAGGGCCCTTCATAGCCCTTTTTAGTAAACTTTTCTACCCTAAGAATTCTCTTTTTGAAGGCTAAACATGCAAAGATCCCTGCTTTTGCAATAATCTTACTGCTCCAAAAGAGCCTAACTGGAATGTCCTATTCCTCTTGATTCAAAGAGTTAGCTAGGACTCTATAGCCATCTTTGGGATTATATTAACCTATTTTTGAGGAAGACAAAATTAGAGTATCTTTGCCTCTTCTAGGGTTTATATTTGTTACTCTTATAAGATCTAAAAGTTGTTTAATTTCAGCAATTGGAATAGGCAATCCTTCCATAGGCTTCTAGCTCCATCTTTGCATGCTAGAGGTTCTTTCCAAAACCATATAGTCACTCACTCGAGATCCCTAGTATTGCTTAAACCAGTGCTTTGTTGTTGGTATGTTAAGATAATTTTCAATGCTTGGTTATCCTCCCCATGAATCTTCCTAGAATAGGCTAGAGGTTCCATCATGAATATCCCAAGACAGGGAATCTAAAATTAAATTTCTACAAGAGACAATGAAGTTCCAAGTTCTAGAACCCTTCAGATGAGAAATATCTCTAAGGAGGTTTTGGGGATCCTCATCTAGTAGATATTTAGTGGCCATCATCCTAACCCATGTTTCTTTTGGATCTTTAATGAATTTCCAAACTAGTTTAGTTCTTAGGGCTTTGTTTTGCAATTTAAGATCTTTGATTCCTTAACCCCCTATAGATTTAGGTTTGATGATTTTATCCCATGTAACTAGGGCAATTTTTTGTTTTTCTTCAGTATTTTGCCAAAATAAATTTCTCATCTTCTTGATGATGAAGGAATTTGCATTGGCAATTAGGGATAAGAAGGATAAAAGATAAATGGGGAGAGCTGAGATCACTGTTTGAAGCATAACTAATCTGCCAACCCATAAAAACCATTTCCCCTTCCAGGAGTTTGTATTTTGATCCATCTTTAGCTTTAGTGGATCCCAAAGCATAGTGTTCCTCAATCCTTTGTCAATTGGAATGCCCAAGTGTATGCATGGGAGTGTGCCTTCTCTGTAGTTAAAAATTCTTAGAATCCTAGCCTGTATGAGGATGGGAGTGGAGAAAAAGAAAACTTTTGATTTTCCTTTGTTGCTGATTTGTCCTGAGGCCTTTCCAAAGGATTCCAAAAGAATTTTTAGTTGAGTTGCTTCCTTGATGTTTGCTGCACCCAGCAGAAAGTTATCATCTGCAAATTGTTGGTGTGTGACAACATAATTTGTGGTTACTTTGACTCCTTCCAAAAGGTTCTTAGACTGTCTTGATTTAATTGCCCTCAGTAAAACTTCTGCCATAATAATATAGAGAAAAGGAGAGATGGGATCTCCTTGCCGAATGCCCCTTGAAGAAGAAAACATTCAACAAACATATAACAAATTCAATTTTATTTATAATTCATAGTTTTTAAAATTATATATATATATAGCTCATATTAACTGCCAATAACAATTAATTTACACTCTTAAACAAATTATGTTGTAAGAAAGTATTAATTATATGTATAATATAATTTTACATTTTGCTGGAGAGGGATAAGGAACCTGCAACGGAAAAGTAATCTCCAGTTTTTTCAATATCTTATACCAGAGTCGATTACTGGAGTACCTTGTTCAATTGTAGGTAATATATAATAAGTTTGACAATTCATGACCAATAAAATCAGTGTGATTAAATTAAATTTCACTGTTCATTGCTACAAGAGGGATTTCTAAATGGCAAATTAGACATTGCATTTTCTCATGTATTTGTATTTTATCATTTTGGATTTTTTTCTTGAGCAGGGGGATTGATGATCTCAACATCTGCAAAGCTTGGCCATAAACAACTAACTAAAGCTGACTAAAAAGATAGAAATGGCAAGTAAACTGGTTGATGCACATGGCAATGCATGACATGCAAAATGGCTGATTCGCACAACTTACCAAAAATTATTTCTTTTGTTTGTTGGACAATATAAATTTATGATCTTTCTTTTGTGTACAGGTGAAATGCATAGAGATGGCGTTGATAGTGAGAAAAAGGCACCTTGATTTGGGTGGTGACACTTTTGTCGTATGGAAGTGACTAGAAATATGTTTCTTGTTATTTTTTCCAGAATTTGACTGCTATGTGTAACAAGATTTTCTCCATTATATTATCTGCGATGCAGGCTGTAGTGAGAGCATGTTTCAATGGTGAGCTCAATAATGGAAATTTGTTCTTACTAAAATTTATTTGCAAGCAAGGTTGATTTAGGCATATCATAAAACATATTTATTTGGTATGTTTACCGTTTAATATTGTCCAGCAAAAGTTTACAATCTTTTTCCTTCAAACAAAACTTTTATAAATATTGTTAGTCTTGTTTTCGTTTTTTAAAGAGGTTGTTTCCTGTTGCACATTTTTATTTATTCATTTATTGAGATTTTCTTGTTTCAATTTTATGACATGCCATTTTTTAAGTACAATTTAGGACCGAAATATCAACTTTCAAAACATGAAACATGATACATGGAAGATTACTTAATTCAACTTCTTTAATGACATCCTTCGTCACAATCATACAATATATAAATGTACATGTTAAGAGGGTCGAGAGTCATTTTGATTCTAAGATATAAATGTGCCATGTGAGATCCACAACAATAGAAAGGTCTATATGCTAGGCACTAGTAATCTGGTTAGAGGGTAGACTCCTTGCTTATTATAAGCTAACCCTAATTAAAACATGAAAAGAGAGAGGGAAATGCTTAATATTAAAATATAAAAAATAGAGAAGACATAAGTCAATAATAGGAATCCTTTTGTCAATTGATCAATTTCTTAAAATATTAATTAATAAATACAAATATAAGTTCAATTGTATAAAAATCACTTATTTGAGAAGTAGAGATGATAATATATAATTAGGTCACAAATTTGTTAACCATATTACTAAAGTGAGTTTTTCTTTTGCTATTTTCAAGGAAATTGTACTTTTAGGTTCAAGGCTAAGGGTTGGGCTCCCAAGCCTAAAACAAAAGAAGATTTATGAGTTTCAAATTCCAAATTTTATGAAACACATATCAAATCCAAAATGGATTCTCGTTTTAAAAAGAAGCAAGAATATGATGTAATTAGAAATGAGTACTCATTTTATTTTTCATAATAGACAACCATTTTAAAAATGAAAATGGGCATCCATTGCATACAAGTAGAAATTTAAGTTTAGGAGCTTAGCTTGAACCTAAATGGGTACTCGTTCTTGTCGGGATGCTTTTCAAGCTTGATGCTTCTACTAAAAGTGCACCCAAATTTTTACACTTACCCTATTTCATTCTTAAATAAAGCATGTGGATGTCCAATATCAAATTTTTACACTTGCCCTATTATATTCTTAAATAAAACATGTGGATGTCCAATATCACTTTGGTACATGATTGCAAGTGGATAGTTTATGTTGACGTGTCTTGACACTTAAAAAACATAGTGTAGATGTTCTTACTAAGCTTGTAAGCATAATTTGTTTATGTTGATGCAAGGAGGTCATGGGCCCCACTTCTTGTACTTGTCTACATCTTGTGTTCCAATAGATGTATTTAAAATGTATTATGTCAAGCAGGAGCATTTTAATGTTAAGGTACAATAAATCTTGTAAATCCTATGCCATTTATTATACCAACATTCTTGTTAAAGTGTCTCTAGGTTCCTAGGGTGTTATTAGTGTAATTATTTTCTATATATAATTTGAATCATTCATAAGGGATGAAGGGGTTCATCAAAAATAGAAACCAATAATTTATAATTGATAGCAATTAAGTTCTTAAATGGTGATGTGCAGGGGATCCTATCCCTTGAAAAAAAAAATTATAATAGAAAATCAAAGCAAAAATATCACAAAAAATTCCAAAAATATACAAGAATTTCTATTTAATTATTGAAATACATTCAGGCAAGCTTGTTGGCTTTCAACTTAGATATGAGAATTTGATTAAAAACTAATATCAACCAGTAAGAAAATTGAAGAAGTTGAGAAATACAACTTCAGAGATCCTAACAACACCTGCAAGCAAAATACTTGTCACAAGAGAATAATGGAGGCAAAAAAGCAATAATAGCTCTGGAGAAAAAGATTATCATTCAGAGAGGGAATTTATGAAAAAGTACAATACAATCCTTATAAAAGGATATTAGCAACCCTAAAGGTGTGTAACCCTAAAAAAACCCTAAATGGATAATGTGTATTTAATAATTAGAATAATTATTAAATACCAACAATATTAATAAATGCCTAAGTTTAGCTTAAGCATAGAGTATAATAGACTAATAATTAAATTAATAATTATTAGCCAATACATGATAACTCTAACACCCCCCTTAAGATGAACTTAGGGAGTAGCTAAAAAACAACTAAGGACTAAGAAATGCATGTAAACAAAATACATGAAAGTAACAATGGGTCCCAGCAACTAGGCCTGATGAGGTACCCAGGGACCAGTATGTTGTTCGCACTGCTGATGTTAGTAAGACGTCATGCTAATGTCAGCGAAATATTTTGAGAATATTCTCTACTGTCAGAAAAAACATCTCCCTACCAGAAATTTTTTCCCTAGCAAAAAAAAGGGCCCTGGCTGGAAAAGAATTCGGTGGGCTGGGGGTCTGGGCATTGGCGACGGGGTGGCAACAGTGGCCGAGAGGCAACAGGCGGCGGCCGTGCATGACGGCCCTAATGGTTGAAGGGCAGCAGTGGGTGGCACAGAGATGACCGTGGATGGAAGGCAGCAGCAACGACAATGGTCAGAGGGCGGCAGTGCGTGGCATGGGGGTCGAAGTGCAGCCATGGACGACGGGCGGCACGGGGGTCGGAGGTGACAATGCCTACATGGGGGCTAGACGGTGGTGGCCGGGAGGAAGCATGGAAGACAAGGCCTTGTCGTGGCCAAAAAAAAAGGCCGAAAGGCAATTGTGGGGTAGGGTACACGACTTGTAGAGGCCGGCAAACGCCCTCAAATTGCCTTTTAAAAAAATAAAAATGAAACCCCCATTTTTTTTAAAAAAGGTTTTTTTGTTTAGATTTGTTTTTGCATTCGGCTTAGGTATGTCATTAAACTGCTAAATAAATTTTTAAATTTTTTTTTTTTTTTTTCTCGAAATCCATGCCGAGAAAAAGACAAAAAACAAAAAAAAATTCAAAGCCAAATTTGTCCAAATTGGACAAATTTTATATGAAAATGGGTGTTTTGAGGTCAACTATGAGGTCCGTTTGAGCGCAAAATGCCCAAAAACAAAAAATCTCCCCATATGCAAATAAAAAACTCTAAAAAGCTTGAAACCCTAGCCTCCAAAAAATCTTCTAAAAAATCAAGAACAAGTAGCAATACATGTAGGCTCTAATACCATGAAGAAGTTGATAAATACAACTTCAGAGATCCCAAGAACACCTACAAGCAAAATACCTATCACAAGAGAATAATGGAGGCAAAAATGCAATAAAGAAAAATATTATCATTCAGAGAGGGAATTTATGAAAAATTACAATACAATCCTTATAAAAGGATATTAGCAATGCTAAAGAAACCCTAAAGGGATAATGTGTATTTAATAATTAGAATAATTATTAAATACCTATAATATTATTAAATGCCTAAGTTTAGCTTAAGGGTAGAGTATAATAGACTAATAATTAAAAATAAAATTATTAGCCAATACATGATAACTCTAACAAAAATGATTCTACACCAATATTTCATCCAAAAAATTCTCCTAAGAACTCTAATAAACTCCACTTGCAAATTGTAACCATCAAGTTGGTTATTTGCCTTCAACTAGCTACTCATTCTTCAACACGTAACTATAAAATTGAATCGTCCAACCTCCTATCTTCAATTTAATGAAATGTGATACCATAAATAATACACCTATGATTATCACAACCTATTATTAGGTAACCCAACCAAATTCCATGTTGAGATTTAAAATCCCTCCAAAAGTCATTTAAAATCTTCATTAAATGTTGTCATAAAGTTGCACAAGTTCACCTTAACTTACACCAATGAAAAATAACAAATTATTTTTAAATCATACTTAGATACCACATCCTCTAACAACCAATCAAGCTAGTCAACTATGAGAGATCCATAACTCCACCATATTATAAGTTAATACATGAAATTCCAAGTTTCCCTTGGGAGCCCACCTATGAATAAATGCATCTACAAATGACATTAAGGAATTTATAATAACTCCCACTACTAACTTGGGTGCCCAAATCTACTAAGTTGTCACAAACATGTGTCCATATTTTTGGTAAGCTAAAATCATAGGCTTTGGCCAAACAATTTATTTAAAATTCTAGGACTTATTAAAAAAAATTGTTCATGAAAAAATTTAAACTAAACTATAACAAAAAAAAATAAAAATATTTTTGTTTGATGCAATATTTCTCTCATATCCAAGGATGCTCCTACATCAAACACCCCAGGTAGGAATTTTTTGTTAATGTTGATTTATAAAATGGAGTTGAGTGGTGAATCTACCCTCTCAAATTATAAGCAATATTCAACTAAATCCATCACCGAAATTTGTAATATTGTTAACTCCTTCTTTCTCCTCTTCCAGGACCTAACAGAAACAAGCATCCTTCTTCTACAACTCTATTCAGTATTCAACCTACTTAATGTGGAATTAGATCCACCATAGTATGACCATCTCCTCCAAATATAACTCTCACTCTCCTCTAATTTTATGGGATTCAATGCACCATAGTCCATCCACCTCTACCAAAACACATTTGCACTAAGCTTTGCAATGCCATATAAACCTTTGCATACCATAAATCACTATTAAAATGTAACTAAACCATCTCATTTGAGTTCACTAAACCTTCCAACTGAACATGAAAATCATTAATAAGAAAATATTTTACCTACACATTACTTTCTACAATATCATTTTCAACCTCAAGAAAGCAAAATTTGAAATCTGGTTTTACCTCATTACCTTCTATTGCAACTTTTGTTTCACCTACAATTAGTTTTTCTCATTATTTTTTTAATCATAGAAGTAAAGTATCCTTCTCAACCTCATTTGTATCCTCTAAATAATTGTCTCTATATACAACATCATTATCCTCATATCCATTTTCATAATAACATTCAAAAACATCAAACTTCACATTAATTAACTTCACTACATAATTCTTTCTTCGCTATTACTCATTATATTATTCAAGAACAAATAAAATTTGGTTCTAATCTCATCAAAATCGGATATTTACCTTTTCCTTACTTATGCAAGATAATTTTTAGCCTCCTCATATATATTTATTACATTCATATCATTCACATGGAAATCAAAATCTTCAATGAACTCACAAAATGTAAGTTTTACCCTTTTTTTAATGTTGCAACATGGTTGTCTTCTTCTTCAATCTCCTCTATTGTACTCAACTTCTTTTTTTTTGATACAACCTTTATAATTTTATTCTCCATATCTTCCAATAGACATTCCTTAGCTTCGGGTTCATCAATTTCTTCATATGCATCCTCTTCTTTTTCCTTAATGTTACATGCATGACACTATATTATATCTTCTTTCCTATAGTCAAAATATCATTAGAAAGATACATAGAATTACGATCACCTCTCTCATGATTGAGGGTTTTTCTCCTTTTAAACTCTTCTTCCATTTCTTTCACCTAGTTCTTCAACTTTATAAATTCTTCTCTCGTTTGTTCTCTTATTCTCTCTCTAATTTTTTCCAGGCCAAGAATCCTAAGAATCTACCAAATGAATAAAAGCATTTTCCTCTTGATCTTTTCCATATTCAAGGCCTCACAAATCCTTAACAAAAATGATCTATGCAACTCCTCTTACAAGTTGCACGTACATATGCAACAAACTCACACACACTCTACCCTAAAGTCCTAGTGAAAATTGCCTAATGTTCAACACTCTACTTACACACTCAAGAACACTAGCTCTAATACCATTGATGAAAAGAGGATCCTTTCCCTTATAAAATATCTAATTTAGAAAAGAAATCTCAACGCAAAATTCTCACAAGAGAATGCAAGAAATATAGAGGATTTCTATTCAAATACTAAAATAAAACTAAAATACATCCAAGAAAGCCTATTGGGTTTCACTTTACATATGAGAATCTTACTATAGACTGATATAAACCTTAAAAAAATGATTCTATATAAATATTCCATCAAAAAAATTATTCTAAGCTCTCTCACACATCCACCTGCAAATAGTAACCATCAACTAGGCCTTCAACCTTCAAATAGCTACTCATTCTTTGACCTGTAATTGTAAAATTGAATCCTCCAACTTTCATCTTCAATTTTATGCCACGAATAACTCTCTATGGTTATCGCAACCCATTATTGGGTATCCAAATAAATGTCACATTAAGATTGAAAATCCCACCAAAAATTATTCAAATTTTTCTTTAAATGCTATCATAATGTTGCACTAGTCCACCTCAACTTCCACCAATGAAAAATAACATGAATGATAAATTTTAAATTATAGTTACCCAAATACCACATGTAAATAAGGAGACCACAATGAAATAATAAATATAATATAATATACTTGATAAATGTTGCCATAAGCCACGTCCTCTAACAACTAATCAAACTAGCCAACTATGACAACTCTTTAAGTCAACCAAATTTTAAATTAACACATGGGATGCTAAGTGTACTTGGGAGCCCACCTTTGAATACATAAATTTTCAAATGGAATTAAGTAATGTCAAATAACTCCCACTCCCAACTTGGGTTCCCAAATAAAATATTTTGAGAGTAAGCCTTATAGTTGTCATCGACATGTTGTTGAACACACCACAAAACTCAGGGGGTGAATCAATTAGGACCTTATAAGTTTTTTTAACATCAAATAATAATTAACTTATCTTTCCAAATATGAAACATGAAACCACAAAGCACAATACACACAAGTGTTGGTGTATTACATTACTTAGTATAGTTTTAGATTAGTAATTAAATAAAACAAATTAGTTAGTGTGTTAGCTATTGGGATGTTATCCTTGTATGTTATTTGTATTGAAAATAAGGCTTTATAAGTAGTGGTAATGCATAATCTATCTGAATTGAATAATATCATATTACGTTTAGTTTTTACCTTTTTGGTTCACGTTTGGTATCAGAGAAGGATGGTGAATGCATCAAGTATGGTGAATGCCATGAGAGATGTTGATTAGTTTTGTTGCACAACAATTCCCTTAATGTGAAGCATCTTGCTAAGGTAAGATGAAATCACTAAATTTTTCTTCATTCATTGTATATGGAGGCTACAATATGTAGAAAGAAATCACCAAAAGCTCGTGAGATAACAAGCTTGAAATCTATGTTGGCTCTCCATATCAAAAGCATTTTTAGGTTGTGTATGTTTAATCTATCATCATTTCTTGTAAGGTCAAAATTTTTTATCCCAACATCATCACATTACAAGGTAGATATATTTTGTTCTTTCCATGGAGCTTTGTATCAATGTTCTACTTTTTTCCCTTCTTTCGTAAGAATGTTCCCTTTTTTAATTTTGTGTGCCTTTGAACCCAGTTAATGATCTCTTCATAGTCGTGGTTAAGATTCACAACAAAGATCTCAGTTGTTCTCAACAAGCAGAGATCATCTAGTGGGGAACAAAATATTGTGCTATTTCTGCATGATGGAGCATGAGGGTTCCAAGCATTGATGTACATGTCAAAATATTTCCATTCTCTTTCAACTTCAGTGTTGTTCTTCCAATCATGTTTATCCATATATAGTATGTTGTGGAGCCAAGGGAACATGTGTACATGAGCAGTGCCTCTATGTTGCCACTCATATCTATACCAATAGCCTTTTACCAGAATCAATTTTTTAATCATTTCCTCATACAATATTATGAATCGTTCATGCAAATATAATGATGTGGCATGGGGATTATTGATTAAATTATCCAAGCGTTGTTTGTTTGATTGCATCTGGATAGGCACAACATTTGACAAAAAATATTGTAGATCTAGCCACTTTGTTTCGGTTGCATTCAATGTAAAAAAAAGAGTGGGAGATCCTCTTTGGTTGATCATGTTTGTCAACTCAGCTCGACACTTGTTATAATATGGTCTTGTACCTCTAATGGTAGGTCCAAAGTGCATGACCTCCTCAGCTAACTATGTGTCGAGAAAATTCTTTAGATGTGCACAAAGGTTTTTGATGGTGGTTGGCATGTTTTCTTTTGCATTTTGTTACAAAAATTATTGCAAGTGTTTGAGTACGATGCCGCAACATAAGATTGAAGATAAAATAGTGAAACATTGGATGCCTTCCAAATCTTTGGTCATGGAATCACATGAAGTGCAATGTATACTCATGTATTTTCACTTCTCTAAGTCATGGTTGCATGCGTAGCGTAGTTCCATTAGGGGAGAGAGTTGGAAATGCCATATCAAGAAATCCTTCACTATTGTATTCATTTATTTGAGAGGCGTCTATTTTAGGCCAGTCAATAACATTGTTTGTCTTGTCCTGAAGGTCTAGTGTTTGCTTAATAATTTATAATATTGGGCATATTTGAATTTGCGAAGGAATTTATAGTATGAATCTAGCACCTTACATGTTTCATGGTGTTTTCGTGCAAGTTCATCCACCATCAAGACTTCATAATCTTGCACATCATGAAAATCTTGACTCAGTTGGCTATCTTCTTTAATAGTCTTATTGCCCAATTTGTCAAAATGTTGTTAAAGAAGGTTTCAACATTGTTTTCATAAAAGCCCAACCAATTCACATATGTTGAATTATTTGTTGACATAGCTACATCGTTTGTTTTTGGCCGACTTACACTATTATTTGAGGGACTACTTGGAATGCTAATGACCTCATCAGGTGCTCTTGGGTTTTCCATAACCTGAAAGTATAATTCAACCAAAAATAAGCTAAATACCTTTCCAATGCTAATAATGATACTATTATTGATAGCTCTACATAATAAACAAGCTAAACACCAAAAATTAACTTAAACATATTTAAACCTACACAATATAATATTATATTTAGATTATAATATTGTTTAATGCCTATACATGCATACATACATACATACATACATACATACATACATAGCATAACATTATTTGATACATTATATCATATTAACAATATCACAAGAAATTAATCTATTCAAATAGATTAAAGGTATTATTATATAAATCTAATTTTTACATATATTTTTTATAGTCCATGTGAACATTCAATATATATATATATATATTACAATTTATTAATATTTTTATATTATTTTTTACTTATATTATTTCACATTAATATTATCATATGATCCCTAATGGTAAGCATCCACTAATTATGAACCTACCTATAATTGGAAGCATAATTCGTATAAAATGATAAAGAATGCCATATGATTTGTATCTTTTCCTTTTTCTTTTTCTTTAAATTCTTTTTCCTTTTTTTGACAATGAAGGATTTTAATTGAACAAAAATTTAAAAAACTTTAAATATTTTTTTACATACATTTTTATGTCTATGTACTTCTTTACTTTTTAGATAAAATAAGAACTACTTATTTAGTCTACAAACAATGCTTTTTTTTTTCTCTATTTTCAATTTATATTCAATTTTTTTACCTACATATTAGTATAAATATTTTTTTTTTAAATTTCATATTTATTTATATTTTTATGTTTTTTTACTACATTTAGATTGATTATTTGTAAAAAATTTGAAATATAATAGTTAAAATATATTTAAGTTGAATTGGCTACAATTTGTTAACTCTACATAATTTTTTCTTTTAATTCTATATATATAAAAAATGATGTTTCTAAATGATTAATTAAAATACATTCATAGACATTAAAAAAATTATATTATTTAAATCTAATTTATATAAAATTATTTGATGATAAGCATTTCTAATATTTTATACATATGAGAATAACTACTACTCTTAATGTTCTCATGATTATAGAGAGTCCAACAAGAGTGTTGATTGGGCTGCCAACGAGGCAGTGTGGAGTGGGCAGATAAATATTTGGTATGGAGAGGGGGAGCTCCCTCAAGTGGCACATGACATTTTAAATTATGAGAGATGTCATGGAAAACAAGGTAGGATTTGATATCATTTCTCGATATGGTAGGGGTGGTCGTGGCATCATGAAGTGGTTTCGTAATCAACTGAGAAGGAGGTGCACCATTTATTGACATAACATATTGCACGCTTTGTGGGTTCTTCTTTCCATTTGGAGCGGAAGCTTGAGAAATGTCTATTTGCTTCTAGAGGCTTCTTCTTTATTTCTTAAAAAAAGAAAGTTTGCAGAGAAGAGTAGTATTTGCTGGAATTTACATTTTGTTAATCCTAATAAGAAGATGGGGGTAAATCATAAGCGCATAGAGGCTACAAAAATAGATAAATGGCAGAACCGTCCCCAGGTTTGGGTTGTGCTGCAAGTGGCAAAAATGGCAGATTACATGGAAATAATGCAAGAAAGAAGACCTGAAATTACTAAGATTTTCAAAAGGGCACCTTGACCATTCATAGTAGGAAGGTTAAGGTTAATGAGACCATGATCACAGAGGCGACTGGTCTGTCCATGGATGGAATCAAATTCTATAGGGATGGAAAGCTATCAAAAGTTGTTGTGAAGAAATTCCCCAAGGATGAGATGGAGAAAGAGAAACTAGTCAAGGGAAGCCATACATACTACTCCCCTAAGGTAATCAAGATGCTCTGGTGATGGATTTTGTTTGTTGTCTTAGAATTCATAACTTTAGATGGTAGATATACCAGAGTTTATAGTTACCATTTTGTTATTCTTAATCATTTATGGCACAAGGAGAAGATCTCCCTCCCCTACTACTTGTTCTATGCTCTCAATACTGGGATTATGAATTCTATCTCTAATCCCAAGACTAACCCTGCATTACATTAGGGTCTTAGGGTGGTCTTATACAACCATATCAAGAACACTACTATTCAACTGGCTATATCTGAGGTATCTGAGTCATATGATAATTTGGTTGATTTAGATGATGAAGATTATGAAGGGTATGACACAAAGGCGGATGTCAAGTTGGACCCCCATACCACTGGGTTGAGCAAGGGTAAAAGGAAAACCAGCCAAGAGGAACACGGTAAAGGGTCGATCAGTCAGAAAAATAAGAGGGAGGACGATGACAGTTGATACAAGGAAGAAAAGGAGAGTGAAGATGACATGGAGACAAACTGTGAGCAGGTTCAAATTATCTCAAGCCAAAAGAAAAAGGGGGAAGATGTTGAGAGGTGAGGAGTTGGAGGCCAAGAACCACTCGCCCCTTCCTATTGGCTCCAAGAATCAGAGTAAGGGATTGGTTGAGGAGGATACCCCCAACAAGGAAATTAAGATAGTTGAATGGAAGAAGGTGGGTCTAGAGGTGAACTTGGACCCTCTTGGAGATGAGTCTCAGGATGACTCTCCTCTGGACTTCGACCTCTGCATCGAAAATTGAATGGATTGCTTCAATAATGTCTTATTTTGGGTACAAAAAGAAATTAAAAACATAAAAGCTAAATGGGTATAGGAAGCTAGCAAAATTGAAGCTATGGAAGCTATTGGCACCGACAAATTTAGCTCTCTACCTGACTGCTTAAGTGAGCTAAGTAAAGCTATTAGTAATGCAGAGGAAATTATGAATGCCCAACGCAATAGCTTTAAAACCCTAGAAGATAGAGTAGGGGAAACTGAAAAGAAGATGGAAGGGATTGAGAAGACCCTCAAAAATATTGGGGTGTAGAGTTACAAGATTTCAAAGGCCACCTTTGATAGTATCAAGGTCCTTATTAGCAAACTCAAACAAGTCCAAGGGGATAAGGTGATCGGCGACACTACTGAGCAGAAGGATGGAACCCCTGAAGATAAGGAAGCTGGTCCTAGAAAAAGAACGAAATCAAGTGCCAGGAAGAAGAAAAACCAAAGAAGGGACATTGAAGATCTCAAGAGGACTGCTATGACAATGCAGCAATTGGAGTTGGAAGCTGCCAAATTGCTAAAGAAATTCACCTAGGCTTGGTTGTTTTTTTGTACTTTCTATGTCATCAAATGTTTAGTTTCTTTGTGCTATGACTTTTCTGCTGCTACCTTTTTGTTTTTGGCCAGCTGTCCTCTTTGTGGCTATTATCTTTTTTTTTTTGGTGGACTTTGATGACTATCTTTTGAATTTCTGATGTAAAGGGTTTTGGGGACCCTTCAAAACCTATTTTCCCCTAATCAAAACTGTGACGAACCCTATTTATCCATAATTATTTAATTAGGAAAATAATGTTTACTTTTCGTAAATGGAATGAAATTGAAATGGAAATGGAAAGTTTTAGAAGAATTAGATGATAATGTTAAAGAAACTCAAATGCAAAGAAATGGTTTATATTATTTTCTCTAAGTTCAATTGAAAGATCGGTATTATTTTTATTATTGGGGATTGTCATTGCTAATGAGAAATTGAGTGCAAGTGAATATAGGAATAGGTGAACATAGATGAAGGCAAGAACCTGGCTCAAGTAGAGTTGTCTTAGCTCTTCGACTTTGCTAGAATATATGGAATCTCACATACAACTTTAGAATACTTATGCATGCATTTGATATATAATTGTAGTTTGTGATAGAATTAGACTTGAATTACATTAGTGATTGTGAAATATTATGCTTTATTGTTAAAAGATATGTATTTTGTTTAATGATTTAAAAAATTAATAAATGACCATATGATTTCACGTTCTTTTGTGCAGATATGTGTGATTTAGTGAACTATATATTTATTTTCTTACTTATAGATGCACTTATAATTATACGTATTAGAAATATATATGAGTTTGGATAATGATTCGATTATATACATGTATATACATATGTAATTATATCATATATATATATATATTAATTACATATCTATATACATGTATATACATATGTAATTATAATATATATATATATATATTTGATAATAATTAGTGATTTAATTAAATAGCATATTAACCAAATGGTGGCAGATTATAAGTATTATGTTATAGGCAAGGTGACAGTTAATTTAATACAAAGTATATGTTAAATGAGGGAGGTCAATAGTAATATCAACCACTCCCCACATTTATAGCGAGGGGTCGGTATTACCACCGACCACCCCTCTTCCCCTTTTTACTTTCCATATCGACCACGTTGCAGTACATGGTAGGCATAATGAATTCTTGGTCTTCAAAAAACAATACATATGATTTCAGAATTAATTTAATAAACTTTGCATGTCCAACACATAGGTGTTTGAATAAGATTAGGACTTTGTGGAAGAAATATGTAAGACACCAAACTATCAGTGGTGTTAAGATAAATAAGTCACCACTAAGAGAGATAGGCCCAAAAATAGGAAAGAAGGTAGATGAAAATACTATATATAATTCATCGAATTGGAAGAGAAAGACACACATACAACAAAGGATTAGAGAATGAAATGTAGAAGACAAAATTATTAGAGATTTAGGAGTATTACGACCAATCGTAAAAGATTGGTGATGATCATCTCAGATTTAGCATCAAATTTCAGAGGTAGGCTCTTAAACAAGCATTGGTTTGTTTTATTATTAAAGAATTAAAATAGAATTATGTTGAGAATTGTTTATTTTAGATCAATAATGAAGAAATAGTTAAACATTGAATTAGTTCTATGCATTAGAAGTCATATTAATTTATTTTGAAATTTCATTTGAAATCTATATGTATGTGCATATGGTCTTACATGATACTTATTTATAGCACCTAGTAGTCAAATACTTGATATTTATAGAACACGAAGTACTAGTAACACATATATAGGTTATTGAGAAAATAAAATAAAGAATGTGTTCTCATTTCTACTCAATTATATGTAAAAATACATACATGTGTTACACCTTCTTATATTTAATTCTTGTATTTGATTTACTTGAAAGCTAGAAGTGAAAGATTGGTTTCTTTTTAGATTTATTTGTTGTCCACGAGAGATTGTTTTCTTGACATATATAATTAGTTACAAATAAAATATTGTTTTCTTCTATATCTATTTAACGAAAGATTGCCTTCTTTAATATTATTTTTTATCATGCAAAAATTAGGAAGCTAGAATTGAGAAAAGAAAGATTGTCTTTTATGTATTCACTATGATGAACATTAGGAAAGCTAGATATGTTTTTTTTTTGGGGAAAGTTACCTTCCAGGAGGGGTGCCAAATGTGGGTTATAGAGAGAGAGTTTTCTTTTTCCAAGCTATATTTTATTGCTATGCATGGCATTATACTCGGCCAAGTAACCAATTGACCATTGAAATAGATGCCTTTATTTTGCTATCCACTGTACCACACCCTTGATTGATCTTGCTTGTTTCTTTATTGAATTAGAAAATTGAAAATGCATGTATCATTCTAGGCATGCAAGATTCCATCTTGTCTATCAAATTTTTTTTGCTAAGCAATTCATGCAAGGTCAAGTATTCTTGATTGACCAAGAATTCTAGGGAAGTGTAAGCTTCAAGGTTGGGTGAAAAAAGTACTTAAATCTTGTTCTCATCTTCATTCTAAAGATTGTATTCAAGATAGCTTGGATTGCAAATCAAAGGACGCATCTCATCCTGTACTTTATGTCTATATTCTTATTTGAACTTAAGGCATTAGAAAGGCCTAAGTATTGTATGTAGATAGGATTAAGATACTATTACAATTTCCCATTGAATTGAAAAATCTTTATCTATTTATAGAAATCTTGTATATATTATGATATAGATAGAATGACCATTTAGTGCTAAGAATGAAATAATGGAAGAAAATAGACTTATTAAAGGAATTATGAGTTTATTTAAGAATAAAGAGTATTTCATTTTATTATTGAGTTTAGAAAATTTTACATCTTTACATTTTGGTATCAGAGCTTGGTTTATAACTCTAGGGCCTATGAGACCACTTCATAAATGAAACCATGTTGCTATCTAACATATATTACAAGGTGAATTTATGACAACAACCCAGAAGAAGAAGGGTGGTTGAGTAAAGAAGAAATGTTTTCCTCCTACTATAGAATGAATTCATGATATTCAAGGTGAGATTGATAAGGTCGAGGAAGGGAGTTGTCTACTTCTAGGATGAAAGAAGAAAGGAATCAACTCCTGAACCAAGAAAGAAAGAAAAAAATAAAAAAAATCTAATCAAGCTAAGTAGGATAAGGGAAAACTCACCTACCCCATTCCCTTGGGAGGCAAGAATAGTTGGACTACCCTATTAATGAGATAGACAAAGAATATCTATATGAGTGTCTCCTTATTGAGTAAACTATATTTAGTTTAGATGAGTCGAAAGGTTACAACCATTGACTCTATGAGAAGAGATATGAATGTGGGTGATATCATTTATGAACAATCGATAAATAAAGTCACCTTTTGGGAAATAAACATAGTGTCATGATAGGCGGATAAAGAGTGTCTCCTAGAGTTAGCATACTTAATGGACATATACGTTGGATAATAATTTATTGAGTAAGAGTTGAGAAATTATATAATAAAGTTGTAGTTGAGACTTTATTGATATAAAAATGATGGTTGTCATTAGAACCAAGATGCTTGGGATGCTTGATTTATTAGACTGGTAATTATTCTAACTTGTCTCTAGCAAAAGATATTATTATATGTCTATAGTGTAGGAGGTAGGTACTATATGGATAGGAATTATGGATGATATGATGAAATCTTCATAGGACTCCTGTATTCTAGTTTTGTATCCTCATAGTTAATCATGAAATTGTTGGTACTATACTCTCTCTAGCATATTTTGGAAAAGATACCCCTAGGTGTTGTAACACCCCCTCATATGTGACTACTCCTAGTCACTTAGTACATTTGATATGTATTCAGTTTGTTTCTTTATTTGGTTTAGTGATGAACTATTTGATCATTGATTTTTGGATTAGCTTTGACTTCTTAAATTGATTATATTTTACATTTTCTTAACAGATGAGTCACCAATTTTTTGTTTTGTGGCCCTTGGTTGCACTTGAATTAATGTTTCATTATGCGCATTTAATGATTTACTATTGAAATTGATCACTTTTCTCTTAACCTTTATGGTGGCGTATCTAATGCTTAAAATTTTTATTGTCTTTCAGTTGCATATTGCATTCACTCCCTATCATGTTCATAGTGAACCCTTGATAGTATGTCCTATGGAGTAATAAGCGGAGAATGTACCAAACATAGGTGTTTGTGTCAATTCGGGCAATAATACTATGTATATGTGTAATTTTAAGTTTGATTGAATTCAATGTGTGGAATAAGTGCATAGGCCTTGCAAAGTTATATATATATATATATATATATAGTAGACAGACAAATTCTAATTAGTTTGTCAATTTTATGTAATCTTACTTCCTTGGTTTTACCTTCGAGATCATGAGACCATGTAACATTTCTTTTGTGAAAAGTTGGTTTTGGAGTCTTGAACATCCAAGAATATATGGTCTTTGGCATAAAGACACATTTGAGATAATTAAGTATAGGATTGCACTAGTAGTTGTATAACATATGTTATGATGTTAATAATTTTTTGTCATCATGGTTTCTTTGTTATTTGTTGATTAAAAGTATACCTACTAGTTTGGAAATCTTAATGGATTCATAAAAGTCAGAGGTATGAAGCAGATTTAGTTGGTTGGAATATTTGGAAATAAAAAGGAAGTCAAATGATGGGTTCTCATAGATCAAGGAAATCATTATGCTTCAAATTGTCCACATCGTACCACTACACAAATAGGAGGAAATCAACAAGGAAATTCACAACATCAGATTCATGCAGCGACTGACAACTGCCAGGCTGATTTTCAAGCTTCACCTATCTAGATGACGGCTAAGATTTTTGGTCAACCAATTTCTATTTTGATAGATACAAAAGCTAGTGAATGCTTTATTGATCCTAAAGTAGTTTCTAGATTATCTATTAGACCTGGTTATATGTCAAATACATGGATGGTTCAATATGAAAATTGAGCGGAGAAGAGGGTAGATTCATATCTATTTTGTAGTTATTTAGAGCTCCATATTCTCCAAACTCAAGTTAATCTTTATGTGGCACCGCTAGGATCATATGATGTGATCTTAGGTATCAATTAGTTAAGTGTGCACAAATTTGTAGTAAATTGTGAGGATAAGGTTATTAATGATTTTGGAAATCTAGTTGAGATTCTTGGATGTCAAAAGCCTATTGAATTAAGACACATCTCAGCCATGCAACTCAAGAAAGTCCAAAGGAAGGGATGTTCCATTTTTGCTGTTAGTGTAAGTGACTAGGATAATGCCAAGAAGAGCCCTAAGGATTATCTTGTTCTTAGAGAATTCATGGACATTTTTCCAAGAGACCTTACTAATTTACCACCTAAAAGGGAATCTGACTTCTCTATAGAATTTTTACCTAGAAATGAGCCACAATCCAAGGCTCCATACAGAATGACAACCTTATAATTGTATGAGCTTAAGGCTCAATAGCAGGAATTGCTTAGTCAAGGTTTCATAAGATCTAGTTGTTCCTGTGGGGTGCACCAGTTATCTTCGTGAAGAAGAAGCATGTTGCCTTGAGATTATGTATCAACTAGATGATGCTAAACAACATAACCATTAAGAATAGATATCCTTTGCCAAGGATAGATGAACTTTTTGATCAAATGATGTGTGCTTCAGTATTCTCTAAGATTGATCTTTGATCAAGTTATCACCAGCTGAGAATTAAGCATGAGGATATTCCTAAGACAACATTTAAAACTCGGTATGGACACTATGAGTTCACACTCATACCTATTGGTCTAACCAATGCACCAACTGCGTTCATGAACCTTACAAACAACAATTTTAGAGAGCACCTAGATGATTTTGTGCTTATATTCATTGATGACATATTGATCTATTCCAAGAATGAAGAGGAACACTAGAAGCACTTAATGATAGTTTTGCAACGGCTAAGGGATCGAAAGCTTTCTGGTATGTTTTTAAAATGTGACTTCTATCATGAAAACTTGCACTACTTGGGCCATGTTATTTTTGTAGAAGGAATTTCAGTTGATCCTGAAAAAATAGAGGCAATTGTAGAATGTCTAACACCTCAGAGTGTTCCAGAGGTCATAAGTTTTATGGGTCATGCAGGATACTATCGAAAATATGTGGAAGGATTTTCTAGGAGAGAAACACCTATTACTTCTCTTAAAAAGAAGGGAAAGAAATTTGAATGTACTAAGAAGTGTGAAGAAGAATTTCATCTTTTGAAGCAAAAATTTACAACAACACCAGTATTGACTATACCAGATCCTAAGGGACACTTCTCAGTGATTACAAATGCTTCAAGTGAAGGTGTAGGAGTTGTGTTAATGCAGGATGGATAGGTGGTTTCTTTTGAGTCTAGGAAACTGAAACAATATGAATTGACCTATGCACCTCATGACTTGGAGCTTTTAGCTATAGTTCATGCATTACAGATGTGGAGGCATTGCCTTCTAGGGAAGCCATTTGAGTTGAAGATAGACCACTCAGGACTGAAATATATCTTTACCCATTCTAACATTAAAGATAGATAGAGAAGGTGGCTTGAATTCCTAAGTGAGTATGATTTTGGTATTAAATATATCAAGGGAAAAGGAAATAGGGTACTAGATTCTCTTGGCAAAAGAAGACATCTATCTGCTATGGTTACTACAAGGTCAAACTTGAAGCAGCAAGTATTTTAGAATATTTTTAAAGATGAGCATTACCTAAGGGTTAAGCAAGCCTTCGAAGTAGATCCTTTTAGATAATCGATTGGATGGATATGAGTTGGAACCATATGGTATTTTGAGATACCAAAGAAGGATGTATATTCATGAAGGTGGAGACTTAAGGAAATTAATATTACATGAGGTACACAATACACCTTATTCAGGACATCCTCGAGTGACAAAGATGGTAGCTAAATTGAGATATTTGTATTTATGGTCTAAACTCAGGAAAGAGGTAATTGAGTATGTGGTACAATGTTTGGAATGTCAGTGAGTGAAAGCTGAGCATGTTCATTTGGCAAGACTTTTACTTTGGCATGTCATACCAGAGTATAAGTGGCAAGTAATCAATATGAAATTTATTCAATAATTTATTTTGAGTAAGAACAAGGATGATATCATAGTTGGTTATTGTCAATAGATTGACAAAGATTGCATATTTCATACTTGGACATATTTAAAGATGAATCATTAACTCTTGTGAAGAAATTTATTCATTCAACTTATCGATTGCATGGAGTTACAAAAAAAGTAAAATAGAAAAAATCATAAGATCAAATAGAAATTGCTCGATGACATTTTCATTTTGGGCAACATTGAATGCAGCTTTGGGAACCAAACTGAACATTATCTTGGCATACCATCCTTAGACTGATGGCAAAAAAGAAAGGGTTGATATGGTTGTGGAAGATTTTTTATGAATGTACTGCATGCATCAGCAGTACAAGTGGGAGGAATATTTTCCTTTGGTTGAGTTTGCATATAACAACTCTTTTCACACATCCTTAGGGATGGTACCTTTTCAGGCACTTTATGGATGGAAGTGTCGCACACCCATTAGTTGGGATAGAATGGAAGATAGGATCATTATTGGTCCTGATTTGCTTAAAGAAATGGATTAGAAAATAAAATTAATAAATGTTAGTCTTTTGAGGGAGAAGCTTCATAAGAGCTCTATTTTATTGAGGAAATCTTTAGAGTTGGTACCAAGATATGTCAGACCCTTTGATGTGCTAAAAGTTATGAATCCAGTTGATTATGGGTACAGGATCCAAGAATGGTGCTAGTGGAGCACATCCAAATTCTTTATCAGTGTAGCGTTATGCTACATAGCAGAGATTTCCCTCAGTATTACGTCCAGTGGGACTGATTTTTTGATGATAGTGCTACTTGGGAGGATGATGCAATGATTGACTGTCATAATCCTCTTTTCATTTCTTAGAGAAGTATTTTATTGATGCATGAGACACTTTGATACTCTGATTTTGATTTACATTTTCTAAATTTGGATAGTATGGGTGGTACTATTTCTGTTATATTTGATTTGAGATGACAATGTATGATTAATGTTTATGATGTTGAGAAAGTATGTGCTTATTGATAGAATAATAAGACATCAGGACTATGTCTCTTTTAAGAGGGGAAGGATGTCACAAACACTATTTATCCATAATTATTTAATTAGGAAAATAATGTTTACTTTTCGCAAATGAAATGAAGTTGAAATGGAAAATTTTAGAGGAATTAGATGATAATGTGAAAGAAATTCAAATGCAAAGAAATGATTTATATTATTTTTTGTAAGTTCAATTGAATGATCGATATTATTTTTATTATTGGGGATTGTTAGTGCTAATGAGAAATTAAGTGCAAGTGAATGGAGGAACAGGTGAGCATGGATGAAGGTGAAAACAAGGTCCAGGTAGAGTTGTATTAGCTCTTGGAATTCGCTAGAATATATGGAATCTCACACATCACTTTATAATACTTGTGCATGCATTTGATATATAATTGGAGTTTGTGATAGAATTAGACTTGAATTACATTAGTGAATGTGAAATATTATGCTTTATTGTTAAAAGAGATGTATTTTATTTAATGATTGAAAAAATGAATAAATGACCATATGATTTCACGTTCTTTTGTGCGGATATGTGTGATTTAGTGAACTATATATTTATTTGCTTACTTATATATGTACTTATAATTAATATTATACATATATATGAGTTCCGATAATGGTTCGATCATATACATGTATATACATATGTAATTATAATATATATATATGTGATAATAACTAGTGGTTTAATTAAATGGAATATTAATTGAATGGTGCCAGATTATAAGTATTATGTTATAGGCAAGGTGGTGGCTAATTTAATGCAAAGTATATGTTAAATGAGGGAGGTCAATAGTAATATGAACCACTCCCCATATTTATACGGAGGGGTCAGTATTACCACCGACCACCCCTCCTCCCCTTTTTACTTTCCATATCAACCATGTTGCAGATTTTGTTTTCCTTTGACCACATAGACAAAGCCATGGACAATGTAGTACGTGGTAGGCATGACAAATTCTTGGTCTTCAAAAAACAATACATGCAGTTTGGGAATTAATTTAATAAACTTTGCATGTTGAACATATAGGTGTTCGAATAAGATTAGGAAGTTGTGGAAGAAATATTTAAGACACCAAACTAGCAGTAGTGTCAAGATAAATAAGTCACCACTAAGAGAGATGGGCCCAAAAATAGGAAAGAAAGTAGATGAAAACACTATATATAGACCATCGAATTGGAAGAGAAAGACACACTTACAACAAAGGATTAAAGAATGGAATGTAGAAGAAAAAAGTATTGGAGGTTTAGGAGTATTATACGACAACTCATACAAGATTGGTGATGATCATCTTAGATTTAACATCAAATTTCAAAGGTAGGCTCTTAAACAAGCATTAGTTTGTTTTATTATTAAAGAATAAGAATAGAATTATCTTGAGAATTGATTAATTTAGATCAATAATTGAAGAAAGAGTTAAACATTGAATTTATTCTATGCATTAGAAGTCCTGATAATTTATTTTGATATTTCATTTGAAAAATCCATCTAGATGTATGTGCATATGGTCTTACATGATACTTATTTATAGCACCTAGTAGTTGAATACTTGATATTTATATAAAATGAAGTATTAGTAACACATATATAGGTTATTGAGAAAATAAAACAAATAATGTGTACTCATTTCTATTCGATTATATGTAAAAATGCATACATGTGTTACACCTTCTTATATTTAATTCTTGTCTTTGGTTTACTTGAAAGATAGAAGAAAAAGATTATTTTCTTTTCAGATTTATTTGTTGTCCACGAGGGATTGTTTTCTTGAGAGATATAATTAGTTGCAAATGAAAGATTGTTTTCTTCTATATCTATTGAATGAAAGATTGTCTTCTTTAATATTGTATTTTTATCATGCAAAAATAAGGAAGCAAGAATTGAGAAGAGAAAGATTGTCTTTTATGTATTCTCTATGATGAACATTAGGAAAGCTAGATATGTTTGTGTTGTAGGGAAAGGTACCTTCCAGGATGGGTGCCGAATGTGGGTTATAGAGAGAGTTTTCTTTTTCCAAACTATATTTTATTTCTATGCATGGCATTATACTCAGTCAAGTAACCAATTGACCATTGAAATAGATGGATTTATTTTTTTATCCACTCTACCACATCCTTGATTGATCTTTTTTTTGTTTCTTTATTAAATTATAAAATTAAAAATCCATGTATTATTCTAGGCATGCAATAGAATGCATCTTCTCTATTGAATTCTTTTGCTAAGCAATTCATGCAGGCTCGAATATTCTTGATTGACCAAGAATTTTGGGGAATTGTAAGCTTCAAGGTTGAGTGGAGAATGTACTTAAATCTTGTTCTCATCTTTATTCTAAAGATTGTATTAAAGATAGCTTGGATTGTAGATCAAAGGACACATCTCATCCTTTACTTTATATTTATATTGTTATTTGAACTTAAGGCATTAGAAAGGCCAAATTATTGTATATCGATAGGATTAAGATACTATTACAATTTTTTATTGAATGGAAAATCTTTATCTCTTTATATAAATCTCATGTATATTATGATATAGATAGAATGATCATTTAGAGCTAAGAATGGAATAATTGAATAAAATACACTAATTACAGGAATTATGAGTTTATTTAAGAATAAATAGTGTTTCATTTTATTATTAAATTTAGAAAATTTTACGTCTTTAGATTTTGGTATCAGAGCTCGATTTATAACTCTAGGGCCTATGAGTCCACTTCATGAATGAAACCATGTTGCTATCTAATGCATATTACAAGGTGAATTAATGACAACAACTCAGAAGGAGGAGGGTGGTTGAGTAAGGAAGAAATATTTTCCTCCTACTATGGAATGAATTCATGATATTCAAGATGAGAATGATAAATTTGAGGAGGGTAGTTGTCTAATTCTAGGATGAAGGAAGAAAGGAATCAACTTCTGAACCAAGAAAGGGAAAAAAAAAAAAAAAAAGCTAATCACACTTAGTAGGATAAGGGAAATCTCACCTACCCCATTCCCTTGGGGGACAAGAATACTTTGACTACCTTATTAATGAAATAGACAAAGAATATCTATATGAGTGTCTCCCTATCCAGTCAACTATATTTAATTCAGATGAATCGAAAGGATATACACATTGACTCCACGAGAAGAGATATAAATGTGGGTGATATCATTTATGAACAATTGATAAGTCACTTTTTGTGAAATCAACATGGTGTGATGATAGGTAGAGAAAGACTGTCTCCTAGAGTTATCATACTTAATGGATACATATGTTGGATAATAGTTTATTGAGTAAGAGTTGACCACTTATATAGTAAAGTTGTAGTTGCGACTTTATTGATATAAAAATGATGGTTGTCATTAGAACCAAGACACTTGGGATGCTTGATTTATTAGACTGGTAATTATTCTAACTTGTCTCTGGTGAAAGATATTATTCTATGTCTATAGTGTACAAGGTAGGTACTATATGGATAGGAATTATGGATGATATGATGAAATCTTCATAGGACTCTTGTATTCTAGTTTTGTGTCCTCGTAGTCAATTGTGAAATTATTGGTACTATACTCTCTTTAATGTATTTTGGAAAAGACACCCCTAGGTGTTGTAACACCCCCTCATATGTGACTACTCCTAGTCACTCAATACATTTGATATGTACTCAGTTTGATGCATTATTTGGTTTATTGAAGAATTATTTGATCATTGATTTTTGGATTAGTTTTGACTTCTTAACTTGATTATTTTTTACATTTTTTTAGCGCATGATTCACCAATTTTCTATTTTGTGGCCCTTGGTCGCACTTGAATTAATGTTTCATTATGTGCATTTCATGATCTACTATTGAATTCGATCACTTTTCTCTTAAGCTTTATGGTGGCTGATCTAGTGCTTATAATTTTTATTGTTTTTCGTTTGCCTATTGTATTCACTCCCTATCATGTACATAGTGGACCCCTAGTAATAAGCGGAGAATGTACCAAACATAGGTGTTTGTGTCAGTTAGGGCAATAATACTATGCATATGTGTAATTTTAAGTTTGAGTAATTTCAATGTGTGGAATAAGTGCATAGGCCTTGCAAAGGTAAATATATATATATATATATATATATATATATATATATATATATATATATATATATATATATATATATATATATATATATATATATATATATATATATATATATATATATATATATATATATATATATATATATATATATATATATATATATATATATATATATATATATATATATTTAGTAGATAGACAAATTCGAATTAGTTCATAAATTTTATGTGATCTTACTTCCTTGTTTTTACCTTCGAGATCATGTGACCACGTAAGATGTCTTTTGTTAAAAGTTGGTTTTGGAGTCTTGAACATCCAAGAATATATGGTGTTTGGCATAAAGACACATTTGACATAATTAAGTATAAGGTTGCGCTAGTAGTTGTATAACATATGTTATGACGTTAATAATTTTTTGTCATCATGGTTGTCTTGTTATTTGTCGATTAAAAGTATACCTAGTAGTTTGGAAATCTTAATGGATTGATAGAAGTTAGAGGTATGAAGTAGATTTAGTTGGTTGGAATATTTGGAAATAAAAAGGAAGTCAAATGATGGGTTCCCATAGATCAAGGAAATCATTATGCTTCAAATTGTCCACATCATACCACTACACAAAGAGTAGGAAATCAACAAGGAACTTCACAACATCAGATTCATGGAGCGGTTGACAACCGCCAGGCTGATTTTCAGGCTTCACAACATTCCTAAGACAACATTTTAAACTCGATATGGACACTATGAGTTCACTGTCATATCTTTCGGTCTAACCAATGCCCCAACAATATTCATGAACCTTATGAACAACATTTTTAGAGAGTACTTGGATGCTTTTGTTATTATATTCATTGATGACATATTGATCTATTCCAAGAATGAAGAGGAACACTAGAAGAACTTCATGATAGTTTTGCAAAGGCTAAGGGATCGAAAGCTTTTTGGTAATTTTTTGAAATGTGCCTTCTAGCAGGAAAATGTGCACTACTTGGGCCATGTTATTTCTATAGAAGAAATTTTAGTTGATCCTACAAAAATAGAGGCAATTGTAAAATGGCCAACAACTCATAGTCTTATAGAGGTCAAAAGTTTTATGTGTCTTGTAGGATACTACCGGAAATATGTGGAAGGATTTTCTAGGATAGCAGCACCTATTACTTCTCTTCAAAAGAAGGGAAAGAAATTTGAATGGACTAAGAAGTGTGAAGAAGCATTTCATCTTTTGAAGAAGAAGTTAAGAACATAACCAGTATTGACTATACTGGATCATAAGGGACACTTCTTAGTGATTACATATGCTTCAGGTGAAGGTGTAGGAGCAGTGTTAATGCAAGAAGGACATGTGGTTGATTTTGAGTCTAGGAAATTGAAACAAAATGAATTTAACTATGTACCACATGACCTGGAGATTTTAGGTATAATTCATGCATTACAGATGTGGAGGCATTACTTTCTAGGGAAGCCATTTGATTTGAAGACAGACTACTTAGGACTGAAATATATCTTTACCCTGCCTAACCTTAATGCAAGACAGAGAATGTGGCTTGAAATCCTAAGTGAGTATGATTTTGGTATTGAATATATCCAAGGAAAAGAAAATAGGGTAGCAAATGCTCTCAGTAGAAGAAGACATCTATATACTATGGTTACTACAAGATCAAACTTGAAGTAGCAAGTGTTGTAGAATCTTTTTAAAGATGAGCATTACCTAAGGGTTAAGAAAGCCTTGTAAGTAGCTCCTTCAGATCATCAATTTGACAGATATGAGATGGAACCATATGGTATTTTGAGATACCAAAGAAGGATGTAGATTCCTGAAGCTGGAGACTTAAGGAAATTAATATTGCATGAGGTGCACAATACACCTTATTCAGGACATCTTGGAGTGACAAACATGGTATTTGAATTGAGATCTTTGTATTTATGGCCTAAACTCAGGAAAGAGGTAATTGAGTATGTGGTATAGTGTTTGGAATGCCATCAAGCAAAAGCTAAGCATGTTCATCCGGAATGACTTTTATTTCAACATGTCATACTAGAGTATAAGTGGCAAGTAATCAATATGAAATTTATTCAAGAATTTATTTTGAGTAAGAACAAGGATGATATCATAGTTAGTTATTGTCAATAGATTGATAGAGATTGCACATTTCATACTTTGACATATTTAAAGATGAATCATTAACTCTTGTGAAGAAATTTATTCATTCAACTTATCTATTGCATGGAGTTCCAAAAAATAAATAAAAAAAATCATAATATCAAATAAGAATGTCTGGATGATATTTTTATTTTGGAAAATATTGAATGCATCTTTGGGAACCAGACTAAACTTTAGCTCAACATATCATCCTCATAATGATGGCCAAATGGAAAGGATTAATCAGGTTGTGGAAGATCTTTTACAGATGTATTGCATGGATCAACAGTACAAGTGGGATAAATTCTTTCCTTTGGTTGAGTTTTCATATAGCAACTCTTTTCACACATCCTTAGGCATGGCACCTTTTGAGGCACTTTATGGATGAAAGTGTCGCACACCCATTAGTTAGGTTAAAATGGAAGATAACATCATTATTGGTCCTGATTTGCTTAAGAAAATGGATGAGAAAATATAACTGATAAATGTTAGTCTTTTGATGGAGAAGCCTCCTAAGAGCTCTATTTTATCGAGGAAATCATCAAAGTTGGTACCAAGATATGTGGGACTCTTTGATGTGATGAAATTTATGAATCCAGTTTCTTATGGGTACATGATTTAGGAATGGTGCTAGTGGAGCACATCCAAATTCTTTATCAGTGTAGTGTTAAGCTATGTATCAAAGATTTCACTCAGTATTAGGTCCAGTGGGACTGATATTCTGATGATAGTGCTACTTGGGAGGATGATGTGACGATTGACTATCATAATCCTCTTTTGATTTCTTAGAGAATTGTTTTCTTGATGCATGGGATGTTGGCATTTTTGATGTTTTATGTTGTGGTTGTCATTGATGGACACACACTTTCATTGAGATCCTCTTTATATGTATGAGTTAGAGAACAACTGGTATTTCGTTGTATTATAGTCTTTAGACTATTGATGTTTTGCAGAATGTGTTTCCCAGTCTGAAGCAGCATGTTAACCTCAAGTGGTATGAGGGACTAAAGCGACATAACACATTTCTACTAGTCTTCATTTTTGTCAATCTGGCAACCGGCACTTAATATGAACCGGTATACTCTATGATGAGTTACCAACTGACATTGTGTGCTAATTTACCATCCACCGATTGTTTGACGGTGCCGACACTATAGTGGTGCTTTTTGTGACATATTACCAAGTATGTAAAGGTTCATTGAACCTAGGAAATTGTAATGTAATCCTATTGGACCAACATGAAATTAGTTTCCTTTATAAGGACATCATGTCTAGGGTTTTAGGTTGTTGATGTTGTGGTTGTTGCGAAAGTTGATATTGCAGCTAGGGTTTAAGGAGGTTGAGGAGTTGGAAAGAATATGAATGTGTAGAAGACTGAAGTAATGCAGGAGTGCATTAAGAATGAGCTATCAAGGATCTAACTGAGCAGTCTGTGCCATTAGATAGATCAAACACTTGTTGATTACTCACATCTTTGACAAGTCTGTAGCCTTTAACCAGGTAGGCCCAAAAGCCTTTTGTAAATCCTCTAACAAGGTGGTTCACATCTGTGGATCTAAAATCCTCTAGCAAGGTAGTCTTTAATTGGACTTGTCTCCTAATAGAGATTGAGATTCCTAATAGGATCTGTTCTGGTAAAGAACATTGTAAGACCTTAACCGGTCTGGTTCCTATTCTGCAGATAGTTACTTGTGAGTTCCATCTCACTGTGGTTTTTCCCATTTGAGTTTCCACGTCAAAATATCTTGTGTTATGGTGTTTGTTCTTCTGTGGGTGAACGCATTATTAGCTATTTGGTTTGCATGTTTATTAACTGGTTTGTCTATTAAACTATTTTACTGGTGTACTCCTAGTATTGCAAAGTGTTTAAGTACAAAGGTTTTTGGAATACTAATTCACCCCCCCTCTTAGTATTCATCAATTGGTATCAGAGCCAACCTTTCTATAAGTTTAACCACTTGGAAAGAGATATGGGGGAATAAAAATTGAGGGAACTTACTCACTGGCTCACTCAGTCTGAGCAAGCCTATGATGATCTTATGGTCAAATATAAGGCATCTCAAGCAAAAAGAAAAGAAAATGTAGAAAAGCTGATGGAGCTATCTGAAAATAGTTCTTCAGATGAAGTAGACATGGAAGCCCTAATTGCTGAAGTAAATAAGTTGAATGAATCAAACTCCAACCTAAGAAAGGAGTTGGAAGGACTGACTATCCGAATGTGTCAAGAGCTTGAGAATCGAAGGAAAAATGAAGATCTAGTAAAAGAAAGAGATCATGAGATCTCCAAGATGAAACAAGAGATGAGTGCCCTAAATGCTCAACTCCATGCAAACAAAGTGGAAAAGGAAGACATGCAAGGAGAATTGAACATTGCCGTCTCTGAGAATGAAAACCTATTGGAAACAAATGCTGCTATTTGTAAAGAACTCTCTGAGTCAAAGGAAATACTTGCTAAGTTCAACAAGAGTACTGTCAAGCTAGAGCAAAAGCTTGAATCTGCCAAACCGATCAAGAATACCAATGGACTTGGTTATTCTGGTCATGAGGAAGGGGAGACCTCTGGTACAAATGTTGGATCATCAAAGAAGCAACCAGCATCAAAGGATAAAGGTAAGCAAAAGTTTAAACCTGTTTGCTTTAACTATCTTAAAGAAGGACATACTGCTAATGTGTGCAGGAGTAAGGCTTACAATAATTTTCCTTATTTCCTAAATGATAAGCCTAGATCTTATATATTTGATGGTAGCTGTTATGCATGCAACAAGTATGGGCATAGAGCATCTGAATGCATGTTTGTTATGAATAACACTGGAAGATATCCTCAGAGGACCCAAGGAGCTGGTCCTGAACCTTTTGTGAATCAGAATCACAACCGGTTTAATGCCTTCAATCATTAGCAAAGAAGCAGTGGTTATCAAGCAGCAACCGAATGGAGAGCAAATTGTATGATCTGTCATGGTCATGGTCACACTACAGTGACATGTAGAAGGAAGAATGGAAACATGAACAATGGATCTTGGAGAGCACTTGGATTGGTCTGCTATCATTGCAACAAACTGGGTCACATTGCCAGATTATGTAGATCAATAAAAAGCATATATGATGATATACCAGTCACTCTAGAAGGAAACATTGATGTTGACATTATTCAAGTGGACATGAACAAAATCTGGAAGGAGAAACCAACGGTGTTATAAGAGGAACTAGTTTCTGCACCTAGTGTGGAAATCACAGAACCAGCAAACTAAGCTTCAGAAAAGCTTAGGGGGAGCAAACAGCTAAATGTTTCGAACCCCCGTTTAACATCGGTAAAAGACCTTAACCAATATGTGATACCTGTCATTTGGCAAAAGATCAAAAATGGTAAAAAGGAAAATTAGGGTTTACGCCCTAATGGAGGAGCATTAATGATGGTAGGTGAGGAATATGTTTAAAAGTATTTTTCAAATCATTTCTCACTATCAGTTTTTGAGCGAAGAAAAGTTTTTCAAAGAGCAGAGCGATGAAAAGGCGATTTGAGTAGAGATTTTGAGAAATTGAGAAACCACGAAGGAGATTCAAATTCAAACTGGAAGCGGTCAAGTGGAGAACACAAAGTGGTGATTCAGCAATCGATAGAGTGTGAAGTGAAGGAAAATCAGCAAGCCCTAATTTTGAGCATTTCAAAAGGTATTTCTCAAGTTCTTAAGATTTCTATCATGGCTTCCGCATCTCATACCAGTTCTAATGCATCTGTCAAGTTTGTAAGTTTTATTCAATGGAAGTCCAAGTATAATGCCCTATAACAAGTTCTGGCTGGTGTGATAGTAGAAGAGGGAATTTCTGATTACATAGATTGCAAAATAGAAGACTTAGGGTCTCTAGCTATCCACACCCAGTTAGGTTTATTTTGTGGTAAGGATAAGAAGATCAAACCAGAGTTTAATATTTTGGAAAAGAAAAAGCTCCACAATGTTGTTTACTTCTTGGAAGATTTCATAGAGGATCATATAAGAATCATTCTGAGCAGAGTCCATGGTGATAAGATGTACTTGGAGAGAACACATTACATCACACCGCAGGCAATTCATGCAGTCACCAGATTTTACAACATAGGGGAAGTGCCAGCCCTAAGAATGGTAAGCAAAACTGAAATGTCCAAGCTCACCAGTTCAGTGAGTGACTCATGTGGCATGACATTAAATTCTATTAAGGATGATCCAGTGAAGTATGCATGTATGGTGGTTGGATACCAGATATTCTCAGCTAGCAGAATTAACTCTGTATCTGCTGCAATGGTAAATGCCACTTATCAGATGATAAAGGAGGATGCATCATTTAATCTATGCACCGGTATGCAGAGACAACTCCTGTTGAATCTAAAGGTGATCAAATAGCATAATACACTTAGGTTCAAGTTTGGACAACTATTGGTTGGGTTGTTCTTCTATTTCCAAGGCTACTTTCCAGGAGTAGGAGATGTCCAATGGTCTGGTGACCAACCGGTAACCAAGCAAATCAAGGAAAGCATTGAAGCAATTGGAACCAGCTACACTGATGTTCTTAACAAGTATTTTGATGAGTTCAAAAGGAAAATGAGCCAAAGAGTGAGGATATCAGGTGACATCGTCAAGAAATATGAAGATGACATCTACTTCACCATCCAAGTAGATAAATGCATAATGGAGGCTGTTGAGCCTAGATAGGAAGAAGTGGAGCCAATGGGCTATGAGGTGATGTATGATATGCTAGAAGGGTATGCCTCTACCCTTATTGCCTCACCACTTGATCCTAAGGTGAAGAGAACTAGCACCTACCTAGAGAGGATAACACCGATTGAGGAACCACCAGCAATGAAAGAAAAAGAATCGACAATGAAGAAGGCAAAGGCAGTGCCTGCAGCATCCGCACTGGTTACTACTGCAACTCCAAAAGTGACCAAGCGGTCACCAGCCAAGAAGAAACCAGAAGCTGCACTAGCTAAAGTGTTCCAAAGAAAGAGGAAGACAAGGAACACATCTCCAGACTCAGAAGAAACTTTGTTTGAGGAAAAGCCAAAGAAAACATGTCAAACAAAGAGGAAGACAAAGAGTGAATCAACATCATCTACATCGGTAAATATAGATATCTCTTCCTACAAACCTTTGACACATTGTCAAAGAACAATAAAGAATATTAGGAGAAAAGTGCTAAATGACTTACTTGAGTGTTTTGATGACTTTAATGAGGATGAAAAGGAAGTGGTTGAAAAGGAAATAATATAGTATTTATGTGTTAATGACCGGTTGCCCTTAGATATTAAATCTCAAACACTGGATTCTCTATATATGTCATAGATAATAGATGGCACACTGCCATAAAGAAAGAACAGGAAATTAGGGAGAAAGTTTTTGCATAGTACTTTCCTGACCTATCAAATTTTGAATTATTTGATGTTATTGACCAAAATAAAGGACTCTTCTTCACTAGAAAAAGAAGACTTTGGCTGTTAGAAGGTAGAGTTGCTGATGTCAAAAAAGAAACTCATCTGCATATGAGAACTATTGTCCAGACTCATAAAGTGCATCTAGCCAATTGACAAGCTGAAGAAGAACTAGTTATATCCAAACTGGACAAAGTATTTGATGATGAAGGAAATCTGATTGTTGAACCGATTGACACCATTGATCTCGATGCTTTGGACATTGAGGATGATACTCAGGATACACCATCTGAGGCAATAGGATAGAAACAATAGGCTAAATAGGCTGATAAGCAAGCCAAGGACAAACAGGAAGTAGCAAAGGAAGAGGTAGAGCAGAGGAAAAAGGAAGAAGAAGTGAAGCGGAAAAGGGATGAAGAAGAGAAGAAGAAGAAAGATGAAGAAGAGAAGAAAAAGAAGGATGAATAAGAAAAGAAGAAGAAAGATGAAGAAGAGAGAAAGAAGAAGGATGAAGAGGAGAAGAAGAAGAAGGAGGAAAAAAAGAAAAAGAAGCAAGAGGATGAAAAGAAAAAGAAGGAAGAAGAAGATAAGGAACAGGAGAAGAAGAAGGAAGCAGAGAAGAAGAAGAAGGAAGATGAAGAAAAAGAAGAGGAAAAGAGGAGAGAAGCAGAGAAAAGGAAGAAGGAAGAGGAGGATAAGGAAGTGGAGAAGAGGAGAGAAGCAGAGAAGAAGAAAGCGGAAGAGGACAAGGCAGGAGAATCAGAGAAGAGCACCCAGATGGAGACTTCGAAGGCAACCAGGAGTCAAGCCAAACTGGCTGACCTCACCAATCTGCAAGTGAAACGGAGCTAATGTAGAGTATTAAGGTAGCTCAAGAGAACCTTGAAATCATTCGACGAAAGAAGAAGCAGGATGTAATTCAAGCTATTGTGGATACACTTACCGGTTTGATACCCAGTACAAATCTTCCAAACACTGATTCATCACTAGCTAGACTTAAGCTCCTATGCACAATAGTGGATGATCAGGTGTAGAGCCTTGAAGAGGCAGCAGAGGCTAATGTCAAGAAGGAGCATCAAAAAGCTCTTAATATATCTCTGGTGAAGAAGTTGAATGAGCTCCAGATTGAACTGAAGAAAGAACAAAAGGATATAAGGGATGCTCTAAATGAGGGGAATCTGCTACTCAACAAAATCTGCCAACCCCATCTATTTTATGATGATGTGCTAGCTCAAAAGCAATAACTTGAAAAGGACTTGCAGTCCTACTTGAGAAAATTCAAGCTGCCTTATGATTCCTTCACAACTTATGGGCAAACCGTACACTGGCTTCACATCCAGTCAGCGAAAATGGAGCAAGAGATCAACACTCGGTCTAGAGATTTGTAGGAGCTACAACTAGTTCTACTCCCACATTTGCAAATTCTTCAGAAGTGCTATCTAAACTTGGATGCCTTAACAGTTACATAGGAGATGAGCACAATTGATGCCATCGAAGAACAGGTCTCCCAGATGCAGACAGAGCGAGAAGTAGCCACCTCCCTACTTGAGTCCTAGTCTTTGTTGACGAAACAATTATTGTAGGACTTTAAATCTATTTTTGACAAGTATCATTCCTTGTTGTCATTGTTGGGAAAAATGGTGTCTCAACCTTGCATTTATGCGAGGTTACTATTTATAGTAAGTTTTAATTTGAGCACGAAATGGTGCAAAACTCTCCCTGAAGCTTCTGGTTGGCTAGATAAGCATTCCGGTAAAGTTGCATCGCAAGGTCACAGCTAGTTTTGAAGATATTAAAGTTTTCGTCTTGGAGGGGTGCGATAAAATGTTTAAACTTAATTTTGGGGGCTTTAGAGGCTCCAAAACACCCTGAAAAGTGGTAGTAACCACCACAGTGGGTTACGAGGTGATAGAGCACTTCGCGAGCTTTCCGACACTTCAAACAATTCGTCAATCGGACACCCGGTTCTCAAGTTATGGCCTCCGGAAGTTTGTACTCCTGAAATAGGAAAAATAATTTGTATCGGATACATAAATGAGCTGTAAAAGGGAGCGACACGTGTTGATGTGTGCTTTAACATGTCATAGGCATCTAGAAGGGAGATAAGGTCGGCTACACCTTATTGGGTGGTTTTAGCCCATGGTTTTGTAATACCGTTTGACGGTTTCTTGTATGGTATCTCCTATTTATGAGGTGTGTGAGATAGAGGTTGGGAGTAAGAGAGTCTTATGGCTATTGAGTTGCCTCTGAATCTCTGATTAGTGGTACTCCTACGAAGAGCATACTCTGCAAGTATGTTGTAATCTGTTTTTGATTGCTGAATAAAATATTGAGCTGCTTTTGGAGTGTGGGGTTTTTCTCCCGAAAGGGTTTTCCCCATGTAAATCACTGTGTTGTGGTATGAATGCTATTATATCTATTTCTATTTTCTATAACTGTTGTAACGATCTGAAAAATTTTTGCATTACCCTCCTCTCAAGGTTAGTGTAGGAAGTTGTTTCCGCTACTTATCTTCCTTACAGTCATAAAATTTTATTAGTTTTTAATATCAAATGAAAACAAGGTTGTTCAGCTGTACTTTGTCATTGTTGGCAAAGGGGGAGAAGAATTCCATTGGGAGAAGTATCTGGTAATCAAATTTTGATTATATGCTCTGCATATCTCAAATGTTTATACTCTATATGCAAAAATGCTATACATTGTATTGTTAAAGGGATAGTGTATATGCTTAGGGGGAGCAATTTTTCTAATGGCATGATTTTGTTGTAAAACACTTAGATGCCAAAATTTTATCTTCCTAAGTGTTGCCATCAATACCAAAGGGGGAGATTGTTGGCATTTTTGATGTTTTATGTTGTGGTTGTCATTGATGGACACACACTTGCATTGAGATCCTCTTTTTATGTATGAGTTAGAGAACAACCGGTATTTGGTTGTATTATAGTCTTTAGACTATTGATGTTTTGTAGAATGTGTTTCCTAGTTCGAAGCGACATGTTAACCTCAAGCAGTACGAGGGATTAAAGCGGCATAACACATTTCTACCAGTCTTCATTTTTGTCAAACCAGCAACCGACACTTTATATGAACCAGTATACTCTATGATGAGTTACCAACCAGCATTGTGTGATGAGTTACCATCCACCGATTGTTTGATGGTGTCGACATTGTAGCGGTGCTTTTTGTGACGTATTACCAAGTATGTCCAGGTTCATTGAACCTAGGAAATTGTAATGTAATCCTATTGGACTAACATGAAATCAGTTTCCTTTATAAGGACATCATGTCTAGGGTTTTAGGTTGTTGATGTTGTGGTTGTTGCGAAAGTTGATATTGCGGCTAGGGTTTAAGGAGGTTGAGGAGTTGGAAAGAATATGAATGTGTAGAGGACTGACGTAATGCAGGATTGGATTAAGAATGAGCTATCAAGGATCTAACCAAGCAGTCTGTGCTATTAGATAGATCAAACACTTGTTGATTACTCACATCTTTGACAAGTCTATAGCCTTTAACCGGGTAGGCCCAAAAGCCTTTTGTAAATCCTCTAACAAGGTGGTTCACATCTGTGGATCTAAAATCCTCTAGCAAGGTAGTCTTTAATCAGACTTGTCTCCTAACAGAGATTGAGATTCCTAACAGGATCCGTTCTGGTAAAGAACATTGTAAGACCTTAACCGGTCTGACCAAATAACTAGTGATTTAATTAAATGGCATATTAACCGAATGGTGGCGGATTATAAGTATTATGTTATAGGCAAGGTGGCGGTTAATTTAATGCAAATTATATGGGTAAAAGCACAAAACTATGTCACTTTTCAAGCTAACATATCAGCTCAAGTGAATTTAAGTAATTCTAACTAAAAATTAATTTAGTCAAACATATGGTCTATATAGATTAATTATAGCTAAGTTATATATGGGCCACAAATTTTCCAATTGGAAGTGTCTACTAAATGTATATTTTTTACTACTTTTGGTCTAATTACAAAAAAAAAAAAAAAACTCGATGTTTCAACAACTCCTACTCTTATAAATAATATTTTTTTTGGAATGTAAAAATTACCCTTTTATAGATCTATAAATGAATTTTCTAAAATATATATCTTTTAATATTTTAATTAGTTTTCATATTTTATATTTTATTTTTATGGAAAGTAGGTCATCAGCACTAAAATATAAGGTTGATTATCTTGTCAAGGAAAAATACTAAAATTTATTAAAAAATTGAAAAAAAAATATGGTGTAGTAGAGAAAAGAATCTATGTCAACATGATAAAATTCTTTTCTAATTTTGATAAATAATTAAGAAAAAAGGTGGTGGAAATTGAAAAGAGTTATATTTCAACACATGCAACTTTTCAAATTTATTGAAATATATATATATAATTGTAAAAAAATATATCCATGCACTAAAGTTTCAAGTTATCAATATACAAAAAAAATATCAACAAAAAAAGGTAAAATTTACTAAATAAAGTGTAGTGGCTTGTGCAACTTCAATTTCAGCAACTCAATTATAGTGCTTACTTTATAAAAAACTACATTCAAATAATTTTTAAATTTTTTGTTAAAATTACAAACATAAAATTGACATAAGAATACAAATTTAATTAGTTTACATCATTTCAAAATTCAAAACATATATTTCACTTTCTATTGATTTAATTTAAAATAGTTGAATCAACATTGACCTTTTCCTTTATAAAAGTGTGACACGGCTTTGTACTTTTACCCATATGTTAAATGAGGAAGGTTGATGGTAATATCGACCACTCCCCATATTTATAGGGAGGTATTGATATTGTTAGGGGTCCCACAGATACTGAGAGGGGGGGGGTGAATTAGTATCTAACCAATGATTAGAATTTCTTAACTTAAAAATGCAGAACATAATATAACAGTGTACTGGTATGCAAGAAATAATGCAATAAATAGAATCAAGAACATCCACATGAAAAGTACACCATAACACATGATTTTAATGAGGAAACTCGGTGTGGGAAAAACCTCGATGGGATTTGTGACCCACAATATTCACTCACTGGCGAATAAGAGAATATTACTTACAATAGGGGCCTGCACATGCAGGACTGCCTAGAGCTCACTGCTCAATGGGAAATCACACTGACTTACAAATAAGGATTATACTAATCCAATAACTTGTACTACTTTATAATAGCATCTTCAATGCCAGATTTAGTACCGGTTCCTACTTTGTTCTTTACATATACCCTTGACCTATATTTCGCACATTAGGTCTACCTAATATTTTCCTTAATCCTTCTACATACCTTATGCAAATGTCTACAATGATCTCCTTTATATATAAAAGTCATTTTACAATTTCCCAAGTCGGCTTACAATAATAAACAAAATATTATAAAACAAAAATCCTATTGGCCTTTGTGCCAGTATACTTCTTTTCTTTTGTGTCGGTGTTGGTGTCCTGAGTGCCGGTGTAATGTCTTTGCCAGTGCCATAGGATTGCAAGGTTGCCATCAATGAAAAAACCTTCAATCACATACAATGTCTCATTGGAGTTTGCATATGCCAATAATCTCCCCCTTTGACATTGATGGCAACACTCATGAGAAATTTCAAAAAGTATCCAAAAATATGTAGTCCAAAAATGTTACAAAAAATGTGTGTGCTCCCCCTGAGCATATGATTCCTTTGTTTTGAATTTTCTCATCCCACTACTCCCCCTTTGGCATCAATGACAAAGGTTGTCAAGATCTCAGTAGAGTTTGTGGTTTCAACTATCCATAACCTCAACCTTGTAGCTGGGTAGTTATAATCTGAAAAAGATCTCCCAAAATCAAGTTTATACTATGCATAAACTTCTTACTATCCTTTATTGTTGTCTCTGTTCTCTTCACTGTACCAGTGAGATGCTGCAAATGCTCTACTAGTGTTTTGCTTCCCTGTGTTAATGCCTCAGAAATTTCCTTCTGTAGAGATGCTAGATAGTCCAATCTTGGACTTAGTTTAGATCTCAAATTTTTTGCCTTATTTATTATTCTTTCTTTCTCTCTTTCCAATTTGAGTAGTTCTTCCTCAAAATTTGCTATCTTCTCTTCAAAAACTGATAGTGTATCAGGTGAGTTGACAAAGTTGTCTATAGGTTTATTTATCTCATCCTATACCTTGCTCATTTTCTTGTCAATATCTACAGTCAAAAAGTTTGTTTTATAGGTATCTTTATACAAATTTTTGTATTCTTTCAACAAATTACATAGTTTCGGTAGAAGTGTGTCAAAATCTCTATTACACTTCTTTATTTCCTCATCAAAGAATTTCTAGTTTTCAATTTCTACCTTATCCTTCATTGACTATTCCTTTATTTTCTCAATGTTTTTTGAGATATATTTACACAATGTATCCAATTATCCTAAAGAATCTTTATTATCTATATTACAGTTGGGAGCTAGTACCTTCAAAATTGGTATGGAATCATCAATTGCTTTGTAAGCTTGTGAGCTGTAGTCAGTTATTTTCTTGATAGAATCTAATAACACCTCAGTCACATTTGTTGATTTGTATGCTGATGATGATCCAACAATCTGAGTACTGGTGGAAGTAACCAAGCTTGTATTGACCTCTGGTAGGTCAGTTTGTGTCTGCATTTCTTTAAGCACTGGTTTTCCTACTTCACTAGTTATCGGTGGCACTGTTTCCTTATGTACCTGTTCCTGTTCTGGAGCCTTTTGCTCTATTTGTTTCTCTGTATGTTGTATTGCCTTAGTCTGTGACTCAGTCTTTGCCATTTTCTCTTTATCTTCTATCAGTTTCTCTATTTCCCCTACTACCGGAGACTCATTAGCCATATCTAACTTATCAGTTGTATCTTTGTCTACTACTATGTTGATCTTTTGAGTATCAACATCCATAGTGTATAGGACTTCAGAATTAGGATTATTATCCTCTACATCCATACTCTCAGCTACCGGTTGATCTTCAGTAGTTGTTGTTTTCACCGGTGGAGTATTTAGAGAAGGTGGGGGTAAGTTTTCTTTAACTTTGATGCTTGGTGGTCCACCAACTTTTCCTTTTCCTTTGTCTCTATCTTTCTGATAAACCTTTATAGGTTTGGGATTCCTGTACTCTTCTTGTTTTTCTTTCTCAACCAGGAATATATCCCATCCATTTTTTGTTTCCTCTGTCGCTTCATTAACTCTTCCTGCCATTAGTGAAATATGTTGGTGTGCAGTAGAGAATACTGACTGGTTTGCTTGAGCAATCAAATCATCAATTTCTTATGGAGAGTTTACCGGATATACAACAAGTAATTTCTCAATTTTTATTTTCTTATCCAATTCTATCACTGCCTATCTTCTTGCCTCTAGTCTTTTGAATAATTCATTAGGAATTTCATTGACTACTTCCATAAAAAATTTCTTGTACATATCCATATGTAATATAACACTATTTTCAACTTGCTCTTTTTCATCAACTGTTAGAGTGTCATATATTTTCTCTATGTTCTTCAGTTTACCTTCCTCTGTGATTTCATTTAGTAATATATCAAAAGGGGCCAAGTCTCTGTTTGTCCTCTTCTTCTTCTTAGGTGTCAGTTTCTTCTTTGGTGTGGCCTTTCTTACCAGAGATCTCACTGCTTGTTGCTTTTGCCTTGTCCTCCTAGGTGAAGGTGTGGTTGCCGGTGGAGGATCTCTTTTCCTTACAACTCTTTTAACATTTGTTGGCATGTCACCTTCTGAAGAAGTACCTACCGGTGATAGGTGAGTTTCAGGCTGTGGAGCTGCTAACTCATCCTCTGTTATGTCGGTTTTCTTCAATACATCTTCTTTAATGGCTTTTGCTTGTTTGGACCCTTTCCTTACAAATGCCTCAACCTTCTTTACTCTTTTCTTTGATTGTATTTGGCTTCTATAGTCTCAACACTACCAAATACTTCTTCCTTAGGTTCATTGGGGGCTTCCAGAAGTGCTTTAGTATATGTTTCAACTATGTGATCATCTGTTTCATAGCCCATCTTGGTTACCTAAATTGTCCTTGGGATGACCGCTTCCATCCAGATTTCATCTTTCTTAATGACAAAGCATATATCATCTTTGTACTTGTCTACAATCTTCTGAGATAACCTTACTCTTTTCTTCATTTTGGCCTTTATTTCTTGGAAAAAGTCATGAATATTGTTTTCCTTGTTCTCACCCATATTATTGAATAGTTCAGTCAATTGTTTTCCTACCGGTATGTCATATCCAAGTTCTTTGTAACCTATACTGGGAACCTATTTTTTTATGTGTAGCATTAGGCATACTAATAGATTTCCAAATCTGAAAGTTCCTTTCTTGTCCATCTTGATCTTTCCAAGGTTGGAAATTAGTTCATCCTTTAACCACTCACATATGTCATTTTTTGCATTATCTCTTACCATATCATAAGCACTCTTAATGCATAAACTTGAAACTGAATTAAGTCTATTAGCATGAGTAGCTTTATAACCTAATATCACACTGATGAATCTCACATTGATATCTTTTACATCATTAACCCTTAGAGACCTCTTGTCGAATGTTGCACCAGTTAGGTTTATAACTAGGTCATTGGGAACCTTCTTGGTTTTATCTGGTCTCTTACTGGTGGTCAGTAACCCTGTGACAACTTTCACAACTTCCTTGGTGATCTTATGGATTGCATTTAACTGGAAAAATTCTCCATGTACCCTGCTTAAAACTATCCTAATCACATCCTTTGGAAATTCAGGAATGCTAAGGATCTTTGTAAATCCTAGGGTCTCAATGATCTTGTGTTCATCTTTAACATTGTCGATATTATCACATATCATGGTTTTATACATGGTTTTAATTTCCTCATCTCCTAACTCTTCAATGTTGCAGTGGATGTACATTTTGGGTTCTTTAGCATATACAACTCCCTTAGGGATTTGAGAAAAATCACCTAAGGTATCATCCTTCTTTGCTATCTCGGGAACTAACTGAAATACGGGCCTAGGTCTTTTTATTACTTCAACAATAGTAGGGTTTGCTATGTATTCAATTATAGAGGTGGATACCATGATTAAATACCTTTTACTTCTTTGGATGGATGATTGCTTAGAGTGTGCTTGCTTCTTGCTCGAAATGCCTTAGCTCAGAGTCTTTGCGCTCTCTGAAAATTTGAAATCTCAGTGAAATGAAATGGAGCCAAAACCTTAACTTTATAGTGTCTTTTCACCATCTACCATATTAATTGCATGTCAGTTAAGTATTCGCTTAACATTGTTTGGCGGTAAAAAGTAATTTTCAACTTCTTATCTCTAACCGAGGGAATAATTAGCACATGTGTCATTAGATTGCCAAACCCTCAAAGAAATTTTCTTCAATTAGATGAAGAACTTCCTATTGGTGGAGCATTGCTCTGTCCTTCCAGTGAAGCATCACTCTATCCTACTGGTGAAGCATTGATTGGTTCTACCAGTGGAGGAGTATTCCCAATATTTAGATCAGCTTTTCCAATCCATTGTTTTGAGAATTATTTCTTAACCTCTTCAACTTTTTCTTTACCTTTCAAGCTAGCACTTTTGTTGTCTACCAGTGTTCCTTTACTTCTACAGAATTTAGCAATATGCCCAATCTTGTTACATGCATAACAAGTTACATTATTCTTCTGAATAGCTTTCACATAACCTATGTCGGTTTGTGTTCTGCATTGATTAGATAAATTTCCAATTCTTCCACAAACATAACATCTCACATTCATTCTGCAGTTTTCAGAGTTGTGACCAAATTTGTTGCATTTAGAACATTGACCAGTGGGTGTGTTGATATTTTGATAATTTCTAGATCTACATTCATTTGCTCTATGACCATACTTATTATAGTTAAAGCATTTTCCATTGAATTTATAAGCATTAGGTTGTCTTATTGATTTGTTGTGATCTTGAGTATTTGCAGTACCCGAGCTTTCACCAACTTCAAAGCCAATTCTAGAAGTGTCACTTTTAGGTTTTTGATTCTTCAGCAAGGTGCCAAGTTCCTCTGAGCTTTTCTTGAATTTTTCTTTGTGTTGATTTACAATTTCTAGTTCTCTTTCCAAGATTTCTTTTTGTCTCATCAGTTCATTTGAGTCATTATGATTATGCATCAGATCTATCTTCAACATGTCATTTTCATAGCTAAGCCTTGTATTCTCATTTGCTGCATCACTTAGTCTTTTGGTCAATTATTCTTCATTCTTCTTCCTGTCCTAAATCTCTTTATAAAATCTCATAGTCATATCCTTCATTTCATTTTTTGTTGTCATGATCTCTTGTTTCAACTTGTTTATCATATCATTAAGTGATTCCTTTTCATCATTCTCATTTTGCATTTTTTCACAAAGTTCTCTTCTCTTATTTCTTGCAACAGTAAAATTTTCTTAAAGTGCTTGAATGATATCCTGAGCTACTCTTAAATCATCTTCTAGTTTGATATTTTTCAATTTCTCTGCATCATAGTCTGTAAGAGCTCCTTCAAGTTGCTTCATCAGATTTTCAATCTTTACTGGTGTTAAGATCTTCCTCAAGTTGTTAGGCTTTTGAAAATAGAGGACCAAGCTCTGATACCAATTGTTAGGGGTACCACAGATACTAAGAGGGGGAGTGAATTAGTATCTAACTGGTGATTAGAGTTTCTTAACTTAATACATGTAGAACATAATATAATAGTGTACCGATATGCAAGAAATAATGCAATAAATAGAATCAAGAACATCCACATGAAAAGTACACCATAACATAGGATTTTAATGAGGAAACCTGGTGTGGGAAAGACCTCGGTGGGATTTGTGACCCACAATATTCACTCACTGGCCAATAAGAGAATATTACTTACAATAGGGGCCTGCACATGCAGGAAGGCCAACTACCTAGAGCTCATTGCTCAATGGGAAGTCACACTAACTTACAAATAAGGATTATACTAATCCAATAACTTGTACTGCTTTACAATAGCATCTTCAATGCTAGATTCAGTGCTGGTTCCTTCTTTGTTCTTTACATATACCCTTGACCTATATTTCTCATATTAGGTCTGCCTAATATTTTCCTTAATCCTTCTGCATCCCTTATGTGAATTTCTACAATGATCTCCTTTATATATAAGAGTCATTTTACAATTTGCCAAGTCGGCTTACAATAATAAACAAAATATTATATAACAAAAATCCTGTCGGCCTTTGTGCCGATATACTTCTTTTCTTCTATTCCGGTGCCGGTGTCCTGAGTGCCGGTGTTGAGTGTGATCTGCTGATGCCGGTGTAATGTCTTTGCTGGTGCCATAGGATTGCAAGGTTGCCATCAATGACAAAACCTTCAATCATATACAATGTCTCATTGGAGTGTGCATATGCCAACAGGTATTACCACCGACCACCTCTCCTCTCCTTTTTACTTTCCATATCAACCACGTTGCAGATTTTGTTTTCCTTTGACCACGTCCACCAAACCATGGACAATGTAGTACGTGGTAGGCATAATGAATTCTTTGTCTTTGAAAAACAATATGTGCAGTTTGGGAAGTAATTTAATAAACTTTTCATGTCGAACACATAGGTGTTCAAATAAGATTAGGGCTTTGTGGAAGAAATATGTAAGACACCAAACTAGTAGTGGTGTCATCATAAATAAGTCACCACTAAGAGAGATGGGCCCAAAAATAGGAAAGAAGGTAGATGGAAACACTATATACAGACCATCAAATTGGAAGAAAAAGACACACATACAACAAAGGATTAGAGAGTGGAATGTAGAAGAGAAAATTAGTGGAGATTTAGGAGTATTACTACCAGTTGTAAAAGATTGGTGATGATCATCTCAGATTTAGCATCAAATTTCAGAGGTCGCCTCTTAAACAAGCATTACTTTGTTTTATTATTAAAGAATAAGAATATAATTATCTTGAGAATTGTTTATTTTAGATCAATAATGAAGAAAGAGTTAAACATTGAGTTAGTTCTATGTATTAGAAGTCATGATAATTTATTTTAAAATTTCATTTGAAAAATCCATCTAGATGTATGTGCATATGGACTTACATCATACCTATTTATAGCACCTAGTAGTCGAATACTTCATATTTATAGAAAAAGAAGTATTAGTAATACATATATAGGGTATTGAAAAAATACAACAAAGAAGGTGTGCTCATTTCTATTCGATTATATGTAAAAATACATACATGTGTTACATCTTCTTTTATTTAATTCTTGTCTTTGATTTACTTGAAAGATAGAACTCAAAGATTGTTTTCTTTTCAGATTTATTTGTTGTCCACGAGAGATTTTTTTCTTGACAAACATAATTAGTTGCAAATGAAAGATTCTTTTCTTCTATATCTATTTAATGAAAGATTGGCTTCTTTAATATTGTATTTTTATCATGCAAAAAATAGGAATCTACAATTGAGAAATGAAAGATTTTCTTTTATGTATTCACTATCATGAACATTAGGAAAGCTAGATATGTTTTTGTTGTGGGGAAAGTTACCTTCTAGGAAGGGTACCGAATATGGGTTATAGAGAGAGAGTTTTCTTTTTCCAAATTATATTTCATTGCTATGCATGGCATTAGCTTCGACCGAGTAACCAATTGACCATTGATATAGATGGATTAATTTTTTTATCCACTACCAAATCCTTGATTTATCTTGCTTGTTTCTTTATTGAATTAGTAAATTGAAAATGCATTTTTTATTCTACGCATGCACCAGATTCCATCTTGTCTATCAGATTCTTTTTGCTAAGCAATTTGTGCAGGGTCGCGTATTCTTGATTGACCAAGAATTTTGGGGAAGTGTAAGCTTCAAGGTTGGGTGGAAAAAGTACTTAAATCTTGTTCTCATCTTCATTCTAAAGATTGTGTTGAAGATAGCTTGGATTTCAGATCAAAGGATGCATCTCATTCTTTACATTATAGTATTTATCTTTTTATTTGAACTTAAGGCATGAGAAATGCCTAAGTATTGTATGTAGATAGGATTAAGATACTATTACAATTTCCTATTGAATGAAAAATATTTATCTCTTTATAGAAATCTTGTGTATATTATGATATAGATAGAATGATCATTTAGAGCTAAGAATAGAAAAATGGAAGAAAATACACTTATTAAAGGAATTATGAGTTTATTTAAGAATAAAGAGTATTTTATTTTATTATTGAATTTAGAACGTTTTACATCTTTACATTTTGGTATCAGAGCTCAGTTTATAACTTTAGGGCCTATGAGTCCACTTTATGAATGAAAACATGTTGCTATCTAACGTATATTACAAGGTGAATTAATGACAACAATCCAGAAGGAGGGTTGTTGAGTAAGGAAGAAATTTTTTCCTCCTCCTATGGAATGAATTCATGATATTCAAGATGAGAATGATAAGGTCGAGGAAGGTAGTCGTCTACTTCTAGGATGAGAGAAGAAAGGAATCAACTTCAGAACCAAGAAAAAAAAAAAGAAGCTAATCAAGCTAATTAGGGTAATGGAAATCTTACCTTCCCCATTCCTTTTGTAGACAAGAATAGTTGGGCTATCCTATTAATGAGATAGGCAAAGAATATCTATATGAGTGTTTCCCTATTGAGTCAGCTATATTTAGTTCAAATGAGTCAAAGGGATATACCCATTGACTCCATGAGAAGATATATAAATGTTGGTGATATCATTTATGAACAATCGATAAATAAAGTCACTTTTTTCAAAATCAACATGGTGTCATGATAGGCAAAGAAAGCATGTCTCCTAGAGCTAGCATACTTAATGGGCACATATGTTATATAGTAAAGTTGTAGTTGAGACTTTATTGATATAAAAATGATGGTTGTCATGGGTGGCTGCAAGAAGTTGAGTCCCACTTTTGGGCAAAAAGTGGAAGTGGTTTCTCTATTTTTTAAATTTTCTGTCGATTGATGTCAAAATTTGATGCACTTTGAGATTGAATCTCAAAAAACTTCAGTAATAGAAAATGTAGTGCTTGTAGTCTAATTTTCAAATATGTAATTTATTTTAATACCCATATGGTATAAATGTCTTTTTAGTAGGCATGTTTAAAAACCGGATTTTTCAAAATGCCTATTTCAGGACCATACCACACGTGTACGACCACCCTTTTTTGATGCAAATAAATGAATTTTTGCAAATCCTTCTGGGAAACGATACCTAAGACACCAGATATTGATGAGAATATTTTTTCTTATTTTTTTATATTAATTTTTAACTAACAATAAAGTATATTTTCAAAACATCAGGTGTACGACCACCATAATTTGTTGAAAATTTCATATTTTTCAATTTTTTTTTTAATATTCAAAAGAATTGTATGTAGATCGACATCATATAATTTATTTTTCTAAAATCCTAAAAACAAAAAAGTTATTAAAGTTTTATTGAACCTTGGTATTTTAGGTTTAGGTTCCACTTTTGATTAATAAATAATACAAAAATAGTAAAAATAATCTTTATCACTATGAAATTTACATTTCTGAAATCAAGACGCTGAAAACTCTAATGGGTTTTCATTTCGTTAAAAAATTCAATTAGGAAGGCCCTCAAAAATTAGGCCAAGGTAGAAATTTGATGTCGTTTTACCTTCATTTTTTTGGAGGTCCAAGCATAGGCTTGGTGGGACCAATTGTAGTGCCCTGCCAGGAACCCCGAAGGAAAACCCACAACAAGGGCGAAACATTTTTTCTAAAAAAGTATAAACATATCAAGTGCATTAATCACCACATAGCACAATAACACAAGCGGGAGACTTACAGCAGAATTCCTTAAGGGTTACCAATGAAGAATAAAAACCAAAAGATAAATTCCACAAATAAGGTTAATCCAATAATCCATCATTAACTCAATGATCACAAGAAGCCATAAGCAATACAGATTACAACATAGAAAGATTGAAATGATACAATATATAATTTCTCTTCAATAAGCATGTATATATAACATAAAGGAAACTGATAAATAACATCCCAATCTTAGAATTACATTGCTCTTCCAATACATGACTTCTCAATATACATATAAATATACAACTTAACCAATTAAAAGGTTACAAAAGATCATGATACAATGACCACATAGATCTCCAAATAACAATAATCTCCAACATGAGATAAACATGACCCACAAACCACAGAAACACCTGTGAAGCCAATCCTTGCATGAAGTTACGAACAAGAAAATCCGATGGGAAGTGGCACTACCACTCGACCATGTAATTCCCAGAATGGAATCACCCCACCATGCTAGGAGATATCAGAGGACCCTAAAGCAAGCAAAAGCATGACATGGTCGATAGACAATAGGACTCCACAATAATCTACGTGACTCAACATCACAATACACAAGTGAAATGACTTCACAAACAAAAGTAAATCAACAACACAAAACATAGGTGACATGAATTCACACACACAAGTGAATCAACATCAAAAAATACAAGTGACCTCACATAGCTTACGTTGGTTACCATGGTCGGCCTCCATAGGTCCCGACTCACTATCCCGGTAACCTTTCCTGAACCTCTGGCTTCAACTAAGTCTCATGCGGACCCTACCAACCTTTCGTGAGGACAAGGTGGTTGGTTTACCATTCCAGGCCTTCTCACTACATTATGAGCCTCAATACAAGCACTCACCTATGCACGAGGTACAATATCTTTATTAATTTTTGAGAACTACTCACCTAATCAACTAATTAGAATATCACTTATTTTCTGACTTTTGATAGGTCATCCTGCCAACCACTTTGGGTGCATGCCCCATTCGAAATCCGGTCTCTCAAAGGACACTAAAAAGACATGGTCACTCCTCGAGGACCCTATGGCGAAGTAGACAACCATAACAACACTATCCAAATATAAGTGGTCGAAACTAGGACATACTGACTCTTGGTTAACCATATGGCAAAGACACTACATGGCTAAGACAACGAAGTCATCATATATCACTTGGTCAAAGGTACCAAATACACCACCACCGGATGACTGAACCACAGACCATAAATAACATAATATAACTCTTTGCAATGAAATAAAATCACACAAGAACCCCAAATCTTGAGCAATTAGATACTAGGATGCACATAGAAAACTAAATCTAATTCATTCTCTTCCAAATAGAAGAGGTAAATCAAGAAGTTGATTTTTAGAATAAATAACAAACAAAAAATAGAGAAATGATCCATTTCTTTCCTATATGCAAACATATGATATGAGCTTCACAAAATCAACAATATCAAATACACTTTCTTCCATTCCAATCATTCCACAAGAATTCTAAAAGAAGATTTGCATTTTTCCAACATAGGAAGCAACTAAAAAATCAAATTTAAATTTCAAAAGAAGAAGAGATTATCCAACCTTGAAGCAAACTAGAAGCAAAATGATGGAAGAATTCTAGTCCTTGCAAACCAAATCAAATTCCAGCTCCTCCTTCAAAATGGTTTTCCCAATTTCTCTTCCAAATTTTTTGCTCTCTCATTCCCCATGAATTTCCAGAATTATATGGGAAAAATCATTTCAACCTAAACTTTCTAGGTTAAAAGTTTTCTCCTCCAATCAGATTAAAATATTTAAAAAGTAAAAAGCAATCAGATTTACTCCTTTTCCATAAATAATTCTTTATCAACAATAATAAAGCAAAAGTCAAATGGATAGGTAAAAAGAAAAGCTTTTATTTATATTTTCTATTTCCATAATACTTTCTTTCAACATAAGCATTTAAAACTTAAATGGCTAGGCAATTATTTTTTTCCTTTCACAAAATATATAATATAAATATTCACAATAAAAATAAGCCATTTAACTATTTAATCTAGCAATTCATTAATTTAAATAAATCAATAGATTTAAGAGCATAATAATTAACTAATTACGCCAACATAAGATAGAATCTTCCATTCAATTAAATAGCCATAAAATAAATAGAAACACACAAACGAGGAATGATCAAATGACAACTCACAAATGACCAAACCAAGCACTATGACTTGCATACTAGCCAGATGGGAAAGACAACTGACTGACAAGACTCACACGAGTGTAACTGTGGGTCAAGATAGGGTCCAACAACTATCTCCTCCACTCCCATCAGACATATAAGGCACGCTCAGACCTGTGAAACCAGGTGGAGTTGATACCCCATACCTACCTGGTACTTGTACCTGCAATGTTTTGCACCAAAGAACTACACGTGCATATAGACAAATATATGTATTGACACAACACACACACCGATGAAGGAGAATCGTGACGTTCCCTATCTCACCAGAGTGAGTGAAGGAAAATTATCCCCTCGCATCCCATACACATGCAAACACACAACATATAAATAATGCCTCACAGATATAAGGTAAAAGTGTCAGTCCATGATAATGATCCATAAAAATAACATTAATCATAAGCACTAAGATACAACATAAAATCATACACCACAAATGCAGATAAAGAATTAAATAACATCACATATAATCTGAATCAATATGCAATAATGTTTCACTGAACAGTCAACTAAAGTCAATCAAAAACATACAAAAAGGGTCTGAATGAGGAGGGGTACTACATCCTCCCCCCCCATGCCTAGGCTTACTCCTCGAAGCCTAAAACAGATAAGAATAAATCTCTCTCATCTTCGCTGCATCTTCCCATATCGTTGAGGTCTCATCACTTGGGTCCCATAGGACCCTTACCTACTCAATGGTATGATCCTTGAGGGTCAAATCCTAATGCTGAAGAATGCACACACGCTCCGTGGAAAGTTGCCCATCCTTGACCTGCAAAGATTTTGAATAAAGAACATGGGTCACATCAGGATGATAAGGTAAAAGAACAAAAACATGAAAGACATTGTGGATGCGGGATAGAATCAGCGGCAAGGCAAGATGGTAGGCAATAGGTCCTATCCTCTCAAGGATCTCAAAAGGGCCTACAAAATGAGGCACCAACTTAGAACCCTTTCCATAATGGATCAGACTCTTCCGTGGATGCACTCTCAAGAACACAGGGTCTCTAATAGAAAAATGACGATCTACTCTATGAGCATCAACATACTTCTTTTGCCTATCCTGAGGAGCAACCAAATGCCCATGAATCTGCTCAACCTACTGCTCCATCTCATGAAGCAAATCCGGTCCTAAATGCACCCTATCCTCCAACTGATCCCAACTCAAATGAGTATGTCAAGGATGACCATACAAAGACTAGAAGGGAGACATGCCTATAGAGCTGTGATATCCATTGTTATAAGCAAACTCCACAAGGAAAAGATATTCCTCCCACCGTGACTGCTGGTCCATAACATACATGCGAAGCATGTCCTACAAAACCTGATTCACACGCTCAGTCTGACTGTCGGTTTCTGGGTGATAAGCTGAACTGAAGTTCAACTGGGCTCCCAAAGCATGTTGAAGGGAGGTCCACAAGGTTGAAGTAAAGATAGGATCTCTATAAAAAATGATCCACCTTGGGATCCCATGCAACCTCAACACATCATCCAAGAAGACTCGTACCACCACTGGTGTTGTATAAGAAGATCGAATAGAAACAAAATGAGCAAATTTGGTCAATCTATCAAGAATGACCATGATGGCATCATGGCGCCACAAAGAAACGAGCAACCCCACAATGAAATCCATGGAAATGATATCCCATTTCCAATCTGGTATCAAATTAGGTTGTAAAAGCCCTATAGGGTGTCGATGCTCCACCTTCACTCATTAGCATTCCAAGCACTTCGATACAAAATCAGAAATGTCATGTTTCATACCAGTCCAATGATATATCTACCTAAGATCTGTGTGCATCTTCTTGACACCAAGGTGTACCGAATAAGGTGCACGATGGGCCTCAGTCATGATCAAAATGCGAAGACCATCCAAAGGAGGTACATAGATCCATCCAAGATGTCGAAGAAGACCATTTGATTCAAGAGTATATCTAGAATATCTACCCTCTAATGGTCTTCCAGACTCCACCATGGCTCTAACATCCTGATACCAAGTGTCCTGAGGAAGAACTCCAAGAATTCTCTCACACAATTCCACACCAAGGGACAATGCTACAACCTCATGCCGCCTATGGCTCAAAGAATTTGCCACTACATTCTCCTTCCCCTAAATATAACGAACCTCAAAATCATACTCGCAGAGGAATTCCATCCATCTTCGCTGTCGAGCATTCAAGTTCGGTTGCATGAAAATATATTGTAAAATGCAGTGATCACTATGCAGCTCAAACTAATGCCCCAACAGGAAATGTCTCCATCTAACCAATGCATTCACTAGAGCTACTAGCTCCAAATCATGAACTAGATAGTTCAACTCATGATCCTTGAGTTTGTGAGACTCATAAGCAACCACTCGTCCATCTTGCATAAGCACTACACCTATACCTTCTAAAGAGGCATCTATGCATACCATGAAATCTCTGGATGGATCAGGAACTACCAAAATTAGAGCATTAACAAGGAGTTCCTTTAAGGTACAAAAAGATGACTCATACTACTCTGACCAAATAAACTCATGTCCTTTCCTCTAAATAGAAGTAATCGGGTGGCCTATCCAAGAAAAGCTCTAAACAAAGCAACAGTAATATCCAGCCAAACCCATGAAACTTCGAACCTCAGAAACACTAGTTGGTACTGGCCAATCCACAGTGGCTTGGATCTTAGAAGGATCCATGGATACACATTCTCCCAAAATATATGACCAAGATAGCTCACCTGTGACTAGAAGAAATAACACTTTGCCAAATTCACAAAAAGTTGATTCTCCCTCAAACACCGCAATACCTGATGCAAGAGACCCTCATGCTCTACCATAGATCTATAATAAATCAATATGTCATCCAAGAACACAAGGACAAAGTGGTCAAGGTAGGTGCAAAAAAAACCATTCATAAGACTCACAAAAACTAAAGGTGTGTTTGTTAACCCAAATGGCACCACTGTGAACTCATAATGACCATAATGAGTATGAAATGTCGTCCTATGAATGTCTCCATCATGAATGCACAATTGATGATACCCAGATTTCAGATCTATCTTAGAGAACACCTTGGCTCCCTTAACTTGATCAAAAATATCATCTATCTGAGGCAATGGGTATCGATTCCGGATGGTTACCATATTCAACTGTCAGTAATAAATGCATAATAGAAGAGAACTGTCCTTCTTCTTAACAAAGATAACCGATGCACCCCAAGGAGAAACACTAGGATGAATGAACCCCTTGGCCAACAACTCCTCAACCTGCAACTTCAACTCACTCAACTGTTGAGTAGTCATCCGATAAGGTACTCTCGAAATAGGTTCTGCACTAGGAACCAAGTCAATGCAAAAATCTATGTCTCGCTTTGGAGGCATATTGGGAATATCCAAAGGAAACACATCAGCATACTCTTGAAGAATAGGGTGATCATCAATAGTGATTTCTTAATTCTCTTCCTCATCCAAATCCTCAAGAGCAACTGCAAAAAACTGACACCCTTGACAGATGCACCGCCTAAGTTGCATAGCGGAAATCATACGTAAGCATATCAATCGCTAAAATGCAATGATCCCCACTCTCCTGCCATGGTCATCTAAACACTCTACTATCTTTAGATGATAGTTTACATGAGCGTTGTGAGATGATAACCAATCCATCCCCAACACAACTCCATAGGACCCCAAAGGAATGACTCGAAGGTTAACTGAAGTGACAAAGGGTCCTAGGTCCAAGTCACAACTGGGAACGAAGGCATCAAAAAACACACACACACCAGTAGACAACTCTACTTGCCTCCTATCCACCTGCTTAGCAGACATGATCCCACACCGCTCCACAAAGGATAAAGAAGTAAAGGAATCTGAATCACTAGAATAAAAAAGTATAGAGATAGGGATACCACACAACACACCTATTGTCTCAATTACGATACTTTGATGCTTAGCCTAGAGGTCATCCACCGCTGCAAATACTCTATGGGATCTAACTACATCCCCCACTATTGGCTCTGATGTGGCTGGCCTCTGACTACCCATCTGGTGTGAACACTGAGGGCAATGAGTAGCCTTGTGGCCAAACTAACCACAAGAGAAGCAAGCTCCTCTAATAGGTCCTCTACTCCCAGATGGCCCACTGGACTGCTGAAAGCTCTCCCCATTAGGGGCCTGAGATGTACCCTGAGAGGAATACCTTGGAAAAGTCTTCCTACTCTTTTGCCAGTTCCTACTCTTCCAAAACTGAGAGTTGCCACCTGGCTGGTCCTAAGACTACTTTGGTCTTGGCAGTAGCTGCTACTACTGTTGACCACCCTTAGTGGATGCCTAAGGACCCCTAAAAAGTGCAGTAGTCTGGGACTGATTCCTTCTCCCTCTAGACCCACTGAAAGAATCACTCCCGATCTGAACTCTAGACTGGCCGCCATGAGCATGGCTAAGGTTCTGCTCCACCAGCCTGGCTTTCGCCATAGCTACCTCTATTGAATTAGGCTCGAAAACTCTCACTCCTCCACTGATGAGATCATTAAGACCCCTCAAGAAGTTTTGAACACACATAACCTCATCATTATCGATCCCGACATACTGTTTGACCTCATAGAACCTATGCTCAAACTGATCTACTGACAACCCAAACTGGCGTAGAGCATAGAACTCATCTTCTCGCCACTGCCTCCATTGGGGTGAGAGAAATCGTGTCCTGAATCTCTCTAGAAAGATCTCCCATGACATGGTGTTAATGCTCACATCGATCCTCTCCTCTTCTAACCACCACCAGATAGATACAAAACTCTTGAGATGCATGATTGTGCATCTTGCCTTGGTGTTACTACCATATGGGTACATGGTGAAGTACCGATCTAAACTGATCAACCAGGTCTCTACCTCAAGACCAATACCTTACCATCAAAGAAAGGAGGATTGGACCTCATCAAGTCCCTCATGTGCCCCATGATAGTAGTATTGTGGTCCATGGGGACCTCTCTCCTTCTAGGAGACCTCTCTCTCTCTCTGGCATCTACTGAAGTGACTCCTCTACTTGGGCATGGATGGGCTTATCCACCTCAGGTCTGGGGCCTAGTCTAGATACCACCACCTAAAACATCTATCACAACTCTTCCCTTTCGGGAACCACTCTCCTAAATGTTGATCGTATGATGAACAGACTGATCCCGATCTCACCACATAGCACAATAACACAAGTGGAAGACTTACACTAGAATTCATTAAGGGTTACCAACGAAGAATAAAAACCAAAATTTAAATTCCACAATAAGGTTAATCCAATAATCCATCATTAACTCAATGATCACAAGAAGCCATAAGCAATATAGATTACACCATAGAAAGATTGAAAGGATACAATATAATTTCTCTTCAATAAGCATGTACACATAACATAAAGGAAATTGATAATTAACATCCCAATCTTAGAATTACATTGCTCTTCCAATACATGGCTTTTCAATATACATATTAAAATACAACTTAACCAATTATAAGGTTAGAAAAGATAATGATACAATAACCACATAGGTCTCCAAATAACAATAATCTCCAACATGAGATAAGCATGAGCCATGAACCACAGAAACACCTACGAAGCTAATCCTCGCATGAAGGTACAAACAAGAACATCTGATGGGAAGTAGAACTACCACCCGACCATGTAATTCCCCAAATGGAATCACCCCACCGTGCTAGGAGATAGCAGAGGACCCTCAAGCAAACAAAAGGATGACATGGTCGACAGACAATATGACACCATGGCATCACAATACGACTCCACAATAATCTAGGTGACTTCACACACACAAGTGAATCGACATAACAAAACACAGGTGACACGACTTCACACACACAAGTGAATTGACATCACAAAACACAAATGACCCTAAAGAGAGAGTGTCATCACATAGCTTATGATGGCTACCATGGTCGGCCTCCATAGGTCCCGGCTCGCTATCCTGATAACCTTTCCTTAACCTCCCACTCCAACTAAGTCTCATGCAAACCCTACCAGCCTTTCGTGAGGACAAGGTTGTTGGTTTGCCATTCTAGGCCTTCTCACTACATTATGAGCCTCTGTACAAGCACTCACCTATGTGCAAGGTACAATATCTTTATTAATGTTTGAGAATTACCCATCTAATCAATTAATTAGATTATCACTTATTTTCTAACTTTCGATGGGTCATCCTGCCAGCCACTTTGGGTGCAACCCCCATTCAAAATCCACTCTCTCAAAGGACACTAAACATACATGGTCACTCCACGAGGACCCTATGGTGAAGCAGATAGCCATAACACCACTATCCAAATATAAGTGGTCAAAACCAGGACATACTGACTCTTGGCTAACCATAAGGAAAAGAAACTACATGGTTTAGACAATGAAGTAATCATATATCACTTGGTCAAAGGTACCAAATATGCCACCACAGGATGAGTGAACCACACACCAAAAATAACACAATATAACTCTTTGCAAGGAAAGCTAATTTCACTAAGTCCGCACTCAAACAATCTTTGAGAAAATCAGCATCATAAGCACTTGCAAATTCATTGATTGAAAATTAAATAAAATACTCCTTTACGACATTCACATCTATTCAATTTTCAAATCAATATTCAAGCAAATAAAACATGAATTCCTAACAGGCATTTTAATCCATTTCCAGAATATATCCAAATTAACCAATTTGAATTACTAATTCATGCCTTGATTTCCGTAGATAAATTTATTAAACCACATAATAAACATCACATGAAAATCACTATTTTCTAATCATAAAAACCACTGTAAAATATTTCATTTAATAAAAATTAAATTCATAGTACATACCAGTTTGTACCGGTAAGGGTACAAGGTCAAGTGGGTGTCAAGGCCATCCTGTGGTAGTGTTGTTGCCGAGGCAGGAGACACTACCTATCGGTAGTAATGCTACCACTGGTAGCAAGCCTATCGACCAGTAGTGTTGCTACCACCGGTAGCAGCTGCTACTGACTGGTTGCACTGCTACCAACTGGTTGCACTGCTACCAACCGGTTGCGGTACTGCTGAGCGGTAGTACTGCTACCGCTAGAAGAAGCCACTACCGATCGGTAGCAGTATTGTCGATCGATAGTACTGCTACTTGTGGGTAGCAGACACTACCGACCCCCGTGGTGGGACTAGCCCGCCATGAGGTAAGGTAAGGTTCACGATAAAATAAAATACATGCCTCCTAAAGCATTAAAATCAATACGCCACAAAATTGTTTAAACATGAAAATGATTCATTCTCTGATTATTTCATGGGCACACACACACATAGTGCCAAGATCCAAATTTCTAATGGATATTTAGCAATAAGGAAAATGGTGAAATAAAATCACACAAGAACCCCAAATCTTAAGCAATTAGATACTAGGATGCACATAGAGAACTAAATCTAATTCATTCTCTTCCAAATAGAAGAGGTAAATCAAGAAGTTGATTTTTAGAACAAATAACAAACAAAAAATAGAGAAATGATCCATTTCTTTCCTATATGCAAACATATGATATGAGCTTCACAAAATCAACAATATCAAATACACTTTCTTCCATTCCAATCATTCCACAAGAATTCTAAAAGAAGATTTGCATTTTTCCAACACAGGAAGCAACTAAAAAATCAAATTTAAATTTCAAAAGAAGAAGAGATTATCCAACCTTGAAGAAAACTAGAAGCAAAATGATGGAAGAATTCCAGTCCTTGCAAACCAAATCAAATTCCAGCTCTTCCTTCAGAATGGTTTTCCCAATTTCTCTTCCAAATTTTTTGCTCTCTCATTCCCCGTGAATTTCCAGAATTTTATGGGAAAAATCATTTCAACCTAAACTTTCTAGGTTAAAAGTTTTCTCCTCCAATTAGATTAAAATATTTAAAAAGTAAAAAGCAATCAGATTTACTCCTTTTCCATAAATAATTCTTTATCAACAATAATAAAGCAAAAGTCAAATGGATAGGTAAAAAGAAAAGCTTTTATTTATATTTTCTATTTCCATAATACTTTCTTTCAACATAAGCATTTAAAACTTAAATGGCTAGGCAATTATTTATTTCCTTTCAAAAAATATATAATGCAAATAGTCACAATAAAAATAAGCAATTTAACCATTTAATCTAGCAATTCATTAATTTAAATAAATCAATATATTTAAGAGCATAATAATTAACTAATTATGCCAACATAAGGTAGCATCTTCCATTCAATCAAATAACCATAAAATAAATGGAAACATGCAAACGAGGAATGATCAAATGATGAATCACAAATGACCAAACCAAACACTATGACTTGCACACCAGCTAGATGGGAAAGACAACCGACCGACAACACTCACACGAGTGTAACTACGAGTCAAGATAGGGTCCAACAACTATCTCCTCCACTCCCATTGGACATATAAGGCATGCTCAGACTTGTGAAACCAAGTGGAGTTGATACCCCATACCTACCCAGTACTTGTACCTGCTATGTCCTGCACCAAAGAACCACACATGCATATAGACAAATATATACAGACATGACACGCACACCGATGAAGGAGAATCATGACATTCCCTGTCTCACCGGAGTGAGAGAAGGAAAATCATCCCCTCGCATCCCATACACATGCAAATAGGCAACATATAAATAACATATTGCACATATAAGGTAAAAGTGTTAGTCCATGATAATGATCCATAAAAATAACATTAATCATAATCACTGAGATACAACATAAAATCATACACCCAAATCCAGATAAAGCATGAAATAACATCGCATATAATCTGAATCAATATACAATAATGTTCCACTGAACAGTCAACTGAAGTCAATCAAAAACATACAAAAAGTGTCTAAATGAGGAGGGGTACTACACCAATCCTATCCTAGAGCAAAAAACAATGCTAAGGGTTTTTTTCCGCCCCTAATTTTAACAAAGGGGTGCCCGTTTCACTTTGTACCATTGAAAGGGAAACAGGCACCTATTTTTGAAAAGATCTGTTGGGCCAATATATAGCCCACTTGGACAAATCCCAATTATTGAATGATTTTTCAACCATTGCCTGTTTTGATTAATCATTCTCTTTTTTGTCTTATTGTCAATTTAGTAAGGAGATCAATTCGAATTCAAAATTTGGGTCAGCCATGGGATCAAATCAATGTAGGAAGAGGCAAACAAAGGTTCTGACAGTTGAGGAGATTGTAGAAAATAGGGAGAAGGAGACAATACGTCAATGAGAGAGAAGATCAAGAATGAGACAAGGAGCTTCAAGTTCACAATCATTTTAGAAGAGGAGAACATCAATGTGACCGTAAATGCTGACGAAGTAAACACAGTAGAACCATTTAATTTAGGTGCATCTTTTAATCTATTATTGGATACATGTATGTCTTCACAGCCCTATGTTTTTTCTCATGAAGAAACTAGTGATTTAGTAGAAGAAGGTTACTTATTAAATCAAACAACAATTGAAAATTAAACCCCAAATGAAATTAGAACTCAAGTTGAAACTAAAATTGAAATCCAAATTGAAACCCCAAATGAAACTAGATCTCAACTTGAAACTGAAATTGAAACCAAATTTGAAACTCCAAATGAAATTGAAAATCCACTTGCAACTGAAACCAATAATGTGGATGTAGACATGGACACACATTAGGACACATGCAAATAGATTGTTTAGACAATTTTTTTATAATAAGAAATTTGGGTTTCAATGTAAATTAATGGTACAACTAGATAAATGACTAAAATGTGAAAAATGATGAAGAAGTTAGGCTTTTATGTCAAACCCAAGAAGAAGGATGAGTCTTTAAAATATTGTATCAACTGTTGCTAGCGCTTTTGATACAATCAGAAATAAATGTCGTTATAAAGATAAAAATGCGGCATGATGGGCAATAACAACAGCTTTAGTAAGCCAAACAACTTCTGATAAAACAATGATGAGTAACATAAGTGGATATCTTAATATTCATCGTAAAACTTTGTCAAGAGCTGTAAAAGGAAGAGTTAATTTTAAAAGTGATCCGGCAAACAATTTGTGGACTTTTAGTGGTAGACTAGTAAGGTCTGATATGAAACTTACTGGTGAAGTCAAAACTTTGATTGAAAAATTCTGGCACGATAATATGAGAGTATCACCTAATGTTAGAGATGTTCTTAAATTAAGAGTTGGGTCAAAAATTTGTGATCCACATCCAAAACACCTATTGGAAATGACTCAAACTGAATTGTACAAATTTTTTTTGGATGATAAGGTGTTGATTATTAGCATTTGTCAAAGGTCTTTTGAAAAGTGTAAACCTTGGTATGTTTGAATTAACAAGGAAAGAGTCACATGTTGCAAAACTCATGTTCAATTTTCCTACTATTATGATGTATTTCGATATATATGTGTTTCCATGCATAGTAATGGAATGTTCCAAGAATGTGGTATAAATATACCACCTTAAACTATAAAGGAGTTTATATCAATTTTGTTTTGCAACCCACCAAATGAGCAAAATTTTCTTTTCAATGCATGTGTTTCTGGTGTATGTAATATATGTGGCAATATTGCATTGTTGGATGAATGTTTGCATGAAAATATTTCAAAAGATTTTGGACAACAATTATTTGATGTTAAAAGATTTACAACTATTGAGTATCGACTAAAGGATGGAAAGGTTGGAAGACGGTGTGATCTAATCACTGAAAAAATTAGTGTTCATGCATTTATGAATGAATTTAAGAGTAAGATCGTACCTAAATATGTTAAGGATACATTTCCTATTGGTAGTATACTTTCGGTCGTTGACTTTGTAGAGAACTACATGCTTGCACCACAAGATGAGGTCCAATTGCAATACTACAATTCAGTGCAAGTGTCAATTTTTGTACATATTGTCTATAGGCATGCACCAGATAGTACAAAAGAGGATCGTAAAATTTTGAGAGAGTACCATTTCTATATGAGTGATAATAAATTATACTTATTTGATTTTGTCCAGTATTGCATCAAGACCTTTTTTGAGGGAGAGAGAAATTCAGATGACACAACATCTAATATGGTTAGATAATTGCACAGGGAAATTCAAGAATGCTAGAATGCTTTATTGGTTGAGTAGGATTCATAAGAAAACTAATATCAAACACATGTGGAGTTTTTTTGAGGCTGGACACAGGAAAGGAGAACATGATGGTGCCGTTGCATGTGTTAAGAGATCCATTTGTAGAAAGAAACTCAAATTCGAGGAAAAGGCTAAATTTAAAAATGCAAGTGCAATTGTGGATTGGTGTAGTGCAACTTTATCCATGGGATCAATTCAGAACTCTACAATTAGACATTTCTTCTGGCTAGCTAAAGAGGAGAATATCCTTCCAAGATATGATTGTGATACAATCAATGGGTCAGCTAGAAGGCATTCAATTAAGAGTTATAATTCTAACACTTGGACTATATGGACTAGAGAGCTTGCATGTTTTTATCAATTTTGTGTTGTAGGTGAATGGGAAGAATGTGAGAATACGCAATGGGTCTAAGAATGACAACATAAATCCTTAACATCTAGTGAGACACAATATCAATATGTTAGAAGAAATGAAGACCCAAATCATGGTTTTGCATCAGAAGATTATGATCATGTTTCAGAGCTCATACAACCTAGTAATTTAATTCAATTTCTTGTTTATAAATTTAAATTATATATTTTTATGTATTATCATATAATTTATGATTGTATTTGAATTATAAATTCTAACAAGTTTTACCTCTACATGTACTTAAATTTGTTTTCTAGGACATGTGTATGTTGTTGTTGCACCTGAGGATAATGATGAGCAGGTTAAGTATTGGCTAGCTAGATGTCTAGAACCTAAGAAAAAGTTGATATGTGATCAAGTAGATGCTGATGGTTTTCAGTATATAGTTGGGTCTATTGTGGTAGTTGGAACATGGCTACACAAATACTTAACAAGAAGGATGGCTTGCCAGCTTATGAATAATACCAATCAGAAAAGAAGATTATACACTATTGTCATTTGGCGGTGGCAAGAAACATCAAATTAGAAAGATGCAAAGGTAGACCTGCTAATAAGGTATTGTGGCCACTTTCAGTAGAAGAGCATGAGGCAACCATAGATGCATTATAGAAGAGAGAGGATGCAGATGGTAGATTAGGTTGAATCAAATTTATATGCATGTAAGTTTGTGTTAATTGTGTGAACTCTTTTATATTTAATTATGATAATAATTTTTCTTTGTCCCTTTAACATTGTATTTGTCTACATTTGATACAATTTTGGTTTCATAAACAACATTTTATTAGTTATCTTCTTCTTAATGTTATTTTGTGCACATTGTAATTGTGTTACAATCATTCTAATTTTTTATGATATATTTATTTTATCATAATCTCTTCATAGATTAATTATAATTTCTTGATTTTATTATTATTTTAAGAATAGGATGTTATTGTAAATTGGGATAATTATTTTAATTAATTATAAATTGTTGCACTATGAGATGATCAATCATAATGTTAAAATATAAAGTCATAAATAGATCATATATAATCACTAGAGGGTGCCAAATCACATAACAAGACCTGATATCATAATAGCAAGGAAATGATATAATAAAAAGTCCTATATATAATCACATAACAACATCACATATATAATCACTAGAGGGTGCCAAATCACATAACAAGACCCGATATCATAATAGAAAAGAAATGACACAATAAAAAGTCCTATATATAATCACATAACAATTCCTAATGGCATAATAATAAGTCCTGAAAAAAAAAATAAGGAAATGACATTAAAACAAGTCCCAAGATAACATAACAAGTGTCATCATAAAAAGTCAATAATACAATAACATGACATGATCTAAAATATATAATCTAAGAACTCTCGTGCATCTCATCTGCAGTCCTCTTCACTCCATGTGAAGGTGGCTGAGATGAATCATCATGTTGCACGTGGTCCTGAGATGCACCATCCTATGTGTGTGCAGTATCAGTGTCTCCACCCTCCTGTACATTATTAAAAGATTTAACATGAGAAGAAGTTACTTGCATAATTCACTTAAAAATTAATTAAATACTGAAAATTTAAAATAAATTACCATACTACTGTGCTCTACAATGCCCTCACTGGTACGTGGAGGTCCACTATCATGAACAAGAAAATTGGTTGTAGTCAAGTCCTATAAATATAACATTGTACATAAATTTTGATAATCCCTATAAAAGCCAAGTACACAGTATAAACAAATTAGAAATTATTTGTCTAATCATCACCGCAAATGACAATGTTGACAGTTGCATTTGGCTCAATCCCATAGCCATACCAATATTGGTAGTGGTATCGACCTGAGCAACATATATAAAGCATGAATCAAACTTGTATATATACATAAATAATAAAGTATACATATAGACTACAAGTTTATCGCAGAAAAGAATACATATGGTGTGTCATGTATGGATGAAGTAACTAATGGGTGAAGGCGTACATGTGATAAACCATCAAACAATCTAGAAGCCTACAATCACAAAAAATAATAAGCATGAATCAGAGTTGTACGTAAATTAGTAAGCATATAAAAAATTCAAATTAATGGATGAAAAACATACTAGTGGTATATGAGGCTGAGCCTCAGCAGTCGATGGGTCATGTGAAGAACTACCCACCTTGGTGCTACACAAAGCACCCTACAAAATTGAAAACACATATCATACACATAATTACATTAAAAAAATTATTGTTTATTTTAAATGTACATATGAATACAATGTATCTAGATGAAAGTGCATACCGTAAATGGGGCACCGACATCTCTAGGTATCGATGTAACATGATGTCGGTTCCTCAATGACATGGTATTATTCATCCTCTGTTCAGAAAAAATTGACTCATGTTATAGTTAATATGTGTATTGTAGACACCTAAAAATGGTCAACGCTTGCGGAGTCATATTTTAACATTTGCGCATTGCCTCATTTTAGGGTTTTTGCATCGCATTAACATTTCTCCTATGATTTGCACTTGGTCTTTATCATTTGCGAGCATCGAGTCATTCTTTTGCATTCTTCAATCATCTAGTTCTCAAATTTGCTCTTGTCAACAATAACCTTCAGTCATGATTTTGGTCAATCTTATCCTGTCGCATCAATGTGCGTGCTTATTTGTCATCATTTTGGACATCGTCAATCCTAATTAGGGTTTTGTCCTCTTTTCAATCTTATCATCATACGATCAATTTGTCATCGATCATTGTCCTCTTATCAATTTTGGTCATTTGGCGATCAATTTGTCATCGATCATTGTCATTGTTCGATCTTGTCATTTTGCGATCGATTTGTCATCGATCGTGTTCATTTTTCAATCTTGTCGTTTTGCAATTCATTTTGTCATCAATACTTGTCCTCTTGTCAGTTTTGTTATTTTGCAATCAATTTATCATCAATCGTCATCGTTTTCTCAATCATGTCAATTTGGATCAATTAGTCATTGTTCCTCGTCAATTGGCGCATTTTGTCAATCAGATCATTTATCACATTGGTCAATTATCTTTTGTCAAGATCTAATTGTCATTCTCACATTACTAATTCATTTTCTAGGGTTTCATGATTTAATCATTTAACCTTGTGTGTCATTTCCTCCTCTAGGATTAATAAATTATTTATTTATCCTAAGTCTTCTCATCGCAATTAAATGTTCATTTAATTGGCTAATTATTCCTCTTTTTGTGAATTAATTAATAAATGACAAATTATTAATTAATTTACCTAATTCTTAATTCCTATTTTTCCTCTTTCTAATTTTCTAATTTTTTAATTTCTAATTTCAATTCTCTCCTATTTTCCTCCTAATTTCATGGGAATGACATAGAAATTTGTCATAATTTGTCATAATTGACAATCAATCAATTCTTGACATAGAAATTTGTCATAATTTGTCATGAATTATCAATCAATCAAATTTTGCATAGAAAGTGCATAATTTGTCATAATATGTCATAATTGACATGTTTGATTTGCAATTTCCATTCGAATTGAATCATGTTAATTTGGTCTCTTTCTCCAATTTCTCTATAAATGGATGAATTTCTTCAATCCCAATCTAATCACAGAATCAGATAATCACATCGTCAAATTAATCACTTTTTCTAATCATTTTTGTCAAAACAATCACGCTTTGAGTATTCTTGTGCCAATGTCAATCTTGCTTTCACATTAGGTGTATGCACTTGAAGGGGAGACCCACAAAATAAAGGCTATTTGGAGAAGAAAGAAGGACAATGGAGCCGCATGAAGGAGCATTCAAATCTACATTTGGTTTGCATAATCTTTAATGTTGAATGTTTTTATTTCATGTCTCTATTGAGTGTGCTTAGGATAGATCATTGCATTTGAGCTTTTGTGATTGAGCTAGATTGGTATTTTGATATGCTTTGATGATTTCCAATTTTCTAACGTACATGTATATATAAGGAATTTAATATTTCATTGTAAATTATATAAATAAATTTGTACCTTTGTAGGTTGATCATCGTTTGCCCACAAAAGATCAACATATGTAGAGACGACATCAACATGTGCAGCCTCCTTGACATCATCATACCCACCATGGGCAACATCAAAATCATCAAAATCATCATCTCCTCCAGGGGAAACCTCACTCTATTGACCCATACAAACATGTGCTAAGTTGGGGGCAGCCCTCACCTCGCGCAACTGCTGTACCAAATTGCCCCACAGGGCACTCAATGATCCAAGAGCAGAATCCATTGCTCGATGATGGGTAGGTGTTGGAACAACTGGTGCAAGAAGAGGAACCAAGGGATCATTGCACACATGGTTTCTAACTCTATCGCTCAATTTGGCCCCCGACCTATCTTGGGGCATGCCTCTCTCGACCCCCTGAAATGATCTAATAACAAAGTAATGGGGTTTTATACCCAATTCAAATTTGGCCCATAATTTTTTCAAAAAATACATGGGGACCTCATGATTGTAGTGTGGCAGATAGTCAAAGACTATCCACCACTGCTCCCAAAAGTGTCTAGCTATGCCTGGGTGCCTACACCATCGAATTGAGATCCGTGGCTTCTTCGGATCTATCTCATCACCTGCCTTAGGGTTCACAAAATATTGTTTCAAATTCATTTTTGTTATTTTTAATTCAGTGACTTGTTTGTATGATAGGCCATCAGCATAAAATGCACGCAATCCCTCCCTCCAACTATGATAGCTATCCATCTCACTATCTAAAGACTGTACAATCTCTTGCATACTATCTACAAGGTGTAACAACTATTGATATGGATGAGGCTCACGTCTAATGGTGTTGATATCTCTAGTCAAAGAATCAATATTCCTCCTAATGGTCTGCCTCAACTGATCGGGTGGAGGTGGGGCTAGACCTAATAGCTCATCTATCTCAAACTCATCCATTATGTGAAAATAATCTGCATATATATACAAACATGAAAATTTACAATTAATATTTAATTTACATTTCACCTTCCCAAAACACTTATAATTAAATACAATTTACCAACTTAAATATTAAAAAAAGAAAACTCTCATAGATCTATATTTTTAATAGGTGGATCTATTTTAATAATAACCATCATTTAAGAAATATTATCCACTTAAATCAAAGTTTAAGAAATATTCTGCAAAATAAAACATCATAATACCCATGCAACTCAAACAATACTTTTTAACATCTAAAGATGCATTAGTATAAGTTCCATGAAAATCATAAAAAATAATCACGAGAGAGAGAATAGATAATGAATAAAATGACTCCACTGATTTAGATAATGAATAATCATCTCCTCTAGATTCCACTGAGGGCTCATTCTCGATTAAGATTTTTTTTTAGTTGGCATTTTGGGCCATCATGGTGCATTTGTATGTTTGTTATAGAGAGATGGATGATTACAATACCTATTATAGTTGTACTTTGGGACTCATCATAGTTGACCATCTTGTCATGAGAGGCTTCTAATCATAGTTTAATGGTAGCGTTGTGTAGTTCATCTTTTCAAAGAAGGTAACTTCCATGGAATTACAATTTAGTACCCTTTCAATATTTAACCATTATCGTCAATTAGGCTACCACTTTATATTTTCAACTTGATAGGAATTGATTCAACTAATCTCTTTTGGTTTTAAGTAAATCCATTAAAATCATAAGTTATATCTATGAACTTGTCAATACATGTACTGATTTGTTGTGTTCTTTGCTATAAGCAAGGGATGATTCAGTGATTGCAACTAGTAGTACTACACTAAGTTGAAGCTTGAATAAATAGTAGGTTCTCTACTCTTGGAGGAGTTAAAACAAAAACAAAAAAACTAATTTTTTTAAAGAATCCATTGGTTATTAGAGGAAGATAAAAGGATAAAGCAAAGAGAAAAAATAAGAAAAAGGACAAAGCTCCAAATCTAAAGTGAGATGTAAGTCTCTCAATAAATCTTATGTTAAGTTTTATAATTATGTCAAGAAAATCCACATAAAAATGAAAGCAAGAAACATATTACAAGAATGGATTAAATGATGATTTAGATTCAATAAATTATTAGGATGACAATAGTGATATAATTGTTATATATTTGGAATGCATATATGTGAGGATACATGGCTGATTAAATTTATAGATTCTTTCCACGTGACATTCTATTTCTCATTGAGGCATAATTTTACATTTAGTGTAATATTTTTTAAGTTCAAAAACATCTTTAGATGCACATTGCGACATTGGTAGAAGGTGGACTTTAGGAGTAGTTAAAATTTAGTATAATAATGTCATTTTAGAAACAATTGGGACACTTCACCAATAATGTCACTTTGATGACAAGTTCAAACTTTGACAACTTCTTATGACACTTTAACAACACTTAATGTTACTTCAATAAGAGCTAACATTTAGTGGAAATCTATCACTTTGGTAGTCATTGGACTTTATGGACATACTACCTCGACGTTGGAATTTAATATCTAGCATCTCAACGACTCAAATTTAGAAAAAATGCTTTCAACAACCATGTTTTCAAAGAAAAATATGAATGGCTACAATTTTTTATTTGCTAGGCATTATAAACAATTGAAAGCATTATGTCCTGGCAAGGATAGGGAGATCACTAAAATGGTTGGTGATTCATGGAAAAATCTAAAAGAAGAAGAAAAATCCATGTTTTGAACAACCATGTTTTAAAAGAACAAAGATTGGAAAGAAGAAAGTTAAGTAGTAGGATTGTTTCACATGTTATTAAAAATATAGGGACTTGTAAACTCAATTTGGATATGGGTGTAGCGCCGTAAATTGTACGCACTTGCTAGGGTGGTACAATTTCGCACCTAGTTTAGCACCCGCCTTGGCACATTTTGTATTTTGCATTGCATTTCCCCTTTAGCACTTAATTAATCAAATTAATTAGGTCTAAGGTCCTATTTCATCATCTTCCACATCATAAAGTTGGGCCCTTTCATTAAAGTGTGCCTTTTTCATTTTATTCCTCCAATACATCATTTAATCAAAAACCCTGATTAGGTCCTATTTTGAACTTGGGGGCTTGATTTCGGGGGTCAAAACATCTAAAAATCACCTGTAACTTCGGGATTCTCTCTAAAATCATCATATCTGACGGCCCTGAAAATTTGGTGAAAAGTTGTTGGGACCATGGCGCCCGGAGTGCACATGGTCCCGGACATTTTTCTCGAAATTTTAGGAGCACGATCCAATCATAAAATAAAGCTTAACCCCAAGAAATTGGCGGGATATTCAATCTCTAGGTCGGCCAAAAGTTGAAATTAAGACCTAGGGTTTCATATATAAGAGCTCTCTTTCTTCATTTGAAAGGATCCGATTTTTTATTTCAAGAACCTTATATGCAGCGAAAGAGCAGATCTTTGAAGACTTCAACAACATTCAACATCCTTCTATCAAGCATTTATCAATTTCATTCATCCATTTAGGGCTTGGAAGACATTGAAGAACAATAGGAGATTACTGACTGAAGATTGGCTTGAACTCCTCCCTTGAGGGTTGGGTATGATTTCATGTTGTTTTCATGTCTTTGCATAAGCTTCAATATATCACTTATTCATGCTTTAGATCATTTTGCATCTTGATTTGGAGCATTTACATTATCATTTACAAGCAATTAGGGTTTACTTTCTAGGTTGGTCTAGTTTGCTTTCTTGCATTTTAGGACCTTGCACACACACTAGGTCTACACACACAATACATTTTACAATACAACTTGACTATTCGTGGAGGTGGAAATCACCGAAGCGGGGGTTTGACTAAGGCAAAACCCTATATAGCCGCCCAAAACACCTTTTTCAGATATAAGTGCAGGTTTCGGGACTCGAACGACGCCGCAGGGTACAGATCCGGGAGAAGTAGACAGAGACCGACCTTCCCACCAAATTTTAGAGCAAAAGACCAGGACAGGGGCGTGGGGCACCCTGTTCTTGCCAGGACAGGGACACTGGATGCCCTGGTCCCTGGGATAGGGGTGCTGGGTGCCCTGGTCCTCCTGACAGACAACATTTTCAACATTTTTGACAGCTTTTTCAGAGTGCAAAACAGCAGTTTTTGGAGTAGTTTCAGGGGCAGAATCAGGACAGTGGCACCCGCGCCCCCGTCCCAAACATTTTTAGTCAGATTTTAACTCCAGGTACGCATTTGCATTCTTGTCTTGTCCTTGTGTTTACAGCTTTCCATTGTTTAAGTTCAATTCTGCAATCTCGTTATTAGTTCATACTTGCACTTTGGGGTTAGGGATTGAACTTGCATCATTTCATCTTTCAATTGCAACAAAGGAATATAAATCCTAATAGATATCCCGTGGCTCTCTCTTTCACAAAAATAAGTAGCCAATTGTGTGATATCTCTAGGCTCTTTCGTATTCCACAAATGTGTGATTGAAAGTGAGATTAGGGCATGTTAACCTAGTCTCGCTTTTTCCCCCAGACATTTTTGGTGAACCCGACGTGAACTCCAATCTTCTCTAATTCTGATTTATGTTTTCAAATTTGAGTGTTTATGCTATTTCAAATTCAAATTTGTATTTACAAGTCTTAATTTCTTGCAAGATTCAAAAAAAATTTTAGGAAATTTTTTGCTAAAACCCTAATTTTTCAATTCAAAGTTGAACTTGTGAATAGCTTAATTGGGATCAATAATTTCAAATCTGATTTAGGAACTCATTTGAATCATAAATTTCATTTTCTAAATCTACATTCTAAGTGCTTGCATTGGTTAAAATTAAACATTTCCTTCTATTTTGCATATGTTATCATTTGAAAGAGGAAAATTGTTGTCATGATGCATTCATTTCATAGATGTGATAATGGGTTAGCTTCCCTTGTTTCAATTTTTCCTTCTCCTAAAGAACCTCCCCCCATCTATAACAACATTTTAGTGCCTAAAAGAGTTGCTACCAATCCCTTTGAGACTCTCCCATGCTCTAAGGATGAAGACTTTAAGAGTGATCTTGACAATTCTCCTAAAATGTGCCCTTCCTATTTAGCTATCCTAGAGGAAGAGAATGATATCATAAACACATTTCTTAATGTTACTTCACCTTTCCTACATGATGCCTCTCTAAGTGAAAAGGTATTTATGGACATTGATTTATTTTCTCCTAAAGTTGGTCCTTCCAATGGGGGCATGTTAGTGCAACAAGAGGTTATGAACACTTCTTTCAAAGATCTCCTTCCTAAGCATGAATCTTTGGAGAAATATGTTCATGTTCCTCCTGAAAAACACTCCCTTCATGAGGATCCTTTTGTGCAAGAAGATGACATTACCCCTACATTTCCTAGTGATGGCATTTCCTTTTCCAACAAAATTCCCACTAGAGATGATGAATTAATGATAAATGCTTACCCTTCTCCTAAAGTTTGTCTTACCCATAAGCATCCCTTAGAGAAAGAAGATGAAATAATAAGAAATTTCCTTAATTCTCTCTCCCCTAAAGATCATATTGAACATATTTTGAGGAAAGAGGATGAGTTTGACACATCTATTGATGCTCTCCCTCCTAAGGATGAGGAATTAATAAACAATGTTATCTCCTCTCCCGAAATTGACAATACTTCAAACATTCCTTTCACTATTTGGGATGAACCATTAGAAGAAGGTGTAGATTATTCTCTCTCCCTTGATAATTTCTCACCTTCCTTGAATCTCAATTATTCTCCCTCTAAAAATAAAGCATCTCCCTCTCCTCAACTTGGTTCTACTCATAAGGATACCCTAGTTCAAAGCAAGATGGTTAACATGTCTTTCAAAGATCTCCCTCTCAAAAGTGAGACTTTAGAGAGTAATGTTGATCCTTCTCCTAGAGAGTTTATTCCCCATGTAGATCCTTTGATGACAGAGGATGATATGACCTTTCCTCTTCCTACTATAACATCACTACCTACCCCTTGTCTCTCTCCTAAAATTGATTTGATCCGTGATAAGATTTTAGTGCAAGAGAAGACTATCAATAATTCTTCCAACACTTTTGTTCATTCCTCTAGACCATCCTCAATCAATTTGATACATGTGAATGAGACACCTAACAAACCTCTCTTCACTATCCAAGGTGTTTGTCCTTCTCAAAATTCTCAACCTTTAAATAAGCCTATCTTAGTGGTTCAAGGTGGTTATGGTTATGATTCTTTTTGCACTCCTAAGAAACCTATTATTACTGTGCAAGGAGGTTATTCTACTAAGAGCCCTTATGAGTATGCTAAGCGACTAACTAGAGAGAGTTATCATGCGGTTGCCCATACCTACAATACAAGAAACAATACGCAACCTAATCCTCCTCCAGTTATCCCAACTTCACTTCCTCCTTCCCAACCAATTCTTCCGCAAGCTCCTCGTATTTCACAAGTTCTCGGTAAGGAATATGATCTCATAGAACAACTTAAAGCTACCCCTGCAAAGATATCCCTTTGGGATTTGATCCAAACTTCTTCTGCTCATCATGGAATGTTACAAGATGCTTTGAAAGATTTTAATGTTCCTCCACCTAATACATCTAGTAATATAGTGTCTTTGGTTAACTCTGTGATGAATCCTAAAGCTCAAATTATGTTTACTCAAGATGAGTTGCCTACTAGTGAAATTCAACATCAATATGATCCCTTGATGATTGTGGTTATCATAAATGACACTGCTATAAGACGAACACTGGTAGATAATGGCTCTGGCCTTAATGTGTGTAGCATTAATCTATTGCATAAGATGAATGTGGATACATCCCTTATTGAGCCTGACTCTCATCCCATTCGAGGCTTTGATAATGTGGCTAAGTCTTCATTAGGTATTATCACCCTACCCATCACAGTAGGACCTGTTACTTTGCCTACTCCTATCCATGTTATGTCGGGAAATCTAACATACAACTTGTTATTAGGGAGACCTTGGATTCACAGTATGCAAGCTGTCCCCTCTACATTGCATAGACAAGTTAAATTCATTTATAACAATAAGACATATACCTTGATAGGTGATACTAAACTTCAGGCTTGTTTGCAAACATCTACTTCCAACGGGAGTTCTTCTAAGCCTTCCTCTTTTAGTGATGACTCGTTAAACAAGATACCTATGGATGAATCATCACCCTCTGATAATCAAAATTCTTTGGATGAGTCTAAAGCTCCTGAAGAAGATCCTTCTCGACTTGAATCTACACATGAAAAAGCTTTTGATCCTGAGAAGGTTCTCGTAGAAGACGATTGGGGATCTCTTGATTTTAATCCCACCTTTGTAGGTGAGTATAGGGTTCCTCCTAGAGATCTTAAAGGTAAAAAGAAGGAAGAAACTAGAGATCAGTCAGTCTTACCTGAGCTTATGAACAATAATTTTGTGGTTGCTTTTCAAACTTCTTCTCCTCACACCTCTAATTATGAAGAGTTTGATTCTTTGTCTTATGAAAAACCACCTTCTCTTCCTCAAATGGCTGACCGTTATGGTCGTGGTTTTCGCATTTTTGCTAAGCATGGGTATCATGGAAATGGTTGTGGTGCTCATGAACAAGGGATAAAAGTTCCTCTAGAGACTAATTTTCACAATTATGCCTTTGGACTCGGCTATAATCCCTGCAAACGTACCAAAGCATCTAATAGACCATCTCTCAATGTGAATGCTATATTTAGTAGTGATGATGATCTCACTTCAGCTAAATCATCTTCTACTTCTGTCAACTCTCATTCCCCTCATAAGAAAATCTTGGCGATGAACAAATCTCTTTATGACTCCCCTCAAATTTCTAAATCCACTTATGAATCTTTATCTCCTATTCATCATAAAGTCCTTTCCTCCAGGGATAAGGCTCTAATCAATTACACTCATCCCTCTTCTAAGATTTCATGTGACTTTTCTTCCTCAATTTTTATCATTTTATACATGTTTTTGATCTCACTTATAGTTGAGCATTTAACATGTCATATTCAAATACCTCATTCAATCTATCATGTCTTTAAATAACATTAATGGCTGTTATGTTGCTCATCATTATGTGACATTGGTAGCTCATTTACTGGGGGCTCATTGTCATTCATGATGGTACAATTTCACGTGCAATCATATTTTGAAGCAACATAATAGCCTAATTTTCTTGTTCCTATGGGGACAAGAGTGATTTCATACATCTCTTCTTTTTATGGTTAAAATTTCCCTTTGGGGTAATAATGTGGAAATATTGATCATCTTTTCTTTAGAATCCTCTTTTCCTAGATATGGGAGAAGATGTGTATTCTCTTTCTTATCCTACCCACTTCTTATGAGGAGCATTTTACATACACTAATGTCTTTCTTGCATGAACTCATGTGAGTATGTAGTACATTTTGTTCATGTCTAAATCTCTCCCTGGAAGATTGAGTAAGTCCTTCTCATTGACCTTATCCTTGGGAGGCAATGATTTTTCCTTCTTTTTATCTAAGGATCCACTTTTTCCTATTTTGTGGATGGTGTGAACTTTATTACTTGATGTTATTCCTTGTATGCATTTGTTGTTGTTTGTTCAAGGATTCTCTCTTACAAGAGGTGTAAGTCCTTGACTACAACCTCTTTTGCACTTGGTAAAATACATCCATAATGAATTCACTCTCCCAATTGGGTTAAAAGGAGCGTCATCCTTCATTAAGAATCACTTTCACCTCACAAAAGAAGGAAGTATTGCATTCTTATTCTCTTCTTTGTCTTATTCTAGAAGATGTTATATTTGTCTAAGACAATTCCTCTCAGGATAGGTGTCTTTTGTACAAAGATCTCTTCTCCTCTAAGGATCTCCTTTACACATACTACAAGATATCCCTTTTCAATTATCTTATCCTTGCTTAAAGAGTGCAAAACTCTCTTGCTTGGATCTATGACATTGTTGCATTTTTGGGGTATCTTCTTTTGTGATGAAGGTAGGTATCCTTGTTCTACTTTGCTTATGACATAAACATTACACTTTTTGAGCAATGGGTCATTCTCGGAACTAGAGCAAAGACTCTTAGAGCGAGATGTCACATTTTTTTTATACATATACAGGTTGTCGCATACTCAGGCATAGACTCCTATGAGGTGCTTCTAACCTCCCTTACACACACATGCACGAGGTTGAGTGGAACTAGCAGCATAAGGCTAGACTTTCTCACTCTCCTCCCTTACATGGATCACCTAGACAGACTCTAGGGGCTAGTTTTCCATGTCCTTTTTCCCATGGATCACCTAGACAAGATCTAGGGGCGAGAAGTCCATGTTTTCTCTCTCACTGTTCTTCTCATGGATCACCAATGTGTGTATTCATGCTTTTTTCCTTTCTTTTCTTCTCTTTGCATTTTGTTTCCATTTACATCCTTCATCTTGTGTTAGAGAACTCTCAAATCCTCACACTCTTTGTTGTGTTGGAATTGAGATTTAGTCCTCTTTCTTACCAAATGATTCTCCATTAAGTTTTTGATCTCATATCAAATCTTCTTGTGAGCATTTGTCATCAATATTCTTTAACAATTCGAAGTGGTAAACATGATACCCTGTTTCAACTCACTAAAATTAGCAAGCCGAAACAGGGGGGGGCATATAGCTACCCTCGAATTTTCATCACCTTCCTTAGTAAGCATTAGGTGATTTTGTGATCTAACGTGTGTTTTGTAGGGTGCGGTTCCTAACTGTGTACTGCAGATACCGCTGGGGGCTTCGTTCGACAGACTTATGGATATATCCTTTTTCAAATAATGTTTACTTTTCTGTACTTTAGCTTGCATATGCACGTAGTGTTCATATGACCACTAAAGTGGGGGCTAAATGTAGCGTCGTAAATTGTACGCACTTGCTAGGGTGGTACAATTTCGCACCTAGTTTAGCACCCGCCTTGGCGCATTTTGTATTTTGCATTGCATTTCCCCTTTAGCACTTAATTAAACAAATTAATTAGGTCTAAGGTCCTATTTCATCATCTTCCACATCATAAAGTTGGGCCCTTTCATTAAAGTGTGCCTTTTTCATTTTATTCCTCCAATACATCATTTAATCAAAAACCCTGATTAGGTCCTATTTTGAACTTGGGGGCTTGATTTCGGGGGTCAAAACATCTCGAAATCACCTGTAACTTCGGGATTCTCTCTAAAATCATCATATCTGACGGCCCTGAAAATTTGGTGAAAAGTTGTTGGGACCATGGCGCTCGAAGTGCACATGGTCCCGGACATTTTTCCCGAAATTTTAGGAGCACGATCCAATCATAAAATAAAGCTTAACCCCAAGAAATTGGCGGGATATTCAATCTCTAGGTCGGCCAAAAGTTGAAATTAAGACCTAGGGTTTCATATATAAGAGCTCTCTTTCTTCATTTGAAAGGATCCGATTTTTGATTTCAAGAACCTTATATGCAGCGAAAGAGCAGATCTTTGAAGACTTCAACAACATTCAACATCCTTCTATCAAGCATTTATCAATTTCATTCATCCATTTAGGGCTTGGAAGACATTGAAGAACAATAGGAGATTACCGACTGAAGATTGGCTTGTACTCCTCCCTTGAGGGTTGGGTATGATTTCATGTTGTTTTCATGTCTTTGCATAAGCTTCAATATATCACTTATTCATGCTTTAGATCATTTTGCATCTTGATTTGGAGCATTTACATTATCATTTACAAGCAATTAGGGTTTACTTTCTAGGTTGGTCTAGTTTGCTTTCTTGCATTTTAGGACCTTGCACACACACTAGGTCTACACACACAATACATTTTACAATACAACTTGGCTATTCGTGGAGGTGGAAATCACCGAAGCGGGGGTTTGACTAAGGTAAAACCCTATATAGCTGCCAAAAACACCTTTTCAGATATAAGTGCAGGTTTCGGGACTCGGACGACGCCGCAGGGTACAGATCCGGGAGAAGCAGACTGAGACCGACCTTCCCACCAAATTTCAGAGCAAAAGACCAGGACAGGGGCGTGGGGCGCCCTGGTCCTGCCAGGACAGGGGCGCTGGGCGCCCTGGTCCCTGGGACAGGGGCGCTGGGCACCCTGGTCCTCCTGACAGACAACATTTTCAGCATTTTTGACAGCTTTTTCAGAGTGCAAAACAACAGTTTTTGGAGTAGTTTCAGGGGCAGAATCAGGACAGTGGCGCCCGCGCCCCCGTCCCGAACATTTTCAGTCAGATTTTAACTCCGGGTACACATTTGCATTCTTGTCTTGTGCTTGTGTTTACAACTTTCCATTGTTTAAGTTCAATTCTGCAATCTCGTTATTAGTTCATACTTGCACTTTGGGGTTAGGGATTGAACTTGCATCATTTCATCTTTCAATTGCAACAAAGGAATAGAAATCCTAATAGATATCTCGTGGCTCTCTCTTTCACAAAAAGAAGTAGCCAATTGTGTGATATCTCTAGGCTCTTTCGTATTCCACAAATGTGTGATTGAAAGTGAGATTAGGGCATGTTAACCTAGTCTCGCTTTTTCCCCCACACAATGGGATGTTGACATTAGGAAGTCTAACATTGACTATGTATTTAGTCTATGTGGTGGTGCAATTAGTTGGATGAGTATGTGACAGGTTGTGGTTTCTCTTTCCACTATTAAGTCAAAGTATATGACATGTTATCATTTTTGTAAATATATAGTATATCTTTAGAGATTGGGCTAAGTTAGGAAGTAGTGAGGATTAATAGTGATAGTTAGAGTATTATCAAATTTAAGAACACTATTTTTCATGCACACAAAAAAGAACATTCATATTCATTATCATTTTAAAGTTTGATTTAAACATAGATTAAACATCAAAACATAAATTAAACATCTAACTTTTACAAAAGAATCCTATAATTAAATACAACATTTAGAAATATAAATTTAAACATTAAAACTTTTAGACATGATTAAAATAGAGAGAGAGAGAGAGAGGGAGAGTAGGTAAGTTGAGATACAACGAGTTAGAGAGAGAATAGATAATGAGAGATAGAGAGTAGGTAATGATAGAGAGAGGGTAATGAAAGAGAGAGAGGGTAACCTGTGAGAGAGAGAGGGGGGTAATGTGTGTGAGAGAGAGAGGGAGAGAGAGGGGGTAATGTGTGTGTGTGTGAGAGAGAGTGGGGTAATGAGAGATTGAGAGAGAGAGAACGTAATGACAGAGAGGGTAATGTGTACATGTGTGTGTGTGAGAGAGAGAAGGGGGGTTTATTATTTATTTTCATCTAGGGTTTATTGTTTGTTAATTTTTTAGGGTTTGTTGTTCGTTTATTTTCTAGGGTTGATTGTTTGTTTTTTTCTATCTAGGGTCTATTGTTCATTTTTCTATTCAGGGTTTATTGTCTATTTTTTGTGTCTAATGTTTATTGTTCATTTACATTTTTGTTTTTTGGTTTTTTCCTATGGTTTTATGTTTTTATTATTTTTTACTTTTCATGTTTTTTGGAATAGTTAAAAACTAAAAACTATTTTAAACATGAAATTAAATAAAATAAAATAAAAATTTCAAAAAAATACTAAAATTAAAAAATAACAATAAATTAACATTTTTTATGAAAAATAATAACAATAAATTAACACTTTTTTATGAAAAATAATAACAATAAATTAACATTTTTTTATGAAAAATAATTAAAATAAATAAAAAAGAATATAAAAAAAAAACTACGTACCTGGAAGGAGGTAAAAAGTGGTCTGGGGTGTTAGCTGGGATGAAAACAATGCATACCTGTGCTCCTCTGAAATGTTTACCCATTTTTGAAACAATGAAAATGATGGAGAATGGTTTAAAAAAAAAAAATAATACATTCAAGAAACGGGCACCTGTTTACCTTCGGGCACCCGAACCAAAATGGGCGCACGTTTCTAAAAAATGTGCACTAATTTTTTAATTCCTCGGGCACCCAAAGTGAAACGGGTCCCTAATTTCTAAAAATCAGGCACCCATTTCTACCAAGCTCTTTTCCTAACCCACGGAATTCCTCGGGATTGGGACCAAACTTTGTGCATTTGCCCTCATTAGAACCTAGATGCTTGGGATGCTCGATTTATTAGACTAGTAATTATTCTAACTTGTCTCTTACAAAATATATTATTCTATGTCTATAGTGTATGAGGTAGGTACTATATGGATAGGAATTATGGATGATATGATGAAATCTTCATAGGACTTCTGTATTCTAGTTTTGTGTCCTCGTAGTCAATCGTGAAATTTTTGGTACTATACTCTCTCTAGTGCATTTTGGAAAAGATACCCCTAGGTGTTGTAACACCCCCTCATATGTGACTACTCCTAGTCACTCAGTACATTTGATATGTATTCAGTTTGATGCTTTATTTGGTTTATTGATGAGTTATTTGATCATTGATTTTTGGATTAGATTTGACTTCTTAACTTGATTATATTTTACATTTTCTTAACGGATGAGTAACCAATTTTTTGTTTTGTGGCCCTTGGTCACACTTGAATTAATGTTTCATTATGTGTGCATTTCATGATTTACAATTGAAATTGATCACTTTTCTCTTAACCTTTATGGTGGCTGATCTAATGTTTAAAATTTTACTGTTTTTCGGTTGCATATTGCATTCACTCCCTATCATGTTCATAGTGAACCCCTGATAGTATGTCCTATGGAGTAATAAGTGGAGAATGTACCAAATATAGGTGTTTGTGTCAGTTAGGGCAATAATACTATGCATATGTGTAATTTTAAGTTTGAGTAATTTCAATGTGTGGAATAAGTGCATAGGCCCTGCAAAGGTATATATATATATATATATATATATATATATATATATATATATATATATATATATATATATATATATATATATATATATATATATATATATATATATATATATATATATATATATATATATATATATATATATATAGAATTATTAGATAGACAAATTCGAAATAGTTTATCAATTTTATGTGATCTTACTTCCTTGGTTTTACCTTTGAGATCATGTTATCATGTAAGATTTTATATATATATATATATACATAATTATTAGATAGACAAATTCAAATTAGTTTATCAATTTTATGTGATCTTACTTCCTTGGTTTTACCTTTGAGATCATGTGATCATGTAAGATGTCTTTTGTTAAAAGTTGGTTTTGGAGTCTCGAACATCCAAGAATATATGGTCTTTGGCATAGAGAAACATTTGAGATAATTAAGTATAAGGTTGCGCTAGTATTTGCATAGCATATGTTATGACGTTGAGAATTTTTTGTCATCATGGTTTCCTTGTTATTTGTCGATTAAAAGTATACTTAGTAGTTTGGAAATCTTAATGGATTGATAGAAGTCAGAGGTATGAAGTAGATGTAGTTGGTTGGAATATTTGGAAATAAAAAGGATGTCAAATGATGGGTTCTCATAGATCAAGGAAATCATTATGCTACAAATTGTCCACATCGTACCACTACACAAAGAGGAGGAAATCAGTAACGAACTTCACAACATGATATTCATGCAGCTATTGACAACCACCAGGATGATTTTCAGGCTTCACCTATCGAGATGACGGGTAAGCTTTTTGGTCAATCAGTTTCTATTTTGATAGATACGAGAGCTACTGAATGCTTTATTGATCCTAAAGTAGTTTCTAGTTTATCTATTAGACCTGGTTATATGTTAAATGCATGGATGGTTCAATATGGAAAACGAGCAGAGAAGAGGGTATATTCATATCTATTTTGTAGTGATTTAGAGCTTCCTAGTTTCCAAAATCAGGTTAACCTTTATGTGCACCAGTAGGATCGTATGATGTGATGTTATGGAGCAATTGGTTAAGTAAGCACAAATCTATAGTAAATTGTGAGGATAAGGTTATTAATTGTATAGATGATTTTGGAAATCCAGTTGAGATTCTTGGATCTCAAAAGCCTCTTGAATTAAGACACATCTCAACCATGCAACTCAAGAAAGCCCAAAGGAAGGGATGTTCCATTTTCGTTGTTATTCTAAGTGACTTGGATAATGCCAAGAAGAGCCCTAAGGATAATCTAGTTCTCAGAGAATTCAGGGATGTTTTTCCATAAGACCTTACTAAGTTACCACCTAAAAGGGAATTTGACTTCTCTATACAACTCTTACCTGGAACTAAGCCACAATCCAAGGCTCCATACAAAATGACAACCTTAGAATTGTATGACCGTAAGGCTGAATTGCAAGAATTGCTTAGGCAAGGTTTCATAAGATCTAGTGTATCCCCATGGGGTGCACTAGTTATCTTCGTGAAAAAGAAGGATGGTTCCTTGAGATTATATATTGACTACAAAATGCTAAACAAGGTAACCATTAAGAATAGATATGCTTTGCCAAGGATAGATGAACTTTTTGATCAAATGAAGGGTGCTTTAGTATTCTCTAAGATCGATCTTCGATCAAGTTATCTCCAGTTGAGGATTAAGGATGAGGATATTCCTAAGACAACATTTCAAACTTTGTATGGACACTATGAGTTCACGGTTGTACTTTTGGTCTAACCAATGCCCCATCAACATTCATGAACCTTATGAACAATATTTTTAGAGAATACCTAGATGATTTTGTGCTTATATTCATTGATAACATATTGATCTATTCAAGGAATGAAGAGGACCACTAGAAGACCTTAATGATAGTTTTTCAACGGCTAAGGGATCAAAATATTTTTGGTAAGTTTTTGAAATGTTCCTTCTATTAGGAAAACATGCACTACGTAGACCATGTTATTTCTGCAGAAGGAAATTTAGTTGATCCTACAAAAATAGAGGCAATTGTAGAATGGCCAACACCTCAGAGTGTTACAGAGGTCAGAAGTATTAAGGGTCTTGTAGGATACTACCAGAAATATGTGGAAGGATTTTCTAGGATAACAACACCTATTACTTCTCTTCAAAAGAAGGGAAAGAAATTTGAATGGACTAAAAAGTGCGAAGAAGCATTTCATCTTTTGAAGCAGAATTTGACAACACTAGTATTGAGTATACTGGATCCTAATGGACACTTCTCAATGATTACAAATGCTTCAGGTGAAGGTGTAGGAGCAGTGTTAATGCAGGAAGGACAGGTGGTTGCTTTTTAGTCTAGGAAACTAAAACAATATGAATTGAACAATGCACCACATGACTTGAAGCTTTTAGCTATAGTTCATGCATTAAAGATGTGGAGGCATTACCTTCAAGGGAAGCCATCTGAGTTGAAGACGGACCACTTAGGGATGGAATATATCTTTACCCAACCTAAACTTAATGCAAGACAAAGAATTTGGCTTGAATTTGTAAGTGAGTATGATCCTGGTATTGAATATATCAAAGGAAAAGGAAACAAGGTAGTAGATGCTCTCAACAGAAGAAGACATCTATCTACTATGGTTACTATAAGGTCAAACTTGAAGCAGCAAGTGTTGTAGAATCTTTTTAAAGATGACCATTACCTAAGGGTTAAGCAAGCCTTGGAAGTAGATCCTTCATATCATCGATTTGATGGATATGAGTTAGAACCATATGGTATTTTGAGATACCAAAGAAGGATGTATATTCCTGAAGGTGGAGACTTAAGGAAATTAATATTGCATGAGGTCCACAATACATCTTATTCAAGACATCCTGGAGTGACAAAGATGGTAGCTAAATTGAGATCTTTGTATTTTTGGCCTAAACTCAAGAAAGAGGTAATTGAGTATGTGGTCGAGTGTTTGGAATGTTAGCGAGTGAAAGCTGAGCATGTTCATCCAGAAAGAATATTTTTTCAACATGTCATACCAAAGTATAAGTGGCAAGTAATCAATATGAAATTTATTACAGAATTGCTTTTGAGTAAGAACAAGCATGATATCATAGTTGGTTATTGTCAATAGATTGAAAAAAATTGCACATTTCATACTTGGACATATTTAAAGATGAATCATTGAATCTTGTGAAGAAATTTATTCATTCAACTTATTGATTGCATGGAGTTCCAAAAATAAAAAATAAAAAATAATCATAATATCAAATAGGAATGTCTCGATGGCATTTTGATTTTGGACAACATTGAATGTAGCTTTGGGAACCAGACTGAAATTTAGCTCGGCATATCATCCTAAGACTGATGGCCAAATGGAAAGGGTTAATTAGGTTGTGGCAGATCTTTTATGGATGTACTGCATGGATCAGCAGTGCAAGTGGGAGGAATATTTGTCTTTGGTTGAGTTTGCATACAACAACTCTTTTCACGCATCTTTAGGGATGGCACCTTTTGAGGCACTTTATGGATGAAAGTGTCGCACACCCATTAGTTGGGATAGAATGGAAGATAGGATCATTATTGGTCCTGATTCTCTTTAGGAAATGGATGAGAAAATAAAATTTGTAAATGTTACTCTTTTGAGGGAGAAGCCTCATAAGAGCTCTATTTTATCGAGGAAACCATCATAGTTGATACCAAGATATGTGGGACCCTTTGATATGTTGAAAGTTATGAATCTAGTTGCTTATGGGTACAAGATCTAGGAATGGTGCAGATGGAGCATATCCAAATTCATTATCAGTGTAGAATTATGCTACTAGCAGAGATTTCACTTAGTATTTGGTCCTGTGGGACCAATATTCTAATGATAGTGCTACTTGGGAGGAGGATGCAAGATTGACTGTCATAATCCTATTTTGATTTCTTAGAATAGTATTTTCTTGATGCATGAGACACTTTGATACTCTGATTTTTATTTACATGTTGTAAATTTGGATAGTATGGGTGGTACTATTTCTATTATATAAGATTTGAGACCACAATGTATGGTTAATGTTTATGATGTTGAGAAAGTATGTGCTTAGTGATAGAATAATAAGACATCGGGACAATGTCTCTTTTAAGAGGGGAAGGATGTCATGAACACTATTTATCCATAATTATTTAATTAGAAAAATAATGTTTACTTTTCGCAAGTGAAATGAAATATAAATGGAAATGGAAAATTTTAGAGGAATTAGATAAGAATGTGAAAGAAATTCAAATGCAAAGAAATGACTTATATTATTTTCTGTAAGTGAAATTGAACGATTGGTATTATTTTTATTATTGGAGATTGTCATTGATAATGAGCAATTAAGTGTAAGTGAATGTAGGAACAGGTGAACACAAATGAAGGTGAGAATAGGGTTCAGGTAGAGTTGTCTTAGCTCTTGGACTTCGCTAGAATAGATGGAATCTCACACACCACTTTAGAATACTTATGCGTGCATTTGATATATAATTGGATTTTTTGATAGAATTAGACTTGAATTACATTAGTGATTATCAAATAGGATACTTTATTGTTAAATGAGATGTATTTTGTTTAATGATTTTAAAAATGAACAAATGAACATATGATTTCACGTTCTTTTGTGCAGATATGTGTGATTTAGTGAACTATATATTTATTTGCTTACTTATATATGCACTTATAATTATATGTATTATACATATATATGAGTTCGGATAATGATTCGATCAATAATTGTATATATATATATATATATATATATATATATATATATATATATATATAATAATAACTAGTTATTTAGTTAAATGTCATATTAACTGAATAGTGGCGGATTATAAGTACTATGTTACAGGCAAGGTGGTGGTTAATTGAATGCAAAGTATATGTTAAATGAGGGAGGTCGATAGTAATATCGACCACTCCCCATATTTATAGGGAGTGGTCGGTATTACCACCCACCACCTCTCCTCCCCTTTTTACTTTCCGTATCGACCATGTTGAAGATATTGTTTTCCTTTGACCACGTCGACCAATCCATGGACAATGTAGTACGTGGTAGGCATAACAAATTTTTGGTCTTCAATTTAAATAATACGTGTAGTTTGGGAATTAATTTAATACTTTGAATGTTGAACACATAGGTGTTCAAATAATATTAGGACTTTGTGGAAGAAATATGTAAGACATCAAACTAGCAGTGGTGTCAAGATAAATAAGTCACCATTAAGAGAGATATGCCCGAAAATAGGAAAGAAGGTAGATGAAAACACTATATATGGGTAAAGGCACAAAGTTGGGTCCCAATCCCATGGAAGTCCGCAGGTTGGGAAATGAACCTGCTAGAAACAGGTGCCCGATTTTTACAAATCGGGCACCTGTTTAGTTTTGGGTGCCCGAGCCATAAAGAAATGGGCACCCGTTGCCGAAGCTAAATGGGTGCCTATTTATTTCAAATCGGGCACCCAATTTGAAAAAAATGGGCACTCATTTTTAAAATGTATTTAATTTTTTTTTAAACCATTTTCTATCATTTTTATAGAGCGAAGATGCGAAATGGAGATATGGCGGTACAGAGCGAAACGAGCACCCATTTTTTAAAATTAGGGGTGGGAAACATTCCTTAGCTTTATTTTTTGCTTCGAGATAGGCTTGGTCTCACCAAGCCTATGCTTGGACCTCCAAAAAAATGACTAAGGTAAAACGACATCAGATTTCTACCTTGGCCTAATTTTTTGAGGGCCTTTCTGATTGAATTTTTTGACGAAATGAAAACCCATTAGAGTTTTTAGCGTCCTGATTGCAGAAATGTAAATTTTATAGTGATAAGATTACTTTTACTATTTTTGTATTATTTATTAATCAAAAGTGGAACCTAAACCTAAAATACCAAGGTTCACTAAAACTTTAATAACTTTTTGGTTTTTAGGATTTTAGAAAAATAAATTATACGACATCAATCTACATACAATTCTTTTGAATAATAAAAAAAAAAATTAAAAAATATGAAATTTTCATCAAATTATGGTGGTCGTACACCTGATGTTTTGAAAATATACTTTATTGTCAGTTAAAAATTAATATAAAAAAATATATTCAATAAAAAAATAAGCAAAAATATTCTCATCAATATTTGGTGTCTTAGGTATCATTTCCCAAATGTATTTTCAAAAATTCATTTATTTGCATCAAAAAAGGGTGGTCATACACATGCGTGGTATGGTCCTGAAACAAGCATTTTGAAAAACTTGTTTTTAAACATGCCTACTAAAAAGGGATTTCTACCATTTGGGTATTAAAATAAATTACATATTTGAAAAGTGGACTATGAGCACTACATTTTCTATTACTGAAGTTTTTTGAGATTCAATCTCGAAGTGCATCAAATTTTGACATCAATCGACATAAAATTTGAAAAAGAGAAAACATTTCCACTTTTTGCCCAAAAGTGGGACTCAACTTCTTGCAGCCACCCATATAGACCATTGAATTAGAAGAGAAAGACACACATACAACAAAGGATTAGAGAATGGAATGTAGAAGAGAAAAGTATTGGAGATTTAGGAGTATTATGACTAGTCATAAAAGATTGGTGATGATCATCTCAAATTTACCATCAAATTTCAGAAGTAGGCTCTTAAACGAGCATTAGTTTGTTTTATTATTAAAGAATAAGAATAGAATTATCTTGAGAATTGTTTATTTTAGATCAATAATGAAGAAAGAGTTAAGCATTGAATTAGTTCTATGCATTATAAGTCATGATAATTTATTTTGAAATTTCATTTGAAAAATCCATCTAGATGTATGTGCATATGGTCTTACATGATACTTATTTATAGCACCTAGTAGTCTAATACTTGATAAATTTATAGAACACGAATTATTAGTAACACATATATAGGTTATTGAGAAAATACAACAATGAATGTGTACTCATTTCTATTCGATTATATGTAAAAATACATACATGTGTTACACCTTCTTATATTTAATTCTTGTCTTTGATTTACTTGAAAGATAGAAGCGAAAGATTGTTGTCTTTTAAGATTTATTTGTTGTCCACAAGAGATTGTTTTCTTGATAGATATAATTAGTTGGAAAGGAAATATTTTTTCTTCAATATCTATTTCACGAAAGATTATCTTCTTTAATATTGTATTTTTATCATGCAAAAAATAGGAAGCTAGAATGGAGAAAATAAAGATTGTCTTTTATGTATTCATTATGATGAACATTAGGAAAGCTTGATATGTTTGTGTTGTGGGGAAAGTTACCTTTTAGGACGAGTGCCAAATGTGGGTTATAGAGAGAGATTTTTCTTTTTCCAAACTATATTTTATTGCTATGCATGGCATTATATATAGGAGTTGAGAAAATACAACACCACAGGAGCCCAAATAATCTCTGCAAGATGAAAAACCTGTTACAAGGAGAAGCAATGAAGCAAATCACAGAAGGAAAGAATACATAGGATAAATATGCTCCAAAAGATGATAGCTCAATAATCTCCAAAATGTATTGACAATAATAATCCTTCTTCATACAATGAAAAGAAAGAACTCAACCTTTAATAGGTCAAGAAACCCTAAAAGGGAAAACCTAGGTTTGCACATAATAATTAATTAAAATAATTAATTATATGCACATAAAGTTAGCTTAAGTGTAAAAGAGATAAATGGAACTTAAATAATTAAACAAATAATGTTTAATTAATCAAGTAAATGCCCGAATACTCTAACACCCCCCCTTAAGCTAGACTTAGGGAGAAGCTAAAACCTAGAACAACTACTGAAAGCAATAAAGATGGGTCCTAGCAACAAGGCCTGATCAGGTACCCAAATACAATGAAATCTCTATGAACTGGAGAAATAGAGAAAACCACATGGGAACAAAACTCTACTCCAAAAAGAGATAAAAGAACACCACTGAAACATGAAGAACCTGCAAACTCTGTCAAAGAATAATTGTTGATCTGAAGAACATCCACTGAACTAGAACATGACCAAGTAGAGAAGACTGTAATCTGGATGAGTGCCCTCAAATGACACTACTCAAATCAGGAGGCAAACAAGGCAAAAACAACTGAAATCAAAGATACAAATGGCATGAGAAACCAAAGCCTGAAGACCTGATCAATCGAACCATGGAAGCAGTAGAACCAATAGGATAAACCTCCCCATAATGCGGAAGTGGGAGAGGGATAGGAACATTGAAAAGGACGGCCAAAAAAACTGCATGACGAAGAACCAAGAACATCAAAGGTGCTGAGACACATCATCATGAGGTGAATGTCATGGAAGGAACAGTCACTTGACAAAGGAAGATGGCAAACAATAGGCAAACATCAACCCCCTCATGGCACTTGATCAATAGTGCATGTACAACAAGACATAAGATATGCAAGATTCCAAGTAAACAATGCATGATGGCACTTTATCTCAGTGTGTTTGCATAAATACAAGCTACAATGATAAGAAGACTGGAAATAGAAACGTGAACCAAAAAAGATACATCCTACTTAGAGAAGAGATCCTAGGACCTGAAACAACCATGATATCCACCAGAGTGCTGAAAAGAAAAAAATTGAATAAAATATGCATGGAGAAAAATCTAGAAATAAAACTCAGATGGCTGGAAATTACACAACACATGCTTTCTGAAAATATAAAGTTTTCAAAAAATGGAGGTCGGATGCTCATTCTATGGCTCCCGGAGTGCAAAAACTAGACCTCACTTTGAATGGAAAAAAAGATAGTCAAACAACAAAATTGGTAAAAATTACCAACACCATGAGGTCGGCCTCAGAACTAGCTTTTCGATGCCTATTCGTTTTCAAAAAAATGACTCCATATGTTCAAGATAGGGCCAAAAAACCAAACCCCCCCCCTAAAAAAGCCAAAAAAGGGGTCTGGTGGCCAGTGGGTGGTCCAGTGGCTAGGGAGAAATGCTTCGGTGGTGGCTTGGCGGAGCCCCAATGGCAGGGCAGAGATCCGGTGGCAGAGCTGGCCGGAGGTGCTGTAGGCGGCGGTGGGTCGCAGGTGGCGGTCAGGCGGCGGTGGGCCAGGTGGTGGTGGGTGGCAAGGCTAGTAGCTATGGGGCCTATAGGCGGTGGTGGCCGGTGGGGGCCAGAGGGGCCGCAGAGGCCAGACTGACTGCGGTACCCACAAACCGAAAACCTATTTCCCAAAAAAATTTATTTTTTTTAAAAACCCTATTTTTTTCTTTCTTTTTTCTCAATAAATTTTTTTAATAAAAAAGCAAAAATTCAGGCTTCATGCCGTAAAAAGGCGAAAAAAAAAATTTTCAAATTTTTTTCTCGAACTGCGTGCCAGGGCTGTATGGCTTGGATCTGGAAAAAATACTCCCAGAGCCTCAAGAAGCAAAATAGGTCAAATTTTATATGACCATAGGGGTTTTTAGGCCTTCTGAGCATGATGGTGAGGTTCGTTTAGGCCCAAAGTGCTCAGAAAAAAAGGTCAAACCCTAGGTACATAAAAAATTCCTAGTATCCCAGATCTGCTTCGAAAGCAAAAATTCTCAAAACAAGAAAAGGCAGCTACAGATCTGACACTCTGACACCATATAGGAGTTGAGAAAATACAACACCACAGGAGCCCAAATAAGCTCTGCAAGCTGAAAAACCTGTTACAAGGAGAAGCAATGAAGCAAATCACAGAAGGAAAGAAAACACAAGAAAAATATGCTCCAAAAGATGAGAGCTCAATAATCTCCAAAATGTATTGACAATAATAATGCTTCTTCATACAATGAAAAGAAAGAAGTCAACCTTTAATAGGTCAAGAAACCCTAAAAGGGAAAACCTAGGTTTGCACATAATAATTAATTAAAATAATTAATTATATGCACATAAAGTTAGCTTAAGTGTAAAAGAGATAAATGGAACTTAAATAATTAAACAAATAATGTTTAATTAATCAAGTAAATACCTGAATACTCTAACTTTATACTCAGCCGAGTAACCAATTGACTATTGAAATAGATGGATTTATTTATTTATCCACTCTACCAAATCCTTGATTGATCTTGCTTGTTTCTTTATTGAATTAGAAAATTAAAAATACATGTATCATTCGAGGCATGCACCAAATTTCATCTTGTCTTTGGAATTCTTTTTGCCAAGCAATTTATGCAGCATCGGGTATTCTTGATTGACCAAAAATTCTGGGGAAGTGTAAGCTTCAAGGTTGGGTGGAAAAATCACCTGAATTTTGTTCTCGTCTTCATTCTAAAGGTTGTAATGAAGATAGTTTGGATTGCAGATCAAAGGATGCGTCTCATCCTTTACTTTATATTTATCTTGTTATTTGAACTTAATGCATTTGAAAGGCCTAAGTATTGTATGTACATAGGATTAAGATACTACTACAATTTCCTATTGAATGAAAAATCTTTATCTTTTTATAGAAATATCATGTATATTATGATATAGATAGAATGACCATTTAGAGCTAAGAATGGAATAATGAAAGAAAATAGACTTATGAAATGAATTATGAGTTTATTCAAAAATAAAGAGCATTTCATTTTATTATTGAATTTAGAACGTTTTACCTCTTTACATTTAATTATGGATAAATAGGGTTCATGACAAAAACTACTACTCTCAATGTAATTATGTTTAAGTAAATACATTTTTCATTATTAATAATTCTTTTATATAATTTAAAAATAAAATTAAAAAACATTTTTCATTATAGATAATTATTGTATATACTTTAAAAAGAACAAATTATTAATATCTACTATTTATAACCAATTTTTTAACCTTTTTACTTATTAAATTTTATACAATTCTAAAACACACACATATATTAATCCTACCATGAAAATGATATATTTGGATACTTTTGACCTTCTATGTAAATTGTTAAAATTTAAATTCAAAAACAAATACATAAGGCTTTTTAGTGTAAGCCCTAACCCTTTGGTTTCTTAATCTTAAATTCTTGCTATGCGTATTTGTTTAAAACAAGCCTTAAAAAGATGAAAAAAATTATAGTGTTTCATATCATTATAAAAGAATTTTAGGTAAATATAAAAAATCTAATGATAATTTAAGAAATTCAATTAAGCCAAAAAGCATGAAAATATGTCCAAAATATAAATTATATGAATAATAAATATTACATACAATTCATCATATATATTCATATATAAAATTTTAGTTACATAGAAAGTATTTGTAATAAAAAAGTAAAGTTAATAATTCCACTCTTTCTATATAGAATAAATTAATATATATTGTATATAGAATAAGTAAACCTAAGTAAATGAAAAGTTTCCACTCATAATAGATTTAATGACATCCATTCTACCAAAATCTTATTATCTTATATCAAATATCTCTTACCTTTTTCTAAAGATAAGTTTTTCCAATATGTGAAAACAATATTGGATAATATTGAAATAACAAACATGATCTAATTTATAAGAATGCATTTAAATCTTTTCAAATATGAAAATAGCCTCTTTACCCATTTTTCAATGACTTTATTTATAAAACTAAAATTTTACTAACTTTGCAAGCACCATTTTTGATATTCTTGGTGCTCACAATTATGTTCTACTTGTCAAGAATTATCTATGCCATCATTAAGTGACACCATGGCTATCATGATCTTCCTTTGGATGTAATTGTTTGAATTTTAGGTTTTTCAAGCAAGCTTCTTGCAGAAGAATAATGAAGACTTTTCAACAGTAGCAAAAAATATTGAAAACAAATATAAACAAAAGTATCACTTCTTCTCAAATATGATTGATTATATGATTATTTTTTTGCTTGCAATTGATGAGATTGAAGGGGCATGCACATAGTCGGTCTCTATTGCATCCTAAATTTGTACAATTTTTTTTCTAAATAAATTTTTCTCTTTATAACAAAACTTAAAGTAGATGCTAAGCAAAAAAATGGCGATTTATTTGCTACCTACAACAAGTTTTACTTCTTCAATAGGAAGGAGAAAAAGATGACACCCATGGTAGAGATGGAGAAAAAACAGCCAACAAAAACAGAGGTAGCTTGTGCAAGCATTTACACTTACCTCCAAGAAAGACTCAATGATCTGCAAATTTCAATGTTCTTGGCAACAATTGTAGGTTATTCTTTCTTTTTTAATATGGTTCTTTGTTTATAAGATATAAAAAAGCTAAAATAAGACAATTTTATAAAAATTGAAATATTTTTTTTCTTGATGTTTTTGTAATTTAATTACTTAAAATAATTTGAGATTACCTTACAATTTCTTTCTATATATACAAATATCAATATAGTAACAATTTTTTTTTCCAAAATCTATATAAGATTTCTTTTTCTTACATATTTCTATAAAATTTGAAATGAATTTTTTCTTTATGTTTTTATAATTAAACTACTTTAAATAAATTGAGATTATATCACAAATCTATTACTATATATTTAAAAATATGAATATAATAGCAATTTTAAAAAAAAATTATATAACATTTATTTTCCTCTTTTCTAACTATTATATATAATCTTTTATAAAATAACAATACAAAATAAAAAATTATATTTATAAGTAAATAATAATAATATAAACATAATAAAATAATAATAATAAATTATTATAAAAAATTAATAATATAAACTAACATTTAAAGAATACAAAAATAATATAATAAGAATTTTTTTTAATATAATAAGTAGAAGTTTCTTATCTTTCCAATTATGATAATTGACTTAACAATGTTTGTAATGGAAATTTGTTTGTAAGTCAAAATGTCAATTTCTATTTTGAAAAAAAACATTTAAAGCTACAATTAAAAATCCAACTTTGTACTTTCAAAGAGTTGTTTCCTTAAATGAACATAAATAGGGTTTTAAATATATAAGATTTCTTTTTCTTAGATATTTCTATAAAATTTGAAATGATTTTTTTCTTGTTGTTTTAATAATTAAATTACTTTAAATAAATTGAGATTATGTCACAAATCTCTTTCTATATATTTATAAATATCAATATAATTGCAATTTAAAAAAAAAATTATATATTTATTTTCCTTCTTTTTAACTATTATATATAATCTTTTATAAAATAACAATACAAAATAAAAAACGCATATTGCAAAGGATGAGAAGATGAGCGGGAGAAGGTGCGGGTGTGGCGCTAGGGTTCTGGGAGGCCACTATGTTGCAAGGGATGATGTAGAGGATGGCGGTGAAGATGAAGATGATCATGATGATGGGAGGCGGATGGGCAGTCTGTTGTGGGTGGGGATTGCTAAGGTTTGTTGTGTTCTGACCTATGTGGCCCATTCTCTCCCTCCCTTCCTCGCTCATGGCTTCCTACATTGCTCGATTCCTATTTGTTTGGGATTCCTAGTTTTCCCTTAGGGTTTCTACTACTGGAGAGGAAGGCATGTGTGATGGGGTTGTGGATGTGGATGGTGCTGAAGCTTCTTCTGCTTTAGGTGGAGTTGTTCTCCCTCTTTGGATTTGTGATGGGTGTTTTGAGCCTTGTGGATTTTCTATGTCCTTGTTCTTTGTGGCTTTCTGCTCAGTCTATAGTGGGAGGTGAGAGATGTGACAGGGTTAGCGTGTGGGGTTGTATGGTGAGTGATGCAGATACTCTTTGTATTTGGCCTAGGGTTTCTGTGTCGGGCGTCGCTGAAGATGGTGCTAGTGATGCGATGAATATAATCTCTTTTAGTGAGGTGGTGGTTTCTTTGGGGTCCTGGCTCATGGATCTGTTGGTGGGTGTGGACTGGGTGCTTCCTATTCTCTTCATCCCCATCTTTTTTCTATTTCAAAAGGTCTTTATTTCAAAAGAGGTAGAGGGTTTTTTCCCCCCCTTGATTGCCCATACAAATGCAGGTAAAAGTCTAATAATTATTTTTTTTTAAACATTTTCTTTTTTTTGATATTTTTCATAAAATTTTAAAAAATACAAAAATGAATTTTATTTGAATTATTTTTTGTAAAACAGGGGAGTTTTTTCCCATTGGTTTTTTCTCTCTTTTTCTATTTGTGAGAGATTGCATTGCAATTGTAAATGGGTATCTAACATGGCCTCGTAGCCAGGACCCATCTTACATTGTTAGCTTGAGTCTATATTCTCCTAATTTGCACTTAAGGGGGGTTGTTGGTGTAAATTATTCCTCATAATTGCACCTTACTTAATTTGACTTAGGATAATGCATTCATCATAGTTTGCATATGAAACACTTAGGGAAGTGTGCACATAGGGATGATGTATTGATGCAACCATAATCTGGAGGGTCCTCAAGGGGAATAATCCAGATCATATAACAAGAGTAACACAACAGAAGCAACAACACAAAATATAGAAAATACAAAATCAGACATCCACAATATCATAGATTCATCAAAAACTAGCTGACAATGTCCGGTATACATATAGGCTTACAAGCCTTGAACAACATACATTCTAGCTTACAATCTATCTGGACCTCCAAGAGGTGTTCTGATTACAAATCGAGAACTAAAATCATCATATCTCTTCTCTATCTCCTAAGGATCAATACAACAATATATATAGCATCTGGAACACATCTGAGTTGGCCACAAAGAATTACATTCTCTAAGATAAGAAAATAAAATGTGTAAAATAGGTAAACACAAAACATGAACATGTCCTCCACCAAAGAAATTGACAATCTGAAAGTGACAACTTGCTAGAAAAGGATCCAAATGAACTAGAAAAATATGGAATAAGGAACGAGATCAAGTATGGAAACCACAAATCTGATCTGCAATGAAAAATAAATAGTTGTCGGAGAATTTTGAAAGAAACACAGAGCATGCAACACAAAACTAAACTAAAACACATATTTTTGCTTGATGCAAGATTTCTCATTGATCAGGGATGCTCTTGCATCAGACACCCCAGGTAGAAAAAATATTTTCCATGAGACAACTCATGAACATCGAAAAGGATTCAAGATAAAGGCCCTATGATCATTTCTGATCCAAATGTCCTCTTTATCTGCAAAGTTCTTTGTCCTTACCCCTTTCAGTAACTTAGTTGAATTATCCAACTTCTTTTCCACTTCTCCTTGTTTTCCTTGCTTCATATCTACACACGATCTCTTATTACCACTCTCTTTCTTCTGCAAATCTAATCTATTTCTTCCACCACAAGTCTTCTTATCTACCATTATAACTCTAACCTTACTGTCATCTGGTACGACCTGGCTAACAGACTCATCCTCAAGACCCTTCTTCAAATCCATAACATCATCCAATATAACCTCTGCAACCTACTTCTCAACACTACAACTCTTCGTAAGACTCAAATTCTTCACTTCCTTCTCCTTCTCCTTCAGAGAAGCCAAAGTAAACTTCTGCCCATCCTTCTCAATAGTGATCAGGTTCTTCTACAATCATAGATAGATGCTTTATCATACTACCAAGGTCTACCCAGCAAAATATGAAATTCACTCATAGGCAAAACATCACACCAGACTTCATCTTCATAAGGTCCAGTTAATATTAAAATTCACCAATTGTTGTTCTCTCACCTCTACCACATGATCATCTTGCAACCAAATCACCTTGTACAAACAAGGGTTCTCAAGCCTCTTCAAACAAATTTTCTCTGCCATCTCCTCTGATACCAAATTTTTAATACTACCACTATGCACAATAACTTTACAACACTTACCACCTCATTTGCATAGTCCAAAATACATTCTTCCTTTGAGTAGGTTTGGTTTCTTCTTTTCTCCGCTCCATCAAGACTCTTCTAAACATAAGGGATTTTGCCTTCTCTGGTGCTATCATGTTCTCATTTGTAACTCCAACATCTGGTTTCTCACATGCCATAAAATTCCTACCATTCCCTTATTACCAATCCCTAAGAACACTAATAAGATCCATGTCTGGTTTCTCCACACTTGAAACATTTACCTAAGAACTCCCTGTTGCTACTACTATTTCCTTTTCTTTGTGTCTTCTGGACCAGTTCTTTACTCCATTTAGACTTTGTTTCTTCAACAGTCTTCCTCTCCATACTACTACTCATCTTCCCTATATTCCGTGTATGTCTCTCTCTTCCCTTAGGGTTATTCTGTTGTCTTCTTTTTACTTTATCTTCTGCCTCTAGAGCATATTGATAAACCTCCTCAACTATAGAAATATTTATCATACTCATCTCATACTGAATATTAAATCAAAGTCCATTTATGTATCTAGCCACCTTTTCTCTATCCATCTCCCAATGTCCGAATCCGATCATCACCTTGTAGAATTCCTTAGTATACTCTTTCACACTCATGTACTTCTACTTTAGGTTTTGTAACTTCTTGAACAACTCTAACTCATAGTCTCCCAGAATGAATTTAGCCATCAATCTTGCAACCATATGTCTCCACTGGGTGATTTTCATCTCACCATTCTCCACTCTATCCCTCTCCAACTCTTTCTACCATAAGGCAGCATGCCCTTTCAACTTATTTTGTGTTAACTAGACCCTCTCTAGGTCTTTAATATAATTAAACTCAAAGTAGTCCTCCAAGTCTCTAATCCAATCTATTAGATCTTCCAGATTCAATGTACTTGAAAAGTTAGAAACTTCAACTTTATGAATTTTACTTACTTGCACCATCGCTCTAAGAAATGTTGCTTCTCCTTCATCAGCTAGTCCTTCAACCTCTTGGGCCTCTATCTCTTCCCCTACCTCTTCATAATCATCCTCTAATTCTGGATTCCTCTACAAACCAACCATCATGTTTTGGATCTCATTCTAAATCTCATTCTTGAAATCCTCCATCATCTACTCTACCCTTCTAGGGTTCATCCTTTTCGGTGGCATATCCTCCTCTGATCTAGTGCAACTGCCTCAACTCAATGATCTGACTACAAAGCTCTAACTGCCTCTCCATTCCAATTTCCTCCTCGTTGGTGATCTACTGAACACACTTGTCCCCTACCTAAAATTAGAAATTTGTTCACCCAAAGGAATGCCTCAAGGTTCGCAACCAACTCTATTACCACTTGATGCAGCCATAATCTAGAGGTTGATAGTTTTGATACTTAATATAAGTACAGTTCCAATAGCCAACAAGATGAGAGGGGGGGGTAAATCATACAACCTTAATCTTCCATAAAAACATTAGATTCAACCTCAGTAACATATATTTTAGTAATATAACCAAAACTGTTAAACGTGCAATCTCAAAAGCATATAAACATCATAAACCTCATAACACCAGATTTAACGTGGAAACCCAAATAGGGAAAAACCATTGTGGGATTTCGGACCCACTAAGAAATATACTCTTCTAGAGTATGCTCGGTTAAAAGCAAATCCTATTAAAAATTACAAACACATTGCTAGATGTGACCCGGTTAAGGGATTTCCCTCATATTTGTTAGGATCTTCACCTTGTTAGAAGTGACCTTGTTAAAGGATTTCAAACACTCAATCAGAATGTCACCTTGCTAGAGGGTTTTACAAATAAGACTGTTAAGTCCACTTGGTTAAGAGATTTTCTATCACTTTCACAAAATAATAGTAATAAAATCTATCTACAACTTCACATCTAAAATGCTAAAGTAGATTCTTATTTGTTCAATACAATCTAGACATAGAACTAATCTTGTCCATCTACTGGGCTTCTATACTTTGTTATTCAAACAGGTCTTCAAGCTTCTGTGCTCGGTAATCACTATGTAGCATCCTTGTGCATACACTTGCTTGCATACATTGTTTATTAATAGTTCCTTATTTATAAACAATAGCTAACTGCTTAATCTCCTTGATCACATTTCCCATGATCAATCATAGCCATCAGATCTTCAATCTTGTCCAGGTTCAATGCATCTTTTGATCTAAAAATGTTTTACCCTGCCTTGGAACTTGCATACATTTCTTGGAACTTGTGCCAGGGTATTGCGATTCAATCTGTGCTGTAGATCTTCATGTCAACTTTCCATTGCCTTAGATTCTTAACAAACTTCATGCATGGCATACCAATCATTTAATCAGTTCCAGCTCATCAACTTCCTTCATTAAATAACACATGTAACCATTTAATGCATTCTGTTATAGCTCGGTTACAACTCGGTAACAACTCGGTAAATACTAAACTTCACTCAGTAGACATTTCACCTTCATTAATCGATAGCGATAACCTTAGAGTTTACCAACTAGGTTCCTTAGGGTTTATCGAGTAGGTTCTTTGCTTGATAACATAGTATAGTATTAACCTTTACAATTTACAACATATGTATGATGTTAAAACAATCTAAACATCATGATCTCATCATTGTCTGACTCGATAATAGTTGCCCATTGAATACCTTATTCATCATAATCTTTCCTGTGTCTTTTACCAACATCTTTATATTCTTCAAATCATACTTCTCAAGATATGGCAACATCATACTGAATTAGAAAATCAATTTCTTGACATCAATGACAAAATAATAATATCAAGACAGTAAACATCCTTAATCATTTATATCCATAATCATCAACAACCTTCTCAATATCCTTATTGAAATGTCAACAATCTTTCATTGTTTGTTATAATGCTATATTGCCAACAATCTCCCCCTTTGGCATTGATGGCAAAACCAATTGATTTGACCTTAAAAGATTCAGATTGTTGTGATTCTGAAATGCTGAAATGTTGTCTTACTGTCATCAGACTTTCTCCCTCATACATTAGACTTCTCCTGTTTTCGCAGTCTTCTTTCCAAACTGTAGTCTTCTCAATTTTCTTCTTGTCTTCTCCCCCGATTTTAGTCTTCTCCCCCTTTGACAACAATGCCAAAAAGTAAAGAACTAAAACATAATTTCTTCCTGTATGAAGTGATTTCTTGCTGTTGTGTATCAATTCAGTCTCGGTCAAAGCATTTTGTCTACAATTCTTATTCCCTGTTCCTGTAATATTTCTTGTACACCTTTAGAAAACATCCTAAAGGGTGTAAATCAGCATCAACTCCTAAAAGATATTTGATAGAGTCATCGGATTGATGCTTTCACCGAACTCGGTCAGTGAGTAGAAGATAGGGGTAGGACTCCTAACTTACTTCTGAGATATTCAAAAGTGTCCCTTGGTAGTGGCTTGTTGAAGATATCTGCTATTTGTTCCTTTGTGCTAACATACTCCAACACCACTTTCTTCTCTTGAGCTTCTTCTCTAAGATAATGATATTTGATAGAGATGTGCTTTGTCTTAGAGTGCATAACAGGATTCTTTGAAATGTTAATGACACTAGTATTGTCACAGAATATAGTTACTGGCTTGGTAACTTTCTCATTTATACCTTCCAATAGTTGTTTGATCCATGTAATGTTGGTACAATTCAATAATGCAGCAACGTATTCAGCTTCTGCTATTGACTACGAAATACGTCCTTGTTTCTTGCTAAGCCAACTCACTAGTCTTTCTCCTAAAAGAAAGCTCCTCCACTTGTGCTTTTTCTATCATCAATGTTGCCTGCCCAATCAGCATCAATATAAACTTTTAAATCAAAATCATTTCCTTTCTGATATACTAAACCATAATCCTCAGTGCCTTTCAAGTATCTAATTTTTTTTTTGATTGTTGTCATGTCTGTTTCCTTAGGATCTATAGAGAATCTTGCAACTATACCTACTGCATGCACTATGTCTAGTCAGCTGTGAACAACATATTGAAGTTTTCCAATCATGGATCAGTAAAGTGTCTCATCAACAGATGCAGATTCATCATTCTTTGATAGTTTACAGTTGGTAGTCATAGGAGTACTTACTAGTTTTGAATCCTCCATTCCAAATTTCTTCAAGATTTCCTTTATGTACTTGGATTGAGTAATGAAAATCTCATTTTTCATTTGTAGTATCTGTAGACCTATAAAATACTTTATCTCACTAATTAATGACATCTCAAATTCTTTGCTCATTTCATTTCCAAAGTTCTTGCATAAAGAGTCAATTTCCATAAAATATAATATCATCACCAAATATGGCTGAGATCAGTATTCCATTTTCATCATTCTTCATGTACATATTGTTGTTGTCACTTGTCCTTATAAAACCAATCTTAATCAAATAAGAGTGCAATCTTTCATACCATGCTCTAGGTGCTTGTTTCAAACCATATAAAGCTTTGTTCAATTTACATACCTAATCTTTATTATTGTCTTCAACAAATCCTTCAGGTTGTTCAATAAAAAGTTCTTCTTCTAATATTCCATTCAGAAAAGTAGATTTGACATCCATTTGATATACCTTGAAATTTTTGAAGGCAGCATATGCCAACAATGTTCTTACTCCTTCAAGTCTAGTAACTGGTGCAAAAGTTTCACCATAATCAATTCCTTCTTCTTGAGCATAACCTTTGCAAACTAGTCTTGCTTTGTTTCGAATGACCTCTCCTTTTTCATTTATCTTGTTTTTGAAAATCCACTTTGTATCAATTACATTTTTGTCCTTTGGTCTTGGGATTAGTGTCCATGTGTCATTCTTCTTGATTTGATCAATCTTCACTGTTAAATGCCTCTTTAACTATTCTTGGTTCAAATTCAGATATCAAACATGTGTTCTATCTCAGTTTGTTCCTTGTCATCACTGGATCATCCTTATCTCCTATAATCTGACTTGGTGCATGATGTCTTTTGACATACTTGGCTAATACAGGCTCGGTAGGCTCTGTATGATCTTCTTCATCACTCTGTAACTAGATATTCTCTTCATTTTCTTCAACAATCTTCTCGGTAAGACTTCTCGATTGAACATAGACAAATTCATCATAGTCTTCTGGTTCCTTGGAATTTTCTTCATCATTTCTTTCTGCAAATTCATCAATTTTCACATTTGCACTTTCTACTATTTTGTTAGATGATTTGATCAGACATTTAAATGCTTTGCTTCTAGAAGAATAACCTAGAAATGTTCCTTCTTCACCTTTCTAATCAAACTTGCCATTTCTATCATCTTTGCGAACATAGCATCTACATCCAAAGACTTTAAAATAACTAACATTAGGTTTCTTATCATTACCAGATTTCATATGGTGTCTTCAAAGTACCTTTCTTCAATTGTACTCGGTTCAAGGTGTAAACTGTTGTGCTTATTGCTTCTCTCCAAAATGTTTGTGGAACCTTCTTTTCAATCATCAGTGTTCTAGCACAATCCACAATAGATCTATTTCTTCTCTCAGCTATTCCATTTTGCTGTGGAGTTCTCGGTGTAGAGACTTGTCTTTTAATACCATGATCATTGCAAAATAAGTTGAATCCATCATATGTGAAGTCTCCTCCTCTATCTGATCTAAGACATTTCAGTTGTCTTCTTGTTTCATTTTCAACTCTTGCCTTGTACCATTTAAACATTTGAAAAGCTTTTGACTTATCTTTTAAAAACATTACTGACATCATCCTTGAATAGTCATCCACAAATAATATGAAATATTTATCAACATAATAACTTTGAACTTTCATAGGACCACAAAGATCAGTGTGCACTAGATCTAAAATTCCCTTAGAAGTGTAAGACTTACTTGTAAAGCTTGATCTTGTCATCTTACCCATCTGGCATCCTCAGCACATAGCATTCTCAAGTTTTTCAAGACTCGGTAGACCTCTTACTTGGTGCTTCTTACTTATTTTGATCAGATTATCAAAATTTACATGACAAAACATTTTATGCCATAACCAAGTATCATCTATCTTTGCATACAAACACTTATTTCGAGTGGAGTCAAGGTGAAATGTGTTGCCTTTTGTTTGTGTCCTGGTAGCAGCTAACTTTCCATTCTTGTCATGAACTTTGACAATTCCTTTTTGAAATTCTATTTGGTAACCTGTATTGTTTAGCTGTGCTACACTCAACAAATTGTATTTCAAACCTTCAACCCAATAAACATCATTGCATCTTGCATTGTCAAGAAGTGTTATAGATCCTTTACCTTTCACCGGACATGGTGCATCATTACCAAATATGACATAGCCTCCATCATAATCTTCTATTATAACAAACTTGTGTTTATCACCTATCATATGATGTCAGCATTCGCTATCTATGATCCAAGAATCATTAGTGTTTATGTGTGATATTAGGGCTTTTTCTTCATACCTTTCTTCATCTAATCCATCTTTGATAGCCACATAAACTACTTCCTCTGTATCAGTTTCATCTGATTTATCATCTTTAGATTCCTCATCAGCTATTAAACATGTCTTTTTATCTCTTCTTCTAAAGTCTTGGTGTCCTCTGTAATGATTATCTTTCTGTCTGTCATCTCAGTAATCTCTCTTTTCAGTAGAATCTTTGTCAAGACAGTTAGAAGCTATATGTCCTATTTTATCATAATTGAAACATTTCAAAGGTAGTTTTCCTTTATACTTACCTTTGCCTCTCGGTAACCTTTTGGCCAATAGTGATTCAAACTCTTCTTTCTTTCTGATTTCCTCATACAGTTTGTGTACTTCCTCCATGTTCTTATGAAATCTTTCACTTGCTCCACTGTGATCTCCTTCAGGGTACTTATACTTTCTTTCATTGAAATCATTATATTCATCAAGATGAAAAGAACTAAATGCATATTCAACTTTATTTACTGAAGATCCACTGTTATCAAAGTTACTTAACTCAAATGCATCTATCTTACCTGTAAAGCGGAAAATCGCAATCGAACCCTAGTTGCTCTCCCCTCTTCTAACTCCGAGGAGAGAGAAGGGAGGTTGCTAGGGTTGATGGTTTTCACTTAAGGGAGATACTTTACATTCAAAAGAGGGGTTGAAACCCACAAGATCCAATCCCACACAAGGCAAGATTGGATGCTAAGCAAGGCTACCCTCTTTTGTAAAGAATGTTGATAAGAGAATTAAGCTAGGAATGCATAGAAAGTGACAAAGATTCGCTTATAAACTGAGATAGGGTTATAGGATGAAGCTGCGGACCTGGAATTAGCAGTAAAATGTCGATACGGCGCTGTCCTGCAAATTTGAGCAAAAGTTGCCAGGACGATGGCGCCCGAGCGCCACGGTCCTCCGAAAAATCCGTGAAACGAAGGGGGATCTGTTCGTCTCTGCACAAGGATTCCAGATCTTCAATTTCAGCCGCGTACCTGCAACCTACACACAGAAAAGCTAAGACGATTGGGGGGTTAGGGATTAGGGGTTTGCCTTTAGGTCAAACCCCAGTTTTGGAATTAACCAAGAAATGAGAAATGCTATAAAATGTAAATGTCTGTAATGTAAAACAAGTACTAATACCTTGTTGTAAGGATGTTTGTATCCTTATGTCCGAAGGTATAGATGTTGTTGTTTGTTGTATGTAGTATGTTGTATGTAGCATGTAGTAAGTGATCTCCTCTTCAATGGTTGAATCCTTGACTTGAATGCAACACTTAGCCTTGAATGGAGACTTAGAAGGAATGCTTGAATGCTTGAATGCTTGAATGTTTGAGTATAGTTTCCACGCTTTTTTCCGTCATGTATGTATATCCAAATGAGAGAGGAAAATGTAGTTTATATACTTGCCAATTAGGGTTAAAAGACTGATTTTCCTGACCTTAGGCCGACCAGGAAAGATAATTTTCCAATTTGCAAACAAAAAGACCCGAGACCCCATAGGAGACCGGGCCCAAAATAGGGCCAGGGACCAGGGTGCTAGGCGCCATGGTCCTGGGGGACCAGGGCGCTGAGTGCCCTGGTCTTGAAGGACCAGGGCACTGGGCACTCTGGTCCCACCTCCCGAGACAGCAGGGTGCAAAGGAGGTTCAGGCCAGGGTGCAAGAAAATGCAGTTTTCAGTGTCATAAATAGGTTTCAGGGTCTCCATTCAGGTTGCGTGTTGCGTCGCCATCGTGAAGACCGAAATGCAGTCGAAATTGCAAGTGTCGCAATTTTAGGATGCTACATTTAGCCCCCACTTTAGCGGGAGTATGTATGCTCATACTTCCGATAAAGTACAAGGAAACAACATTGAAAGACTTTCACCATTTCAAGGAGGCAAGACACACCAAGCCCCCAATGGACTAAGGATCTTACGACTTCGATTGACAAAGTAAAAGGGAAGATCACGAGGGAGAACCATGACTGTCAGTAGTAAGGTTCCCTCACTATGAGTCATGCAAAAGAAATACCAAAAATTTTTCAAGGCAAAGCTAAGTTCGCCAAGAAATTTTCAAGTATCTTGAAAGGATAGACAGGGTGTATGCCCCCCTATGTTAAAGCGATCGCACACGCCTCAACGGGGGTGATTGCTTTAACGTAGTGATACACATAAGAAATGAGAAAGGAAAGGAGCACGTTATCACAAAGATTTAGCCCCCAAGTGTGAGATAAACCCAAGGATAATAGACACAAAACACAAAGCACAAGGTGACTTCGCTGTCCTCATGGTCAGTATGCTGTATGATAATTCATGTATATATATCATATGTATGTATGCATAATTGTTCTTCATTCCCCAATCAAGGAAGGTCACCTAGAAGAAGGGAACACATGTGTCTTTTGAGTCAACATGAGAGAGACCAAAAGAGATCTCAATGCTTTGCATCATCCTCAAGTAGACAACACTAAGGACAACAAATAGAAGAATGAGAATAACATATAGAAGAAGTAACAAAAGAGAGGAGGAGAGAATCTTCTATGCTAATGTAACTAGTCTAGCACGTCATCCACCCCCCGATCTTGCTGATCAATGTTTTGGGGAAGGCAGGGGACACGCTAGAGGAGGAACATCCAACGCAGCAGATTGAGCTATCACAAGATCCAAACAAGGGCTATGTTCATGTTCCGAGCCACGTTGTTCTTGTCTAAGAGATAGGATAAGTGCTTTAGAAAATTCATTAGATAAATGGTTATCAATATCAACAAGTTCATATTCACTATCAGAAGCAAGAGGAGTAACATGTTCATCATGAATAACATTTTCATCTATAGCATCATCAAGATTTATAAAAATAGGATCTTTAACCCGTACAGGATCAAGATCATCATGCATCTTATGTTTAGGAGATTTAGGCTCAATGTCCAGCTGAGGAGAAAATGGAATAATGCTTGTTGAAGGTGTTTTTGGAGATTGCAAAGTTTGAGAAGCGGCTGCTTGAGCCCTAAGACGACGCTTTCGTCAGCGTTCATGTGCAGAACGATTTCGTCTAGTCTTAGTAGGAAGTGGAGAAGATTGAGGGGGAGGAATATTCTTATCACCTGGGTGTTTAGGTTGTGGTCTCTTAGGCTAGATAATAGGAGAAGAAGAAGGTCTCTTCTCTCTATAAAAAGAAGGAGAGGAACTGCTCCATATAAAGGAGGAATATTTGGTTTAGGAAGGAGAGCAAGTCCTTCATGACGAGGAGGTATAGGTCTACTTTTAGAAGGTTTATTAGGCATAGACATAGTCACATCCATAGGGATGGGTTGGGAATCTTCTTGAGGAAAGACATTAGTTTTATCTTTCAAAGGAAGAACTTCCTTCTCAAGAACAATAGGAATATCAAGTTTGGGTGTTCTAGGTTCACTTAAAGATAGGATCATATCTGTTTTCCACTTTTGATAAGATTTGAAAAGATGATAACTTCGCGGAGGAAGAGATTGGAACTGTTTAGGCCAAAAATAATCTATAGGAACACTAGAGGTTCTTTCAGCTGGTTTAAAGAGACTATGATTGATAGTAAGAACTTCACCATTATGGGGAAATTTCAAACATTTATGAATAGGAGAAGCAATAGCTTTCATGGAAGATAGCCAAGGATAGCCAAGCTTCACACGAAATTGTTCGGATGAAGGAATAATAGCAAAGCTCACATCAAGGGATTTGTTATGAACTTCAATAGGTAATGTAATAGAACCAATTGCAGGAGAAGAAAATGCATCAAATAATTTCACAACCACATCTGTTTTATCATAGATCACTTGATTCAATTGCAAAGTAAAAAGAAATTCTTCAGTAATAACATTAACCATGCACGAAGGATCAATAAGTACTCCACGGCAAGGTGTATTCTTAACTTTTGCAACTATGTATAAAGGACCATCAGGTGCCCTGATAGTTTCACTGGAATCAAATGTGATGGAAGGTTCTTTAGGGTTTTCCTGCTGCTCTACAAAGTTAATCACATTCGGAGTCATAGACACAAGACCATCAGATGACAAAGAAGAATCATTAGTCTCAATCGCATTAGAGGTATGAGAAGGTAATGGATCAGTAAAAATCTGAAGATTTTGGTTAGGAGGAGCTACAGATGTGTTGCCTTTATCATTCACTCTAGAAACAGAAATAGTATTATTATCAATCAAATCTTGAATCTTACCCTTTAAAGAAAAACATTTTTCAGTATCATGCCCAGGCTGACGATGAAAGTGACAAAAAGATTTGGTATCAAAATAAGGTGAAGTAATCTTTGCAAGATCTATTTGCCTTATAGGAGGAAGAGTAAGCACATTTTGTTCCAATAACTTATTCATAATACTATGCAATGATTCATTCAAAGGAGTATACTTTCTTTCTTTCTTGAAAAACTTAGAAATAGGAGGCACGCCTGATGCTGCATTCACATTGTTGTTGATGATGTTTTCATTGAATTTGATGGAATCTCTGTTCGGTTTAAACTTCCCAAATGGTTGTTGACTGCTATCACCCTTATCACTCGGAGCCATAGGATGTGATTGTTCCATTTGACTCACAGTCAGTTGATAATTGTGAAGAGTTGCACACAACTGTTGGAAAGAAGTAAACTCAGAAAACAGAAGTTTGTCTCAAATATCTTTTTGTAAATTAGAAATAAAGATTCTTTGAATATCATTGTCAGGCACTGGAAAAGAAATTTGAGCATACAAGTGCTTATATCTACCAATGAAATCAGTCACTTTTTCTTTAACACCTTGTTTACAATGCATTAAATCAATCAAAGTAACTTTAGGACTTATATTGTTTTGAAATTGTTGAATGAAAGCATTTGCAAGTTGTTCGAAAGAAGTAATAGAATAAGAAGGCAATGAGCAATACCATTGTAGGGCTTTGTCTCTTAATGTTCTAGTAAACAGTTTTCCAAGCAACCTTTGGTCATAAGCAAAATCAGTACATATTGTTTGAAAAGTCTTAACATGTGTTAGAGGATCACCTTTACCATTATAAAGCTCCAAATGCGGGATTTCAACATGTTTAGGAGGGATAGCTCGGACAATGTCAAGAGAAAGTGGGCTCGCAACATCAAATGTGGGCACACTAAACTTAGATTGATTCATAGAGGCAATTTGTTGCTGTAAAGAAGAGACAATTTGTGCAAGATTGTTAATGGTCGCTTCAGTCGAAGAGTTCATATTAGACGTGTTAGATTGAGATGGAGGTGTTGTGTTATTGAAAGAAGGTAAAGAGTAAGGTGGTGGGACACTATGATAGTTAGTCATAGGGGATGATTGGACAGGAGGAACACTACAAGGAGGAATGGAATGGTTAAATGAATTGCCCCCTTGCGTCATGTTCATTTGTGGAGATGTAATAGGAACACTCATTGAAGGAATGAATGAAGAAGCTGGATTAAATGAAGGAAGAGGGTTAATTGAAGAAGAAAGATTGCCCCCATGACTGGTGATCACAGGAGGAATGTCTTGTATAGAAGTGGTCATTATGTTTGATGTAAAGGTAGGCATGCTAGCAATAGAAGTTATCAAAGGAATAGAATGATTGACTTGAGTAGGAGGTTGTGTATAACCTAAAGTTTCGGCACAACTCTTCATAGGCATTACATTCGAATCCACAATGTGTGCAATACCACGCAAAATATCAATTCCATTCTTATCACTTTGAAGCATGCGTTTTAGATCCTCAATTAAAGGAAGAGCTTGACTATCAGGGTATTCTTGAGACATCCATTGTCGAAAATCGTCAAATTGATTATCCAATTTCGCAAGTTGTTCTACAGAAACCTCATGGAGAGCTTCTTCATCATTAGGAGGATTAGAGGAATTACCCATGTCCTCGTTGAAAAGGCTATCCAAATTAGGTTCCATCTCCTCGGTAGTTAAACCTCGGAAAGACTTAATTCTACGGCTTCGTCTAACGGGAATAGTGTAAGTAGGGCTTATTGTTGTAAAACTCATGCACTAGAAAGAGAGAGAAGTTTTTGAATTTAGAGGTAGCAATTTTCAGTAGAATCAGCCAATTTTCCAGATTTAAGCTGTTAAATGCAATCACGACAGTCTCCCGAAATTTCAAAAAAAATGTCCGGGACCGTGGCACTCGGAGTGCACACAGTCCTTGCAACTTTTTTTGAAATTTGCAGGGATGAAAGTTATGATGATTTTAGAGCTAATCTGAAAAAATTGAGTGATTATACGATCTGTAGATAGGCCAAATTAAAGTTGCAATCTCAAAATTGAATCCTACCAAGATTGTCAAAAAATGCAAAATTTGAATTTTGAAAAAGAGAGGGAAACTGAAATTTTGAATTTTATGATTTTAGAGGGAATGTCAAAAGCAATGCAAGTTTTGAAATTTAAAAATTGACTCAATTTCACGCAAAATTCAATTTTGAAAGCGGAAATCAAAGTTGTTGTAATTAAGCACTTAATTTCAAAAGTCACAAATTGCAAGAATTTGAATAAAACACTGAAATTTTGAATGAATGCAAACACACTTTTCAGATTTAGGACAGTAAGAACACAATTTTGACAGAAAATTTCAATTTCAATGATTTTTGAATGATTAGAAGCCCTAAACCAAGCAATCACAAGACCAACTTTGACTGTAATTTTGAAAGTGTTATAATTAATAAAATCAGCCAAAATTCTCGATTTTAGCAGGGAAATACAGTAAGATCTTGCTCCCGAAATTTCAGAAAAAATGTCGGGGACGATGGCACTCGGAGTGCACACAGTCCTCGCAACTTTTTTCCAAATTTTCAGGGATGAAAGATATTGTGATTTTATTGCGGAATCCAATGTTACAGCTGATTTGGAGATGTTTTGATTAGTGAAATTGTCGGACAAAGGTTGAATCAAGAGGGTTTCAAAAATTAGGGTTTTGACACTTAACCACTTAATTTTCAAAATTAAAGCACAGATATGAATTGATTATTTGTAATAGAAGGGCAGATCTGAAACAAGCATTAACATTTAGACATTTCACAAGTTCAATTACTAAAAAGAAAATTTTAGGGTTTTTATGCAATCAACCTCTAAAATTTGCAAAAGATCAAACATGTAAATGTAATCAAGGAATCAAATTTTCAAATCTAACCATGAATAATTAGAAAGGATGTTCACGTCAGGTTCACCAAAATGTAAAGCGGAAAATCGCAATCGAACCCTAGTTGCTCTCCCCTCTTCTAACTCCGAGGAGAGAGAAGGGAGGTTGCTAGGGTTGATGGTTTTCACTTAAGGGAGATACTTTACATTCAAAAGAGGGGTTGAAACCCACAAGATCCAATCCCACACAAGGCAAGATTGGATGCTAAGCAAGGCTACCCTCTTTTGTAAAGAATGTTGATAAGAGAATTAAGCTAGGAATGCATAGAAAGTGACAAAGATTCGCTTATAAACTGAGATAGGGTTATAGGATGAAGCTGCAGACCTGGAATTAGTAGTAAAATGTCGATACAGCGCTGTCCTGCAAATTTGAGAAAAAGTTGTGGAGACGATGGCGCCCGAGCACCATGGTCCTCCGAAAAATCCACGAAACGAAGGGGGATCTGTTCGTCTTTGCACAAGGATTCCAGATCTTCAATTTCAGCCGCGTACCTGCAACCTACACACAAAAAAGCGAAGATGATTGGGGGGTTAGGGATTAGGGGTTTGCCTTTAGGTCAAACCCCGGTTTTGGAATTAACCAAGAAATGAGAAATGCTGTAAAATGTAAATGTCTGTAATGTAAAACAAGTACTAATACCTTGTTGTAAGGATGTTTGTATCCTTATGTGCGAAGGTATAGATGTTGTTGTTTGTTGTATGTAGTATGTTGTATGTAGCATGTAGTAAGTGATCTCCTCTTCAATGGTTGAATCCTTGACTTGAATGCAACACTTAGCCTTGAATGGAGACTTAGAAGGAATGCTTGAATGCTTGAATGCTTGAATGTTTGAGTATAGTTTCCACGCTTTTTTCCGTCATGTATGTATATCCAAATGAGAGAGGAAAATGTAGTTTATATACTTGCCAATTAGGGTTAAAAGACTGATTTTCCCGACCTTAGGCCGACCAGGAAAGATAATTTTCCAATTTGCAAACAAGAAGACCCGAGACCCCATAGGAGACCGGGCCCAAAATAGGGCCAGGGACCAGGGTGCTGGGTGCCATGGTCCTGGGGGACCAGGGCGCTGGGCGCTCTGGTCCCACCTCCCGGGACAGCAGGGTGCAAAGGAGGTTCAGGCCAGGGTGCAAGAAAATGCAGTTTTCAGTGTCATAAACAGGTTTCAGGGTCTCCATTCAGGTTGCGTGTTGCGTCGCCATCATGAAGACCGAAATGCAGTCGAAATTGCAAGTGTCGCAATTTTAGGACGCTACATGTGTGATATTAGGGATTTTTCTTCATACCTTTCTTCATCTAATCCATCTTTGATAGCCACATAAACTACTTCCTTTGTATCAGTTTCATCTGATTTATCATCTTTAGATTCCTCATCAGCTATTAAACATGTCTTTTTATCTCTTCTTCTAAAGTCTTGGTGTCCTCTGTAATGATTATCTTTCTGTCTGTCATCTCAGTAATCTCTCTTTTCAGTAGAATCTTTGTCAAGACAGTTAGAAGCTATATGTCCTATTTTATCATAATTGAAACATTTCAAAGGTAGTTTTCCTTTATACTTACCTTTGCCTCTCGGTAACCTTTTGGCCAATAGTAATTCAAACTCTTCTTGCTTTCTGATTTCCTCATACAGTTTGTGTACTTCCTCCATGTTCTTATGAAATCTTTCACTTGCTCCACTGTGATCTCCTTCAGGGTACTTATACTTTCTTTCATTGAAATCATTATATTCATCAAGATGAAAAGAACTAAATGCATATTCAACTTTATTTACTGAAGATCCACTGTTATCAAAGTTACTTAACTCAAATGCATCTATCTTACCAATAGTAGCATCTAAAGAAACTGGCATATTAGGTATAGACCTCAATTCATTGATTGCAGAGACTTGGATTGCATAAGCCGGTAGAAGGGTTCTTAACAACTTACTTGTTATATCATTTTCTTCAATAGTTCCACCTGCTCCTTTGATTTGATTGACAATCTCCTTTAGTCTTGTACTGTACTAAGTTATTTTCTCACCTTCATTCATCCTCATAGATTCAAGTTGTCCTCTTAGACTATCTACTTTTGCTCTTTGAACATGTTCATCTCCTCCATATACTGATATGAGCTTATCCCACATTGCCTTTGCATCATTGCAGCCTTCTAGATCATTAAACTCTGAGTCGGTCAATGCAGATGTTATTTCAATCATTGCTTGAATATGTTCTTGCTTTGCCTTTATCTCTTCCATAGTCAATGGATAGGTGCTCGATGTAACAAAATCATTCTCCAGATAGTATACAACATATTCTCCTACTCCTGATAGATGTAGCTTCATTCTTTTCTGCCATGTAGAGAAACTTGACTTGTTCAACTTTGTTGCATCCCTCTTATACATCTTTGGATATTTAACTCAAGTGCCTTTAAACTTTTATTGTGGAGTCCAAAGCTCTGATACCAATTGATAGTTCTAATACTTAATATAAGTATAGATCCAATATCCAACAAGATGAGAGGGGAGGGGTGAATCATACAACCTTAATCTTCCATAAAAACATCAGATTCAACCTTGGTAACATATATTTTAGTAATATAACCAAAACTATTAAACATGCAAACTCAAAAGCATATAAACATCATAAACCTCATAACACCAGATTTAACGTGGAAACCCAAATAGGGAAAAACCACTGTGGGATTTCAAACCCACTAAGAAATATACTCTTCTAGAGTATGCTCGGTTAAAAGAAAATCCCGTTAAAGATTACAAACACATTGCTAGATGTGACACGGTTAAGGGATTTCCCTCAGATCTGTTAGGATCTTCACCTTGTTAGAAGTGACCTTGTTAAAGGATTTCAAACACTCAATCATAATATCACCTTGCTAGAGGGTTTTACAAATAAGACTGTTAAGTCCACATGGTTAAGAGATTTTCTTTCACTTTCACAAAATAACAATAATAAAATCTATCTACAACTTCACATCTAAAATGCTAAAGCAGATTCTTATTTGTTCAATACAATCTAGACATAGAACTAATCTTGTCCATCTGCTGGGCTTCTATACTCTGTTATTCAAACAGGTCTTCAAGCTTCTATGCTTTGTAATCACTATGTAGCATCCGTGTGCATACACTTGCCCACATACATTGTTTATCAACAGTTCCCTATTTATAAACAATAACTAACCACTTAATCTCCTTGATCACATTTCCCATGATCAATCATAGCCATCGGATCTTCAATCTTGTCCAGGTTCAATGCATCTTTCGATCTGAAAATGTTTTACCCTACCTTGGAACTTGCATACATTTCTTATAACTTATGCCAGGGTATTGCGGTTCAATCTGCGTTGTAGATCTTCATGTCGACTTTGCATTGCCTTAGATTCTTAACAAACTTCATGCACGACATACCAATCATTTAATCAGTTCCATCTCATCAGCTTCCTTCATTAAATAATGCATGTAACCATTTAATGCATTCTGTTATAGCTCGGTTACAACTCAGCAAATACTAAACTTTACTCGGTAGACATTCCGCCTTCATTAACCGATAGTGATAACCTTAGGGTTTACCAATTAGGTTCCTTAGGGTTTACCAACTAGGTTCTTTGCTTGATAACATAGTATAGTATTAACCTTTACAATTTACAACATATGTATGATGTTAAAACAATCTAAACATCATGATGTCATCATTGTCTGACTTGGTAATAGTTGCCCATTGAATACCTTATTCATCATAATATTTCCTGTGTCTTTTACCGACATCTTTATATTCTTCAAATCATACTTCTCAAGATATGGCAACATCATACTAAATTAGAAAATCAATTTCTTGTCATCAATGACAAAATAATAATATCATGACAGTAAACATCCTTAATCAGTTATATCCATAATCATCAACAACCTTCTCAATATCCTTATTCAAATGTCAACAATCTTTCATTGTCTGTTATAATGCTATATTGCCATAGAGGTTCCTTAAGGAGATCAATCCAGATCATGCAGCAAGAGTAACACAACAGAAGCTACAACATGAAATGTAGAAAATGCCAACAATGTTCGGTATACATAGAGGCTTACAGGCCTAGAATAACATACATTCCAGTTTACAATCCATCCAGACCTCAAGAAGTGTTTTGATTACAAATCAAGAACTTAAATCATCATATATCTTCTATATCTCCTAAGGATTAAATACAACAATATATATCATATCCGGGTCTGCCACAAAGAATTACATTCTCCAAGATAAGAAAATGAAATGTGTAAAATAGGTCAGACCCAAAACATGAACATCTCCTCCATAAAAGACAAGAATGAAATGTAGACCACCAAGGATGGTAAGCCAAAGGCTCATGAACATCGAATGAAGTTCCAATTAGATCTGCAAGCCAAAAAATCACTCCACAACAAGAGAAATCTATAACTAACCGTTAAGCTAAAAAACCGTTCTAGGAACCAAGAAATCGACAGTCCGGAAGTGACAACTTGCTAGAAAAGGATCCAAATGGACTAGAGAAATCTAGAATAAGGAACGAGAACAAGTTTAGAAGCCACAAATCTTATCTGCAATGAAAAATAAACAGCTACCAGAGAAAGACGGAAGAAACACAAAGGTTGCAACAAAAAACTGAACTAAAACAAATATTTTTGGTTGATGCAAGATTTATCATCAATTGGGATGCTCCTACATCATGTATGTAGGAGAAATTTCACCTTTTGTGGTCTTATCTTGTTGTTACATTCCACCTTCAGTGGGTGATCCACCTCTTGAGGAATATTTAATTATTTCTCCTACCTAATCCTACCTACCCCTACCTACCCTTGTATCTCATTGAGCCACATGTCATTCTTGTGTGCTCCCATAGCCATGGCTTTATAAGCACGCTCATTGACATTGTATGTAACGAACAATTCAAATTCAATCAACTTAGTCAGTTGGATATTTTGCATCATTGATAGGAATACAATTTACTCTTGTCACATATTTTGTTCTCTCTTGTTTGTGCTATCAATTGGACTATAGATCCTGGAGAATTATCACACTTTTCCTCTATTGTATTCCATAGAGTGAATATATTCATGAGTTGTCAAAGAAGCATCAAGTATTTGGCATCCTTTAATACCCATTGTAATTTGAAGAGATGAGATGATGTAGGACATGTTTTAATTGATTGACCAATACCTTAGAGAAGATCTTATAGGTGGTGTTACAAAGGCTAATAGGCCTATAGTCCTATATAGAAGAAGCTTTATAATTTTTAGAAATAAGGACTATAAAGGTGGAATTTAACTTATCATGCAGCCTTCTAGATCTGACAAAGTTCCTCACAACATTAAGGAGATTGTCTATAATAATTTCTTATAAATATTAAAAGAAATCTAGAGAAAAACCATATAGCCCTGGAGTTTTGGAGACTGCAAAGGAGAAAACAATAATTATTGCCTCTTCTAGGGAGGTAGGTTTTTGTAGTTTCCTTATATCATCATATTTCAAATAATGGGAAATAATCCAAAGATCATCAAGATAAGAAAAATCTAGAGTAGAGTCACCTAAAGTTTCTTTGGAAAAAGAAACAACATATCAAGCTATATCATCTTCTTCTGTTAGGACATTTTTATTTTTAGAAGATAAGCTTCATTACAAGATTTCTTTTTCTATGTTTCATAGTGGATTGGTGAATATTTTTTTGTATTGTGATATCTTTCTATAGACCATTGAATTCTAGAATTTCGTTTCCACTAGACTTCTTCAAGTTTAGAGAGTCACAACCATTCATCTCTAAAATATCTCTCTTTAGCATAAATTTTTGGATTAGTGCTTTTTGCTACCATATTATCTTGGATGTTTTGAGGATACATTTAAAGAATTCTCTTCTTTTTTTTCATAAAAAATATTTCCAAAAGATATTCTATTCCATATTTTTACTCTTTCTTGACATTATTAATTTGTTTAGACAGACAAAATATAGGGGTTCCAATGCATGGGATACTCCACCACTCTTTAACAAATTTTCTGAAATTTGGATGGAAAACCCACATTATCTCATATTTGAATGGGAAAATGACCTTTTGGAACTCTGTTAGTCCAATTCAAAAGAATAACATTATGGTCCAAACCAATTCTAGGAATACTAGTCAAGGCAATAGATGGTAGGATATTCTAGCCAATAGAGATTAATAATTTGTCAAGATTTATCTAAATATGATTATTTACTTGTCTTCTATTGCACTAGATAAACTACAAATCTTGAAGATCATTGTCCATTAGACTAACTAGTACTAGAAATGAAGTTAGCAATCCACCATATTATTAGAAAAGTTTTCAGCCAAACCTCATGATGTCTTTGAGGGAAATATAGGGGTTTTAAAATCCCTGCCAAGAATCCATTTATCCAAATGTCTACCATTCATTAAATTTAAAAAGCATTCCCATAGGTTTTTTTTTCTAGTAGGCCTTGAGTTAGGAGTATAAATGTTAACAAGATTCCATTTAATTGAGTTTTTGAGATCCTCCAAAATAATAATTAGACTATTTTTGGAGTTGCAATCTTTGACCCCTTTAACTCTAGTGGGGTTCCATATTATAGTTATACTCCCTAAAGCCCCTTCAACAGAGCTAACAAAAACTTTAGCCCCTCACCATATATTTTATAGGATCTAGACAAAGGTAGAATCTATAATCTTAACTTCTTGGATAAGGATTATGTCTAATGTTTGATGGACACAATACAATTCCTAATAAGATGTTTTTTAAAAGAAATATTAAGTCCTCTAATATTCCAAGAAACAATCTTCATAAATGCTAGGACAAAATACATCAACAAGACTTTTGTTGATAAAAAAAGTGTAGACCCCTTAACAAAATCTTTTAATTCTTCTATTTCTTGACCCAAAAGGATTTCTAGGGTTTGTTGTTAACTTGAGGCAATGTAATGGGCTCATGTGTATCTCTATGAGTGTCTACCTTGCTTATTATATCCTCCTACATCTACTTTTTTCTTCTTTTTTGATTTTCTAATTACTTGAGTCTGTTCTTCATCTTTATTTACATCCATTTGCTTCAAAATAGGGGAAGGCATAGCCTTAGCACTAAACCCTAGAAGTGATAGTGAATCTTCAAAATCCTTACTACCTTGAGATTTAGTAGCTCTAGTCGATTGATTTGGAACATTGTTTTATAAGTTTCAAGGCTAGAAATTTGTACTGAGAGTGGAAAATAGCAAAGGAACTAGTATTACCTATTTCTATTTCTTCGGACCATCCAAAGACTGGATAACATTTTTCTTAGCTTCTTCAAAAATAGGGCTTAGATTGATAATAAAATCAACCTTTGATGAGACATTTTATTCTCTTGATAGAATTGAAGTAGTTTGGTTTTGTAGAGTCTTTACCTCAATATCCTATTGTACCTTTCTCTCTAAGATTACATTGTTTCCTTCTTCTAACTATTGTGTTTTAATACTATTGTATGCTATTCATCTATTTGTAAGAGATTCATTTACTACCATAACAAGATTAGCACTATTAGTCCTTCAAATAATTGAGAGGAAGAGATTTATCTAATCCTTTATTAGAGCTAACATTGCTAGGATTTGAATTAGTAGTCTTTTGAATCTCTAATATCTCTTCCATTTTTCCTTTTGAATTTGAAGTCTTTTTTTTTCTCTTCCTTTTCATTTTTAAGGAATTTTTTGTAGGAACCACTTAGGAGACCATGTCAATGGCATAATTGATATTAAGCCATATCATTTTTTTATTCAATCAATTGATTCTATATTCCAAAAAGATATTATAGATTGATGGAGGATAAAAATGAGTTGACAACAACATTTACACAAATTTTAGTAAAACCCAAATGAGATTTCTATTATGTGATTTTATCCACAATTAACAGGTTATCAAAGGAGTTTGCAATACAATAAAAAATTTGATGACTCCAAAATCCTAAAGGAAAATCTTGGAGGGAAATCTATGTTAGTAAAATAAACCCTGGGTTTGTAGAAGGGTCAAAGATTGACTTCTGCTTAGATAAGGAGAGAATTCTTAAACCATTTATATAAAGCCCAAGGGCCCCTTTTTAAAACCTTGATGAGGTCATCTTTAGTCACGAAACTAAATAAAAATAAGCAATTAGCCATAGTAATGACATAGACACTTCCTTTCAATTTGTAAGCATCATTAGTGCATTTCCTAATTTGATCAATGTTAGGTCTATAAGCAAGGAATATACCAACAAGGGATAAATCCAAACATGCCATAGCATAATGTAGCAAATCATTTCGAATCAACACATCCAATCCTTTATCTAATTTGGACACCTTGAGGGCCTTTTTTGGTGGTTGAACATACTTCATAGGAGAAGATCTAAAGACAACCAATTTCTCTACATAAGAGGAAGGGTCTTCTTCACTGAAAAAGGAATATAGGTCAAAGGGTGGGGATGCAATGTTGTTGTCCTTTTTCTCACCACCCTTATCTTTATAGGATTAAGAGAAATTGACCCTCGAAGACATCCCAACATTGCTAACTTTCATCCAATGGTCCTGATGGGGCCCCCCATCTGTGAAGAACATTGACAACAAACCCTAGAATATTCAAGAATTTGAAAATTACAGTGTGCTCTATTCTTTTATATTATTGTTTATACTAGCCATTGATGTTACTTAAATGTCTTATAATTAATATTGTAAATACTATTAGATATAAAATATGTTAATAATAAATATATTTAATAATATATAATTATAATATTTAATAATATTATATAATCTATATAAAGTATATTAAGATGTTTTTAAAGTGTTTATTTTTAATCAAATCTCCAATATATATAAGTATAATAGTTGATTCATCTCTCACATATAGATTAGATATCTATATTATTTATATATTTATAATTAATTTATCTATACTACTTAAGATATATATACTATAGTAGTATTTAAGATATCTATACTAGTTATATTTTAGTTAGACAAATTATTTGATAAGTACAATAATATTAACTGCATCTTTATAATATCCTTCAAGAATGGCGAGTGCGAGGGGGAGTGGATGTAGGGGTGGAACTAGGGTTCCCGAGGAAGCTGCTGAGGACGTGAAAGATGGTGAAGACGATGGTGTCTTCGGGCCTCGCTTTCGTTTGGCCCACTCCTACGCTTCTTGTCGTTTGTTGGGTAGTTGGGAAAGCGAATGTGGGAGCGGTTGCAGAGGTGGAGACTGGTTTGTTGGAGAAGTTGTAGGTGCTTTGGAGGTCGGTTTTAGGGGTATCACAAGCTTTGGGTATCTTCCTCTGAGCGATAGGTGTGATAGTTGGGCTATGCTCTGTCCTGGCTGCTATCTATCGTTGGTCTTTAGCGGGAGGATCCTCTGCAGAGGGGTCGTTAGCTTGCAGACCCTTGATTCTCCTTGGCTTTAGTGCCCTCCTTGCTCTTGCTAGTCGGTATGTTGTCCATTCTTCCTGGTTGGATTTGGTGCCTTTTCTGGTACGGGAGGAGTTGAGGTGGGTGTGTGGGCTTCGGTGTCGGCTGTTGCTACAGAGGTTTGACTCTTTTGGGATCTGCACTTCTGCTTTGTGGGCCTGCATTTCTTTAGTGCCTCGGGTGAGTAATGTGGTGGCGATGTGGGGTTGTGGGCTGCTTTGGTCTCTACCAAGCCCTGTTTGCTGCACTCCTCTTCTCTCGTGTGAGTGTAAGGGGGGAGTATAGGATCCAGGTGGAGCGGTTGTCTGTTGGCTTCTCCTTGGGTTCTTGGGTTTCTCTTTATCCTTAGGTTGTGTTTTGTTTGGTTATCCTCAACTCTTGGTGGGGGTGTTGCTGCTGCAGGGGTGCCCTATTATGGGGGTTTTCATCTTTTTGTTCTACTCAACCTATCTTATACAGTGTTGGCAATATGATGGAATTGATTATGTGGTGCATTGATGTTTTGTCATTGATATCAACACTAGCTATTATGGTTGGTTACCAACACCAGCAGATAGACTTTAGCTATCGGTAGAAGAACTTGTGTTATTGGCAGAAGGGACTATCATTTGATGCTATTGACATGATTCATGTTTAGTTTGATGCTTATGGAGTATGTTTTGGTCAGCTTGTTTTGACTTGGTGATTGGATGCTATCATACATTCTGTAAACCCTTACCAACATGGTTTAAGGTTTTACCGAAGATATTTTGACATAATGCTTAAGTGGTGTTGGTGTGACTTTTAGATGGAATTCAGGATGCAGGAGATGATCTTTGTTTGTGCTTCAGCTGATTGGAGACGTTGCATTGGCATGGCGAATCTATTTGGGTCTTGTACCTATCTAGGTTATGGACTGGTATCATGTTACGTGTTCTCTACACATTACTAGGATAATTTGTGGATTGAATAATGTTGTTTTGGTCTTAAGCCAACATGGCATATCATTGTAATATGGGTTTATGTAATGATCTTATTGTAATATCTTTTAGGTGGCCGACCTAATTGGTTTAGGCCTTAGGGTTTGTATAAATAAGAGGTAGAAACTCTTTGTAGAGTATCATGGTTATTGGAAGAGGTCATGGTCAAGGAATTTAATGTGCAAATATTGTAATATCATTCAGGCATAGGAGTTGGTCGATCATTGGTGATCGAACTAGATTTGTAATAGGATTTAGTCCTCTGGCATTGAGCTTAACCGGGACTATAATCAGGCATGGTAGATGCTATCTCTGGTAGTTCATTCTTTTGGATTGTTGTCCAAACTTCTTGAGGTGGTTTTAACCTCTGTAGTCAATGAGACTCTTTTGTAATGAGTAGTACACTCTAGGTTGTTGGCCTCCCTACATGTGTAGACCCCTCATTGTATCACATACTTTCTACAGAAGTATTATCTGACTGTGGGTAGGCTTCCCACCATGGTTTTACCTTTCCAAGTTTTCCACGTACAAATCATGGTATTATGTGGTATGGTTGCATTGTGTTGATTGTCTTGTTCATTGTTAAGTTTTAATGCTTACTGGTATCTGTTTCTACTATTCTGGTATTTAAGTTTATGTGCTCCGGTTTAAGGTTATTAAGTGGTTGGATTTGTATAATCTGTTAACAACTGATTCACCCCCCCCTCTCAGTTGTTCACTGATTATCCTAACATAAAGGTTGTTCATTCTTCTACTGAGGGGAAGAGCGGTGGGCTGACTATTGAAGGATGAAACCTTTCAGGGGCCTTGGTTGACTTGTTGGGGGCTTTGGATGCCTTGTTTATCTAGGCTCGGTGGTTGATTTTTACTTTCTCCTATAAAGGTTGATATTTTGGTCAAGCTTATCTACTTGGAGTTGGACTAGTTCAGGCCTCTTCCTCAACATATATTTCTAGGAGCCTTCTTAAAACCCAGTTGTCCAGCAAAGCACTGGTGTCCCATATCTAGGTTGCTGGACTTTGGTTCGTGGTATGAAGCTTTGGCCTCTCGGATGATGGTTTCCATCTCTTCAACCCCTATTGAGGTGGGTCCCTATCCTATTGAGGTGGAAAGGTGCTTTGTTGTTAGAGGTTTGATTATCAGATGCTTTGAGGTTGTTGGCTTCATCCTAGTGGTTTTGGGAGCCACTTCAAAACCCAAAGCGAAGGTTATGGGAGCCTTTCAAAATCCCCATGTTTTTGATATGTTCTTAATGTTTATCTTGTGTCATCTTGTCTCGTTGGATGCTAACAGTTTTCAAGGGCTTGTTTTTTGTTAAGGTTTGGGCTTTAGCTACTTGGCGATTTTGTCATAGGTTAAGGGAGCCTTGTTGAGGGTGCCTATTAAACCCTCGTCCCTTTCTTTTATGTGTTATAGTTTGAGACTGTAGCTTTGTGGTGCTGGCAGCCTGATTCGTAATGACATTTTTTTTATTGTTTGGCTGGCACTATTTGTTTGTGGTTGTGTTGGTGTTTGGCTGGTGTTAGTCTAGTTAGTTGTGTTTGGGCTGTTGATTTTCCTTGTTTCTATCCTTTGGCAGCGTAGTGCTGTGGGTTCCAGATCCTGGTAAAATCTACAAATTTTGGGTTCATTCAAAACATGTTGTATGGGGTTTCAGGTCCCCTCAAAACCTTCTTTATCCTTAATAAAAAACAACATCTTTATAATTTGTGTTAATATGTATATGTATATGTATATGAATATCCATGTATGTATGTATCAGCTTATATGTATAATTTTGTATAAAAAATATTTAAAATAAAATATAAAAATATTAATTAATTATATTTAAATATATTTTTTCTTCTTTAACTATGGGCTTTACTTGTTTCATATACTAAAATATTAAATTATTTATTTATTATAAGATAATTCAATTCTAATATCACATTTAAATTTTATTTATTTTGATCATTTATTAGCCATTATATTCTTTAAAATAAATTGTTAAAATAAAATATTATTTTTCTTAGCTATTTTACATTATAATTGCCTATTTTTTTCAACATAATTTTATTAGAAAACGACAAAAGTAGCTCTTTGGAAATATAAATTATGGATTTTTCTTGAAAATGTTTATTTTACTCAGCTACATAACCATCAAATCATTTATATGTCACTCACATAAGTTTAGTGGAAAATTATAAAGTTAAGAAACTTTTGAGGATCCAAATTTTCCTACTCTCCTCTAAAATGGAATAAAAACATAAATTATATTTCCTTACCTACCTAACATAATCATTTAATCACTTGCTATCCATGTGGAATATTTTTAGTGCGAAATTATAGAAACAAATCCTAAAATTCTTAACCGTCTTATGTAACCATTGGATTACAAGATAGGCAAATCTATGATAATTACTTTTTTGTAATAGAAGTAATAAATGTAATAAGATAAGTATCTAAGATTTTTTTTTTTTTTAACTATTATAACCTTTTCATGGTAATAATAAGACTAGTTGTTTGAATTAGTTGATTATTAGTCTATTAATAAAGCTTTATGAAAGTAAAATCATAAGATTGAAGTTAGAAATAGAAATAGTGAATGTGATTTGAATTAACATGAAAATTATATATATTGTAGGTAAAAATTATACCTATCTAGTTTTGATTTTAAGAAATGAGGTTGTAATAAAAATAGTATGATATATTATAATATTATCTAATTCTATTCGACTAGTGAGATAACTCTAACCTAACTAAAATAAATAATTTTAATACTATACTAACTAATTTTAATACTATGCTATGAGTCTATTCAAAATTCTTGATAGATTGGAAAGAATTCAAAAAAAAAAATTGTGGACAGTGACTAAAATTAGGAATAGGTTGCATCTTGTGGCCTGGAAACAAGTTTGCCTTCCCAAGTCCATGGGGGTGTTGGACATTAGAAATATGAGAGATTTCAATGAAGCTTTGATGGCCAAGAAATTGTAGAGATGTCATAAAGAGAATAATGAATGGATTGACATTTTCAAACATAAATACCACATCCAGGGTATCCAAAACACGTTGGAATCTTATGACCTTCCCAGCTCTGTCTCTGATTTATGGAGCAATTTATTTGGTTCCACCAATATTATCTTGCATGGTTGTATATGGGTTTTGGGGAAAGGAACTAAAATCAGATTTTGGGAGGACTAGTGGACTGGTGATGGCCCCCTTTCGGATTTTGTTTGGGCTCCTCCTTTCAAAGAATTATGTCTCGGAAAAATTGGCTCCTGGGTGGCTAATTATATTAGAGATGGAGCCTGGTTAGATCTCAAATCTATGGATGATGCTTTGATACCTTCGCAACCTTGGTTAAACTATATTCATATCCCTCGCTCTCATGTCGAGGATGAAGTGTTCTAGAATTTCTCCTCTTCAAGGAAATTCATGGTTGTTGATGCCTACAAGTTCATCTCTAGAAGTTTCTCTCCCTCCCCCTTCTGGGCTGGTATTTGGAATAAGCTTTTGACTCTAAAAATTAACATCATTTTTTGGCTTTTCATGCAGAGTAAGATTTCTACCATTGAGAACCTTTGCAAAACATGCCTTCCTATTACTAACAGATGCTTCCTATGCAAAGAAGTGGTGGAAAATGTTGGACACCTATTGCTTTACTAATTTTTTGCCATGGATATTTGGAGTTTCTTCCTTGATATCTATCTAACACTAATTGGATCTTCCCCGACTCTGTTCAAAGGCTGTGGTTTGAATGGAAGTGCCCCTTTGACAATCAGGCTTTGGGAGTCCTCTGGAATATGTCTCTTCCTCATATTGCTTGGAGTATTTGGAAAGAGAGAAACAATAGAGTTTTTAGAGATTTAGAATCTCATGTGCTTGTTGTGGCTATTGGAATTAGAAATTATATCAAGGAGAATTTTCTTCACTACTGCCCTAGTAGAAGGAATGACCATCCCCTACCTACTCTCCAGGATGAGTGAGATATTATCAAATGGTGGCAAATTGGCTGGAATATCTCCATTTCTATGCACAAAATTAAACAGTGTAGACATAATGTTCTATGACATCCCCCCTATGGGATGGATCAAAATCAATATGGATGATGTGGCTAAAGGGAATCCTGGGCCGACTGTGTGTGGGGGAGTTGCTAGGAATCATATGGGTCTACTGGTTTCTGTAGTGGCACTCCCTCTGGGCACCTAGTCCAACCACTTTGCGGAGGCTAGCACTGCCCATTTAGGGATACACATGGCTAAAAGGGAAGGATATAGAAAGGTCTGTTTGGAAACTGACTCACTTAACATTATCAATTGTTTGAATGGGCGCACAGATCCTAGATGGAATATTTCCAACTTGATCAAAGACTATTGCGATTGACTAAAGAGTTCGATGAATTCAAAATCTCTCACCTATTTCCGAAAGGCAATAAAGCGGCAGATTTATTGGCCAATATAGCAGTGGGATACGTGGTGGCAAAATGGTGGAGCAATTGGGACTTATTCCCAAAAAAATTGTGCAACCTGGCATATGATGATACCATCCACTTGCACTAATTAATGAAGGAAAATCATGATTTGATTAATTTGTTTGGGAAATGGTTTCCTTTCGATTTCCCTATTTGAAGATCTAGAAACTTCCCTTGTGCCTGGATTTTTTGTCTTCTTGTGTGGTCCCTGTCCTACTTTTGTTTGGAGACTTGTCTTGTGTGGCCCATTTCATGCTTCTGTTTGGTGACCTAGACCATTATGGGTGGGGACAAGAATAGGCAAGAACAACACACTTCTGATAAATGGAAGAAAAATAAGGAGGTGTGGTAGGAAATTGTAGATGGGGGAATGGTTACCTTCTTGGAAAGACTCCATGGCCCCTCTCCTCTACTCATGGAAACGTTTGTCAATGGGTGGAAGAAAGGGGTTTTGATGGCTTATGATGCTGAATTTCAGGTCAATGAAACCCTGGTGGCTATGGTTACGGGTTTAGATATGCATGGCAGATGGTTTTAGAGAGACAAAAAAATAGGGGAGGAATACATGGCAAGATCTTTTGATAAAGATAAGGAGCATCTAAGAGTTAATAAAATGGCAGATGGTGGCTACAATACAAAGGATCTAATGGCTCACTAGGCAGATACGGTTGAATTCATTATGAGGTACATTACACTCGATGGCAGATATGCCAGTATCTTTTCTTATCATTTTACCATCTCAAATCACTTCAGGCATGGCAAAGTTATTTCGATTCCTTTCTATCTAGTTTCTTCTTTGGAGAATCGTCTAGAAAAATATGCTAAGAATCCGAATAATCCGGTCCTCCATGAAGGGCTTATTGTGCTCATTATGGAGTATGCCAAAACCCATGAATTTGTGCCCTCTCTCTCTAAGAAAAGCTAAATCCCTATTACTAATGTTCAAGATGTCTATGATACAGATTTGGAGATGGAGGATAGCGGGAGCACCAAACCTCTTATTGACCCTGATTACAAGCTGGTTGAAGAGGGTGAGATGTTGGTCACTCCTGGAACCCATAGCAACAACAACCCCCCCAGATGGGCTGCAAGTAAATATAAATCGACCAAAAAGATGGTCTCTCAAATTAAGCCTTATTCCAAAAAGAAGAAGTTGGTTTCTAAAGACTATGGTCCCAAGACCTTGGACTAGGAAATCAAATTGGGCATTCCTCTTGTCCTAAAGGAGAAGCAGGCGACTCAGCCTAAAGATGTGGATAGTGGCTTACAAAAGGAAACTACTCTGATGAATCTGGTGATGGAAGCGACTAGAAGCCATGAGAATTGCTGGAAGTGGGTGGGGAAAGAGATTGATACCCTCAAAGAGGGGATTAAGGAGATAATTGATATCTTCACTAATTCACCTGAGCCTAACAAAATGAAGAAGATCGTGATCATGAACCAGAAGCTTTCCCATGATGTGGAGGTTATGAAATGTAATCATGAGCAAAGAATTGAGAAGGTTGTGCAGTCTATGGAGGAGATCAAGAAAAACCTTAATAATCTGGTTGACATAAGAAAGGAGGCCATGAGAAATAGTATGGAGGGGCTGGAAAAGATCAATGCCATGGTCGCGGAGTACAGATCCAATCCTATTGATAGTGATTATCCTGGTGACAGTAACAGAAAGAAAGATCTAGGCGGCGTAGACTTTGTTGTGGGTGGCAATAAAACTAAGGGCCCTAGTTCCAGGACTAAAAGTGGAGTAGCAATAAGGGTACCTCTAGGTTCATTATGGAGGACTTGGAGGAAATCAACAAGATTAGCATCCAGAAGAACAAGGAGGCGGTGCACTCGCTTAATTGAGTGTTTGTTTGTGCTTTGTTTTGTTGCCTATTATTTCTTTTTGCTTTTGAGCTCGGTCTGGGGTGTTCCCCTGTTTTGCTGTTGGTTTTTTTTTGGTTGGCTGATGGCCAGTTTCAGTAAAACTCTTGGTTTCGGGTTCATGTAAAACTCGTTTATCTTTATCAAAAACTAAAATATTGCTATTTTAAATATTATATTAATTTTATTAACAATTTTTTTAATTATTAAATTTCATGAGGATAACTCTAACCTAACTAAATAATGTTATTAATTTATATTTTTTGCAATATATATATTTTAAAAATTTTAAAAGATATAAATTAAATTTAATCCTTAAAATTTATTTAATATATTATTATAATTAGGTTTATAATTCAATGAGAGATGGGATTATGGTTAAGTTAGGGTTATATTTAAAAGTGGTGTTAGGTTAGGTTTAAGTTAAATCTTGAGTTGATTGTTATGTTAAGGTTCAATTAGAGATATGGCTAGACTTTTTTAAGCTTAGTAGGGTTGGTGTAGTATAGATAAACATGAAAATTCTTATATTATTATATTTTAATTATTATATTATTTTTAATTAGAATACATATTAAATTATTATTATATTTTATTAATATATTAATAACATATTATATTTTTATTATATTAATAATATTATTTTATCATAAATTATTTATATTATAAATTACATGAGGATAATCCTAACCTAACTAGAATAAATTTTTTTAATATTATAATAATGAAAGTATTGTTATTCTAAATATTATAATATTTTTATTATTATATTAATAATATAATTTTATTATCAAATATTTATATAATTAAATTACATGACCATAACACTATTTAATTAAATTTAATATATTATTATATTATATTGATTTTAATCTAATGAAAAATTACAAGATATATAAGACATAAATATAGAGAGTACTTTAGTGAAAAATTAAACTATATTAATTTAAATCTTGTGAATGTTCCATTCCTAGGATAGTGAGTGGTTAATTTCGAGAGAAAATTTAGATAGTGGATTTGTGAAATCCATCCATAAGATCCAATTTTTTTAAGACAATTAATTATTTGCTTAAAGAGAAGACAATATTTATTTTACCTACCCTTGTTAACCATTGGATCACTTGTTTGCGAGGGTACATAATTTTAGTGGAAAATTGTAGAAACAAATCTTGGAAAATCTTAACTACCCTATAAAACCATTGGATGAGGAGATGTGCAAGTCATTGAAAATTTATACTTTTGGTCAGCTTTAAAAATAAAATAATATTCATTTTACCTATCCTTGTTAACCATTGCATCAGTTGTTTTCTACAGGACATAAATTTAGTGGGAAATTATATAAATAATTTTTTTGAAAATCTTAAATACCCTAAACAATTATTTGAAAATAACGTGCCTTAAAAATAAAACAATTATTCTCTTACCTACCCTTCTTAACTATTGGACAACTTGTTACAAACCATCATTTTCCCTACCTACCCACTATCTACTTTGAGTAATTTTCACTTACTTGTTCCATTTATAAGTTTCTCCAGTATATCCTGCTCTATCTCATAGGCTTCACTTGTTCGAAGGCCATTGTGGTTGTGAAGGCCATTGGAAATCCAAACTTAATGTGATGACAGGTAATGAAAGGCCTTGCAATGCAGGTGGACTTGACAGGGGTTAAAATGAGGCGGGAGACAATGTTAAATTTGGATCCCCAAATGGCTCCAAACTTTAGAATGTCCCCTGCGTCATGGTAACCTCCAGTCAGGTCCACTTGCATTGCAAGGCCTTCCATTATCACTCATCACTCATTTGCAGAAGAAGAAAAAGGAAAACGAAAAATAGGAAGCAAGAACAGGACACCAGAGTCTCTTCTCCACCCAATGCGTTTATTGTCAGGGAACTTCCCAGAGCGCAGACCTTCAAAGAAAAGAATGGTTTCTCTATACTTATGCAAACCAACAGGCCAAGCTCATTGATGAGCCAAATAGGGTTATTGTTGATCGTTGTGTAGTTTTCCTCTAATGTAGGGTTTCAGAGTCTTATTCCTGATTTTATTGTATGTGATGAGCTTCACTTTACGAAATACTGTTTCGTTCAATTATTCTTGATTTTGAAAGAGAAGAAGAACTTGAGTGAACCTTCGATTTATTTATTCTGCACCGTAATAGAGGAGGTTTTTAATATATCAAATACACTCATCTATTGATGAAGATATTTAAGAGAGGAAATACACTCATCTATTGATGAAGATATTTAAGAGAGGAGAACAATATGCATTATAATGATAAAGATTAGTAGTTGTGATATTGATCTCATTGAAAAAAGAATGAAATAGGTTTGTTCTACAACGAATTTTGAATTTCATTTTGGGAGCAGTAAAATGCATTTCTGATACCTCTAAATGATTTTTTTTTTTTTAAACTAGAGCTTTAAATTGGAATTTTCTATAAAAGAGAATGTTTTGATCTTTTGAAATACATTCCCAACCTTCGTTCAAGTTTAATTAAAAGTGAAACATTTCCGAAAACATCATGTTACATGAGATAATATTTATTATGGACAAAATTGTCATTTTGTGATTCATAAATATTTCATCCTCTATCTACTAAAGGGGATGCTAAATTTTGCCAATACTTTTGCATGAGCAACTGTGCAAATGAATCAATATAAATGACATATGTGAGCTCATTGAATAAATGGGGAAATACATAAATGTCAAAGATGCTGTATGTTATTTATAGAAACGTTATTATTAAACGATATAGTTTTCAAAAGCTGTGACAGGTTACATTTAAATGATCGCTGTTAGTGAGTATTGGGTAGGAGCCTGAAAACGTGACTGGTGGCTAGTTTTTTATTTTTTATTTTTAAATGATATAATGTTAATTTGTTAAGCTCGACATCAATGGCCATTCCCCATGCAATAGACAGGCTTGTTAATTTAATTTGTTAATTTGTTTCTTAATTAGAACTTTAAATTTGATTTTTCTCTAAGAGAGATTGTTTTGATCTTTTCACATCCATTTCCAGCCTTCATTGGTGTTTAATTAAAAGTGAAATGTTTCTGAAAACATTATGTTACATGAGATATCTTGTACCTCATTTAAAATTTTAGATTTATTGTGGTATATAGTTTATGGTGCATTCTAATGGTGGTGTTGCCATTCATAACATATTTTCAACCCCAACCTCTTATAGAAGTTAGAAGATGACAATAACTAACTCTTTGTGAATCTTTTTCCAAAAACCTTAACTTTAAGACAAGTCTTTAATTAAATGCGAGTTATGGATTCTAAAAGGCAAATCCCTTGTTGAAGGCATGGAAACCTCTTCATCAAATTCGAATTGTGGGCAACTCCACATCTAATTAAGGATGAGAAGATATCAGTTGATTTGTTTCTTCCATAAATTTTGTATCTAATCCGCATACAAGAGGCCAAGGAGGAGAATAAATCCTTTATGCAAACCCTACCTTTCTAGTGCATGTGGAAACCCTTATAGTCTTCACTGACTCAACTCCTTATGACTCCAAGGTTGAACACAATGACAAGAGAGGAAAGCAAAGGCTGCCTTGTGCACACTAAATTGCAAGCTTCCAATCAAAGATCCAATTGCTATTCTATTCATACTAAGCAAGAAAGTTATTTCCATATGTGTATTACTCATCTTTCTCCCCATCCATAGAAACCTACTTCTTCCCACTTCTCCATTGTATTGCATGTCTATGCTTGTGTTTAAATATGCGAATATGGTTTCTATATGGAATGGGTATTTTGCACTTTTAAAAAACGAATAGATGTGAATGCAATATCCAGGTATGACAATTTTTGGTTCATTTTGTGGAATACGAATTTAATTCCTCTAACTTCATTTTCGTTCAATATTTTGTGAGTCTTGTAGATAATCATAGGGAAACATATTCTCAATTTTACAATACCATGACTATTACATATTTATATTATTTTTTATTTATAAACAAATGTTATGGCTAATCCTTGGAATTGATTCTTTATAGTCGATGCCTTTATTAGTCCATAATAGCTATAATAAGAATCTCTCATTCCAAAAGCATTTTTACTTTTAATTGGCAAGTTTTTGTGTCTCCTAATGACTACATTTAATATATTACAAGTTTATAATTTAAAATGTTGCAGCCTCTAATATTATTCTTAGACTATTAGTTTCATCTTTAATGGGTTGGTTCAAATGATTTACACCTTCCTTCATAGACCGCGATCATTTTCAAGCTCTATTCCATAATAATTTTGAATATATGGTGGGCATCTAGTTGAGATTTAAATGAAAATCAAAGAAGACACTAGAAGTCTTATTGGATCCAATGAGCTAGACATTTAGGCACTACAAAATATTATTTTCTATTGTTTTGGTTTCATTTGAGTAATTGTCTAACTACTCGACTACACATTTGAAGGAGTATTGAACCTTGTTAAAATTGACATCTAACGAGGATCATTGAGGATGTTGAAGAATTATATATATTATTTCTCATGATAATTTGGAATCATTAGAGAAAGAAATGAAAAATTCAAGCTAAGGTTAGAAGTCTAAGCTTATGCATGACAAGGATGGTTTCAGATGGATTTTATAGTTAACGATGGCTTATATAACATTTCTTATTGCTCTACAACCTAAACAATATATTGTTGTGGTATATTATAGCTTATTTGAGAATTCAATATATGGCCCAAATAATATTTTAAATGTTGGTTATTCCCCTTCTTTAAGGGATTTCCTGCGGTATATCTCGTCTCATTTTATGTTGAGTTTTTATGTTTTAATAGTATTGGTAGCATACTTGGATATCGCTTATGTCTTCATGCTATGATTGTATCAGATATTTTCTCCAACTACTTCCTTATGCTTGCCATAGTAGGTGGGAATAAATTTGATTCTTGTGCCTACCCTTGAGAATGATGACATGAGAAGTTTACAATAATTTAGAATGATCATGAGGTTATGGTAAATGATCATTTTTTAGAATCGCCCTTGAATAATACGAGGAATCAATATCTTGAGTAATATTGTTATCTATTATTTTGCTTCTTTTTATAGGTTTAACCATTCTCCAACAATAAACTCTTTGTAGGTTAAGATCACAACCACTATTTGACCAAACTGGGACATAGAAAGCTAAATTTCTTGCAAAATCTTCATGGTCAACACCTTTAGCAATTGAATATTTATTTTTATTTTTTCAAATGATATGAAGTAGTGACTTTTTAGATTGTTTTTTTTTTTTTATATTATAATAATAGGATAAGAAAAATTATAAGAAAAATCAAGCAATAATTTGTGAGCTTTTCATGTAGCTTATATTAACTAATTTCTAATAGGTAACAAAAATGATACCTGGGATGCTGGTACCAATATTGCCAATGGTTTTTTTGTCACCTCTGACAAAACTGGGGACGTTGAGGGCCCCAATAATAAGATTCCCTTTGTGGAATGCAACAAGAAATGGGCCTCTCTTTTTTCCTCAAAGCTTAAAGGCAAGGCCATTTCGTTGGTACTGCATAAGGTTGACCGGGACTCTGGTGCTTGCTCCATCACCATTTTGGATTGTATTGTTGATCAGAATATGGCTCATATGCATCTGGTCTTGGTTGGAAAATTTATAGGCCCACGTCCTAATATTGAGGCTGTCCGTTCCTGGGTGGTGAGGAAATGGAAAGGTAAAGGTCAAACTGATGTTGTGGCTATGGCTGGTGGCTTCTTCTCCTTTTCTTTCTCTTCTGAAGAAGATTTTCGATCTATTCTGGCGGGAGGTCCCTAGATTCTAGGAAAAGCTTTAATGGGCCTCAACAAATGGGAACCAGGGTTCAATCCCAAAGACTGGGAATGCAATGAAGCCCCTATCTAGGTCAGACTGCCATGTTTACCCATGGAATTCTATAGAGAAGAAATTTTTGCAAGTATTGCTGCCTACTTAGGGGATCTGATCTCTATCGACCCAATGACTACAACAAAAAGACAACTAGTCTTTGCCAGACTATGTCTTAACATCAAACAATCCTCTAACCTACCTTATAAGGTAGATCTCCTCTCTAATCTTGACAGATGGGTGCAAAAAGTTGAGTAGGAATCCTTCCCCTTTGCATGTTTCCATTGCAAAAAATTTGGTCACTCGGCTAGACAGTGCCCATCTAAGCCTAAGAAGGAATGGAGAAAAAGGAATGAGTCGCCCCTAAAAAAGGTGGATGCCTAGCTGCAGTGCCTCCCTCGACTATTTCGGACTCAGTTCTGGTTGTCTCTTGTCCTGAGCTAGTCTTTTCTATTGACCTTGCTTGGACATCTCCGACCTTGGGGAGATTGTTGGTGTTCCCTCTTCCTCTGATGGGATTTCCTCAACCTCCCCTGGTTCTGCCCAGGATATTACCATTCAGTTGATTGTTGATATGGATAACTCTCTTGATTTTAATGCCTAGACCAACCCCTTGCAAGATCCTCCTCCTGAAGACGCTGCTCCTTTTATTGAGGTCAAGCCCAAAAACAGAAGAAGGAACTCCCCTATTGGCCAAATTACCGTGTCTCCTGGGGGGTTCCTAACCAAAAATAGACAAAGAGTGGATTGTGGATTGGATTCAAAGGGGGCGGGGAGATCTTCTAATGCAGTTAACAGAGAAAGATAGAGTCAGGTTGCCATTGCTGATGGAGCTTAGAGAACTTTACCAGAAATGGTGATGGGATCCCCCCCTCATGCTAAATAAAGGTCATCTCTTGAAATATAAGGGGATTAAACCACCCCCATAAGCATGACCTACTTTCTAATATGGTCAGAGATTACAAGCCTGATATTTGTCTTGTCCAAGAAACGAAAATGTCTGGTAGTAAAGTGGAAACACTCAAATTGGCAATTTTTGGAGATTGTGGTGTTCACTATGTGGATGTTGATGGTGCTTCTGGTTGTATCGCCACCCTTTGGAATCCAAAACTAGTTTGTGGTAAGGTGGTCCTCTCTTCTCCCAATCACATTTCCACTAGATTCTTTAATCTTATGGATGGATCCTCCTGGATCATTTCCAACATCTATGCTCCTAATGGGAGATCAGCTAGGAAATCTCTATGGTCTTCCATTTGCCTTGCTAGATCTCTCTTCCCCAATGAGAAATGGATATTTCTAGGTGATTCCAATACCCCTCTTTCTAATATGGAAAAATCTGGTGATTTGCCAATTTCTATTGATAGTAGATGAGACTTGGTTGGCATGATCAACTCATTGAGCCTTTTAGATCTTGATCTCATTGGGGCTAAATTCACTTGGTCCAATGGACACAGTGGGGAGGATCTTATTCAGGTCAAGCTTGTCAGGGGCCTTATTTCTCCAGATTGGCTTCAGTTGGCTTTCTGTAAACTCAACGCCTTAGCCTGTGTTGGATCAGATCACTTTCCCATTTGCCTCTCAGTGTCTCTATTGTTTGGCAGAAAGGTGAACCCCTTCAAATTTGAAAAAATGTGGCTCATGGCCCCGAAAATCCAAGATAAAATTTTGGAGTCGTGGAGTATTAATATCCAGGGAACAACAATGTTTAGAATAGTCAACAAGCTTTCCAATGTTAAGTCTAATATCCAATGCTAGAATAAATCCACTTTTGGCAACATCTTCAAAGCTAAAGAGAAGCCCAAACTGGAACTTGCAGAGGTTCAAGAGCATATCCAAGCTTATGGGTTTGATATTGATGTTTCGAATAAAGAAATTGATAGTTTGACCAAATTGCATGACATTATCTCCAAAGAAGAAGAATATTGGAAGTAGAGATCTAGAGCCTTATGGCTCAAAAGTGGTGACAAAAACAGTAAGTTCTTTCATATGACAACTTTTAAGAACAGGGCTACCAACAGAACAAACAAAATTCAGATTGGACAGAGATGGGTTGATAAGCATGATGAGATCTTTTAGGAAGCCATCAATGTTTTCTCGAATCTCCTTTCTGTGGAAGATCACCTGGATCCTTCAGCTTAGTTTGAAATCTTGCAGGAAATTCAATACATCATCTCTAGGGACATTAATTTGGAGCTTACCAGAATCCCCTCCCATGAAGAAGTTCGCAATGTTGTTGTCTCTTTTGAAGGTAACAAGGGCCCTGGACTTGATGGCTTCCCTCTTTTTTTTTCTCTCAAAACATTTGGCATATTATCTTCTCTGATGTGGTCGCTGCTGCTCAAGATTTTTTTGGATCCCGCTCTCTCTTGAAGGAGCTGAATTGGTTCTCACCCCTAAAAAACCCGACGCCTACTCTTCTCAGGATATTAGACCTATTAGCCTTTGCAACTCTATTTATTAAATTTTCACCAAGGTTCTTGTGCACAAACTTAAGCTTTTAATACCCTCTTTAATATCTAAGCATAAAAATGGGTTTGTGCCCATGAGGTAGATCCTGGATTCTGCTATTGTGGTTCATGAGAACATCCACTCCCTTTCTATTAACAAAAAACTGGGTTTTCTCTTGAAACTTAGCCTAGTGAAAGCTTTTGATAGATTTAATTGGTATTTTGTTCTCAAAATCCTCAGGGCCTTTGGATTTGGAGATATCTTCATCCAGATTATTGAGCAATTTATTTCCACCCCTAAATTCTTTGTGTTGATTAATAGATCTGCCTTCGGTTTTTTCTCTGGGCCTAGGGGCATTCGATAAGGGGATCTTCTATCCCCTTTAATTTTCATTCTCATGAGCAAGGCTCTTAGCAGAATAATTCAAAGGGAGGTCAAAAAGGGCAGTATTATGGGACATTGGCTCTCCTCTCAAGCCCCCACTTGCTCTCATCAACAATTTGTCGATGACACTCTCTTGATGGGCGAAGGTTGAATCAAAGAAGCCAAAAATTTATAAACAACTCTGAATATATATGAACATTGTTCGGGGCAAAAAATTAGCCTAGCTAAAAGCTCCATCTTCTTCTTTAACACCCCTGAGCACAAGAAAGCTAAAATTGCCTTGATTATTGGATGCAAAATTGGAACCTTGCCTGATTCCTATTTGGGCCTTCCCCTCTGCCAGGGCCCGAAACTTGACTCTTTTTGGGTGAATCTTATAGACAAATTCCAGAACAAACTGGCTGGATGGCAAGGCACCTTGATAAGCCAAGCGGACAAGCTCCAACTGCTCAAAGTCTCTCCTTAGAGCCTTCTAGTTTATGATATGAGTGTTTTGAAAATCCCAGCCAAAATTGAGGATAAATTGGAAAGAATTCAAAAAAAAAGGGACAAAAATTGAATCAAAAAATAGATTACACCTTGTGGCCTGGAATCAAGTCATCTTGCCCAAACTCATGGGAGGCCTGGATATTCAGAATTTCTGAGACTTTAATAAAGCTCTAATGTCTAAGCAGTTATGGAGATGTCTTAAGGAGACTAACGAATGGACTGATATATTCAAACTTAAGTACCACATCCCTAATATTCAAAACACTTTGGAAACTTATGAGCTCCCCAAAGGGTATTCAGATTTCTGGAGCAATTTCTTTGGCTCCTCCAAAGTTATCTTGCATGGTTGCAGATGGATGCTACGTAATGGTACCCAAATCAGGTTTTGGGATGACTAGTGGATCAGTCAGGACCCTCTATCGGACTCTGTTTGGGCTACCCCTACAAAGAATTATGCCTCACAAAAATTAGTGCCTGGGTGGCTGATTACATTACAAATGGAGAATGGTTGGACCTCTCTTCTATTGATATTGAACTGAGACCTATGCAACCTTGGTTAAATTGCATCCACATCCCCCACTCTCAAGGGGTGGATGAAGTGTTCTCGAATTTCTCCTCTTTTGGGAAGTTAAAAGTTGCTGATGCTTATAAGTTCACCTCTAGATCCTTCTCCCCTCTATTGGACAGGTATCTGGAACAAGCTCCTAATTCCTAAAATTAAAATATTTTTTTTATTGTTTATGCGGAGGAAGATCTATACCATCGATAATCTTTGCAGAAGAGGTATTCCTCTCTCTAATAGATGTTTTCTCTATAAAGAGGCAGAGGAAAATACTGGCCATCTTCTGCTGCTTTGCGCCTATACCAAAGATATCTAGAATCACTTCCTTAACATTTGGAATATTGCCTAGGTCTTCCCTATTTCTTCTGAGTGAATATTTTTTGAATAGAAATTCCCTTCTGATAATCAAACCTTAGATGTTCTTTGGAATCTTTCTCTTCCTCATATTGCCTGGGTTATCTAGATAGAAAAAATTAATAGAGTTTTTAGGGACTTGGATACTCCTCCTTCTATTGTGGCTTTTAGAATACACAATTCTATCAAAGAGAACTTTCTCCATGCTTGCCCCAACAGAAAGAATGACTCCCCCATTCCTACCCTCCAGGAGGATTGGGATACTATCAATCGTTGGTAAATTGATTGGAACATTACCAACCTTGTCCACAAAACAAAGCAGTGCACACAAATTGGTGTTTGGCATCCTCCCCCTATGGGTTGGATCAAAATCAATGTGGACGGGACGGCTAAAGGAAATCTTGGGTCAACCGGATGCGGGGGAGTGGCTAGGAATCACTCTGGTTTGCTGGTTTTCATAGTGGTGCTCCCCCTGGGCACCCAGACTAACCGTTACGCGGAAGCTAGTGCTAACCACATTCGGCTACACATGGCTAAAAAAGTGGGGTTTACTAAAGTTTGGCTGGAGTTCGACTTGCTAAACACTATCAACTACTTGAGTGGTCGCATGGATCTTAGCTAGACGATTGCCAGCCTGATCAAGGATTGCCAAAATATAATTAATGATCTGACAAATTTAAAAATATCGCACATATACCGGGAAGGAAATAAGGCAGCGGATCTACTGGCCAATCTAGCAGTGGAATATGTGGCAACCAACTGGTGGAGTAGCAAGGATTCTTTCCTCAAAAAATAGTGAGATTTGTCACGCAATGATTACTGCATCATCAATGATCCCTCTTCATGACATGACTGAGTTGATAGCAAAACAACTCTTTCTGGTTTTCCCTAAACAAAAATCTAGAAACCTCCTCGGCGACTGGTTTTCCTATCTCATTGTGTGGTTTTTTTGCTACTATTTTGATATCCTTTGGGCATGCTTCATTTTCTACGACTGGTTGGTGATAGCGACCTCCTATTATCTGGCGACTAGGAACATAATGGGAGGGTTTAAGAATAGAGAACAACCCTCTATTTACGAGAAGTGGAAAAAGAATAAAGATGTCTTGCATGAATTTGTTGATGGTGGTCTCATCCCCTACCTGGATAGGCTTGATGGCCCCTCTCCTCTAATTACGGAGGCCTTTGTTAACAGATGGAAAAAAGGGAGTCTTGGGGCTTATGGTGTTGAATATCAGATTAATCAAACTCTGGTGGGGATGGTCACTGGTCTGGCTATGATTGGAAGAAGGTTTTACAGGGAGAGAAAAACTAGGGAGGAGGACTTATCAAGCTTCTTTGACAAAGACAAGGAGCACTCCAGAGTCACCAGGATGGCCGATGGCGGCTACAATAGGAAAGACCTCATGGCCCCATGGGCTGATATGGCTAAGTTTATAATGAGATATATCACCCTTGATGGCAGGTATGCAAGCCTCTTCTCCTACCATTTCACTATTTTAAATCATTTCCGCCATGGTAAAATTATCTTTGTTCCCTACTATCTTCCCTCCTCCCTTGAGAATAGCCTACAAAAGCACCTAGAAACCCTATCAACGCTGTTCTTCATGAAGGACTTATCATCCTCATCATGGAACATGCCAAATCCCTTGAAATTTGCCCCTGGATGCACCGAGTTTGGTCTGCAAACAGATATCCAAGAGGTCTCTGACATGGAGATGGACAAGGATGATAGTGGGGTTCCTGTTGATGACCCTAAATATGAACCTGCAGATGAAAAGGAAAATATGGTCACTCCTGAGATGGTCAACAACAAGAACCCTCCCAGATGGGTAGCTAGTAAATACAAAACCAACAACAAGCTGATCTCCAAGGCCAAACCCCTCACCAAAAAGAAAAAGCTAGTGGCGAAGGATCACAGCCCGAAGATTACGGACCAAGGGATTAAACTGGACATCCCTATCAATGTCTAGAAAGATAAACATTGGAAAGATGGTATTCTGATGAATCTTGTCATGGAAGCCACCAGAATCTAGGAGCACGAGTGGGAGTGGGTTGAGCGTGAAATCGACTCCCTCAAGACAAGGGTAAATAAATTATTGACATTTTCATTGCTTCTCCTGAACCCAGCAAGCTAGAAAAACTCATGATCATGACTCAAAAACTCTTGCAGAATGTTGAGATAATAAAATGTAACAATGAATAGAGAATATATAAGGTGGAACAATCCATGGCTGAGATTAAGAAAAATCTCAAGAATCTGGTCGACATTAGTAAAGAAGCCATGAACAACAACAATAAGGGGCTTGAAAAGATTAACGAGATGGTTGTTGATTATAGATCCTTCTACAGTGACCCAGTGAAAGAACTTGAAGGAGATAATGTGGTTGCTAGAGACAGCAAAACCACTGGACCCAGTTCGAGAACCAGGAGTAGAAGCAACAACAAGGGTACCTCCAGATTCATCATGGAAGAACTTGAGGAAATCAACAGGTTTTCCATCCAAAAGAACAAGGATCTGGTGCTCTCGCTCCACTGATATTTTTTTGCTTTAGGTTGTTTTTTTGCATGTTTTGTCTTTATTTTTGTTCGGGGTTGATCCCTTATTTTGTTGTTTTTTCTTACCGGATTGGCTATTGGCTGGCTGTTGTAAAAATTTAGGTTTTGGGTCCTTGTAAAACCCGTTTATCCTTATCGAAAATAATAATTTGTAGAAATTCATGTTAGTAAAAGAGAAATGACAAATTTTATGGCCCTATTCAATGATACCAACAATATTTATACAATGTATAGTAATTTCTAACTACCTATAACATGGATAACTAACTAAACTAGTGGCAAAACTAAACATTGCAATATTGGGTTATGCTAGCATTCCATCCTTATTATGTTGTTCTTCTGAATGTACACCCCTAAAACATCAAATTTCACCTTTCCAAGGGACCCTAGGCTCTTAAGATTTACATCACACAAACAAAACATGTTGATTGCACATAATAGATACATAGTCTTGACAAGACATTTCTTTGATGAAATAAATATTGAATTAGGTGGAGCGCCATCTGCTTTGTCTTTTAACCCTTAAAAGGGTGTAGCATTGAGCTGGAATACTATCTCTTTGAATTCTTGAATCATAGATTCCCAAATTATTAGACAATAATCCAAACTAAGTTGAAATTCATAGATTATCAATGGAGCATTATTTTATTACATTGTTTAAATAGCTAGTTATTGTAGTTCTATTGCAAGTGATTGGTTATTACAATTATAGCCCACTAGATATATCAATAGTATTTTCTCTATTTGAAATATCTGTGTTTCATCAATGAATAAAAAATAAAACATTTTATCTTTCAAGGTGGTATTGGAGCCACTTATTCCTTATAACTGATTATGATCCCTACCATTTACCACCTTCGTTAAACTATTTCTAATGAATAAAACCAACCATTTTTCATGCATGTAGTTATGAACATCAATATTAAATAAAAATCAAGTTAAACTTGAACCTTCCCGAGCTTTCCCTAGTAGAAATTGTATGGTTACCTAATAGTGAATATTTTGTGTGAGTCTTGTTATCACCTAGAAATGCACCCTAACTATGTTACAGACTTATCTTTTCTAGTGAAACATGCAAACAATCCTAAGGTTGTGGGTATCATTCAAATTTGGAGTGAATCTCCTAAATATTGGAGTGAAAATATATATGATATATATTATCATTTTACCATCTTAAATCACTTCAGGCATGGCAAAGTTATTTCGATTCCTTTCTATCTAGTTTCTTCTTTGGAGAATAGTATAGAAAAATATGCTAAGAATCCGAATAATCTGGTCCTCCATGAAGGGCTTATTGTGCTCATTATGGAGTATGCCAAAGCCCATGAATTTGTGCCCTCTCTCTCTAAGAAAAGATAAATCCCTATTACTAATCTTCAAGATGTCTGTGATACGGATTTGGAGATGGAGGATAGCAGGAGCACCAAACCTCTTATTGACCCTAATTACAAGCTGGTTGAAGAGGGTGAGATGTTGGTCACTCCTGGAACCCATAGCAGCAACAACCCCCATAGATGGGCTGCAAGTAAATATAAATCGACCAGAAAGATGGTCTCTCAAACTGAGCCTTATTCCAAAAAGAAGAAGTTGGTTTCTAAAGACTATGGTCCCAAGACCTTGGACCAGGAAATCAAATTGGGCATTCCTCTTCATGTCCTCAAGGAGAAGCAGGGGACTCGGCCTAAAGATGTGGATAGTGGCTTACAGAAGGAAACTACTCTGATGAATTTGGTGATGGAAGCGACTAGAAGCCATGAGAATTGCTAGAAGTGGGTGGGGAAGGAGATTGATACCCTCAAAGAGGGGATTAAGGAGATAATTGATATCTTCACTGATTCCCCTAAGCCTAACAAAATGAAGAAGATCTTGATCATGAACTAGAAGCTTTCCCATGATGTGGAGGTTATGAAATGTAATCATGAGAAAAGAATTTTGAAGGTTGAGCAGTCTATGGAGGAGATCAAGAACAACCTTAATAATCTGGTTGACATAAGCATGGAGGCCATGAGAAATAGTATGGAGGGGCTGGAAAAGATCAATGCCATGGTGGCAGAGTACAAATCCAATCCTATTGACAGCGATTATCCTGGTGACAGTAACAGAAAGAAAGATCTAGGCGGCGAAGACTCTGTTGTGGGTGGCAATAAAACTAAGGGCCCTAGTTCCAGGACCAAAAGTGGAGTAGCAATAAGGGTACCTCCAGGTTCATTATGGAGGACTTGGAGGAAATCAACAAGATTAGCATCTAGAAGAACAAGGAGGTGGTGCACTTGCTTAATTGAGTGTTTGTTTGTGCTTTGTCTTGTTGCCTATTATTTCTTTTTGCTTTTGAGCTCGATCTGGGGTGTTCCCCTGTTTTGTTGTTGGTTTCTGTTTGGTTGGCTGATGGCCAGTTTCAGTAAAACTCTTGGTTTCGCGTTCATGTAAAACTCATTTATCTTTATCAAAAACTAAAATATTGTTATTTTAAATATTATATTAATTTTATTAAATTTTATTAATAATGTTATTTTATTAACAATTTTTTTAATTATTAAATTTCATGAGGATAACTCTAACCTAACTAAATAATGTTATTAATTTATATTTTTTGCAATATATATATTTTAAAAATTTTAAAAGATATAAATTAAATTTAATCCTTAAAATTTATTTAATATATTATTATAATTAGGTTTATAATTCAATGAGAGATGGGATTATGGTTAAGTTAGGGTTATATTTAAAAGTGGTGTTAGGTTAGGTTTAAGTTAAATCTTGAGTTGATTGTTATGTTAAGGTTCAATTAGAGCTATGGCTAGACTTTTTTTAGCTTAGTAGGGTTGGTGTAGTATAGATAAACATGAAAATTCTTATATTATTATATTTTAATTATTATATTATTTTTAATTAGAATACATATTAAATTATTATTATATTTTATTAATATATTAATAACATATTATATTTTTATTATATTAATAATATTATTTTATCATAAATTATTTATATTATAAATTACATGAGGATAATCCTAACCTAACTAGAATAAATTTTTTTAATATTATAATAATGAAAGTATTGTTATTCTAAATATTCTAATATTTTATTATTATATTAATAATATAATTTTATTATCAAACATTTATATAATTAAATTACATGACCATAACACTATTTAATTAAATTTAATATATTATTATATTATATTGATTTTAATCTAATGAAAAATTACAAGATATATAAGACATAAATATAGAGAGTACTTTAGTGAAAAATTAAACTATATTAATTTAAATCTTGTGAATGTTCCATTCCTAGGATAGTGAGTGGTTAATTTCGAGAGAAAATTTAGATAGTGGATTTGTGAAATCCATCCATAAGATCCAATTTTTTTAAGACAATTAATTATTTGCTTAAAGAGAAGACAATATTTATTTTACCTACCCTTGTTAACCATTGGATCACTTGTTTGCGAGGGTACATAATTTTAGTGGAAAATTGTAGAAACAAATCTTGGAAAATCTTAACTACCCTATAAAACCATTGGATGAGGAGATGTGCAAGTCATTGAAAATTTATACCTTTGGTCAGCTTTAAAAATAAAATAATATTCATTTTACCTATCCTTGTTAACCATTGCATCAGTTGTTTTCTACAGGACATAAATTTAGTGGGAAATTATATAAATAATTTTTTTGAAAATCTTAAATACCCTAAACAATTATTTGAAAATAACGTGCCTTAAAAATAAAACAATTATTCTCTTACCTACCCTTCTTAACTATTGGACAACTTGTTACAAACCATCATTTTCCCTACCTACCCACTATCTACTTTGAGTAATTTTCACTTACTTGTTCCATTTATAAGTTTCTCCAGTATAGCCTGCTCTATCTCATAGGCTTCACTTGTTCGAAGGCCATTGTGGTTGTGAAGGCCATTGGAAATCCAAACTTAATGTGATGACAGGTAATGAAAGGCCTTGCAATGCAGGTGGACTTGACAGGGGTTAAAATGAGGCGGGAGACAATGTTAAATTTGGATCCCCAAATGGCTCCAAACTTTAGAATGTCCCCTGCGTCATGGTAACCTCCAGTCAGGTCCACTTGCATTGCAAGGCCTTCCATTATCACTCATCACTCATTTGCAGAAGAAGAAAAAGGAAAACGAAAAATAGGAAGCAAGAACAGGACACCAGAGTCTCTTCTCCACCCAATGCGTTTATTGTCAGGGAACTTCCCAGAGCGCAGACCTTCAAAGAAAAGAATGGTTTCTCTATACTTATGCAAACCAACAGGCCAAGCTCATTGATGAGCCAAATAGGGTTATTGTTGATCGTTGTGTAGTTTTCCTCTAATGTAGGGTTTCAGAGTCTTATTCCTGATTTTATTGTATGTGATGAGCTTCACTTTACGAAATACTGTTTCGTTCAATTATTCTTGATTTTGAAAGAGAAGAAGAACTTGAGTGAACCTTCGATTTATTTATTCTGCACCGTAATAGAGGAGGTTTTTAATATATCAAATACACTCATCTATTGATGAAGATATTTAAGAGAGGAAATACACTCATCTATTGATGAAGATATTTAAGAGAGGAGAACAATATGCATTATAATGATAAAGATTAGTAGTTGTGATATTGATCTCATTGAAAAAAGAATGAAATAAGTATGTTCTACAACGAATTTTGAATTTCATTTTGGGAGCAGTAAAATGTATTTATGATACCTCTAAATGATTTTTTTTTTTTTAAACTAGAGCTTTAAATTGGAATTTTCTATAAAAGAGAATGTTTTGATCTTTTGACATCCATTTCCAACCTTCCTTCGAGTTTAATTAAAAGTGAAACATTTCCGAAAACATCATGTTACATGAGATAATATTTATTATGGACAAAATTGTCATTTTGTGATTCATAAATATTTCATCCTCTATCTACTAAAGGGGATGCTAAATTTTGCCAATACTTTTGCATGAGCAACTGTGCAAATGAATCAGTATAAATGAGATATGTGAGCTCATTGAATAAATGGGGAAATACCTAAATGTCAAAGGTGCTGTATGTTATTTATAGAAACGTTATTATTAAACGATATAGTTTTCAAAAGCTGTGACAGTTTACATTTAAATGATCGCTGTTAGTGAGTATTGGGTAGGAGCCTGAAAACGTGACTGGTGGCTAGTTTTTTATTTTTTATTTTTCAATGATATAATGTTAATTTGTTAAGCTCGACATCAATGGCCATTCCCCATGCAATAGACAGGCTTGTTAATTTAATTTGTTAATTTGTTTTTTAATTCGAACTTTAAATTTGATTTTTCTCTAAGAGAGATTGTTTTGATCTTTTCACATCCATTTCCAGCCTTCATTGGTGTTTAATTAAAAGTGAAATGTTTCTGAAAATATTATGTTACATGAGATATCTTGTACCTCATTTAAAATTTTAGATTTATTGTGGTATATAGTTTATGGTGCATTCTAATGGTGGTGTTGCCATTCATAACATATTTTCAACCCCAACCTCTTATAGAAGTTAGAGGATGACAATAACTAACTCTTTGTGAATCTTTTTCCAAAAACCTTAACATTAGGACAAGTCTTTAATTAAATGCGAGTTATGGATTCTAAAAGGCAAATCCCTTGTTGAAGGCATGGAAACCTCTTCATCAAATTCGAATTGTGGGCAACTCCACATCTAATTAAGGATGAGAAGATATCAGTTGATTTGTTTCTTCCATAAATTTTGTATCTAATCCGCATACAAGAGGCCAAGGAGGAGAATAAATCCTTTATGCAAACCCTACCTTTCTAGTGCATGTGGAAACCCTTATAGTCTTCACTGACTCAACTCCTTATGACTCTAAGGTTGAACACGATGACAAGAGAGGAAAGCAAAGGCTTCCTTGTGCACACTAAATTGCAAGCTTCCAATCAAAGATCCAATTGCTATTCTATTCATACTAAGCAAGAAAGTTATTTCCATATGTGTATTACTCATCTTTCTCCCCATCCATAGAAACCTACTTCTTCCCACTTCTCCATTGTATTGCATGTCCATGCTTGTGTTTAAATATGCGAATATGGTTTCTATATGGAATGGGTATTTAGCACTTTTAAAAAACGAATAGATGTGAATGCAATATCCAGGTATGACAATTTTTGGTTCATTTTGTGGAATACGAATTTAATTCCTCTAACTTCATTTTCGTTCAATATTTTGTGAGTCTTGTAGATAATCATAGGGAAACATATTCTCAATTTTACAATATCATGACTATTACATATTTATATTATTTTTGATTTATAAACAAATGTTATGGCTAATCCTTGGAATTGATCCTTTATAGTTGATGCCTTTATTAGTCCATAATAGCTATAATAAGAATCTCTCATTCCAAAAGCATTTTTACTTTTAATTGGCAAGTTTTTGTGTCTCCTAATGACTACATTTAATATATTACAAGTTTACAATTTAAAATGTTGCAGCCTCTAATATTATTCTTAGACTATTAGTTTCATCTTTAATGGGCTGGTTCAAATGATTTACACCTTCCTTCATAGGCCATGATCATTTTCAAGCTCTATTCCATAATAATTTTGAATATATGGTGGGCATCTAGTTGAGCTTTAAATGAAAATCAAAGAAGACACTAGAAGTCTTATTGGATCCAATGAGTTAGACATTTAGGCACTACAAAATATTTTTTAATTATTGTTTTGGTTTCATTTGAGTAATTGTCCAGCTACTCGACTACACATTTCAAGAAGTATTGAACCTTGTTAAAATTGACATCTAATGAGGATCATTGAGGATGTTGAAGAATTATATATATTATTTCTCATGATCATTTGGAATCATTAGAGAAAGAAATGAAAAATTCAAGCTAAGGTTAGAAGTGTAAGCTTATGCTTGAGAAGGATGGTTTGAGATGGAGTTTATAGTTAACGATGGCTTATATAACATTTCTTATTCCTCTACAACCTAAACAATATATTGTTGTGGTATATTATGGCTTATTTGAGAATTCAATATATGGCCCAAATAATATTTTAAATGTTGGTTATTCCCCTTCTTTAAGGGATTTCCTAGGGTATATGTTTTAATAGTATTGGTAGCATACTTGGATATCCCTTATGTCTTCATGCTATGATTGTATCTGATATTTTCTCCAACTACTTCCTTATCCTTGCCATAGTAGATGGGAATAAATTTGATTCTTGTGCCTACCCTTGAGAATGATGACATGAGAAGTTTACAATAATTTAGAATGATCATGAGGTTATGGTAAATGATTATTTTTTAGAATCACCCTTGAATAATACGAGGAATCAATATCTTGAGTAATATTGTTATCTATTATTTTGCTTCTTTTTATAGGTTTAACCATTCTCCAACAATAAACTCTTTGTAGGTTAAGATCACAACCACTTTTTGACCAAACTAGGACATAGAAATCTATATTTCTTGCAAAATCTTCATTGTCAACACCTTTAGCAATTGAATATTTATTTTTATTTTTTCAAATGATATGAAATAGTGATTTTTTAGATTGTTTTTTTTGTATATTATAGTAATAGGATAAGAAAAATTATAAGAAAAATTAAGCATTAATTTGTGAGCTTTTCATGTAACTTATATTAAATAATTTCTAATAGGTAACAAGAATGATACTTGGGATGGTGGTACCAATACTGCCAATGGTTTTTTTGTCACCTCCGACAAAACTGGGGACGTTGAGGGCCCCAATAATAAGATTCCCTTTGTGGAATGCAACAAGAAATGGGCCTCTCTTTTTTCCTCAAAGCTTAAAGGCAACGCCATTTCGTCGGTACCGCATAAGGTTGACTGGGACTCTGGTGCTTGCTCCATCACCATTTTGGATTGTATTGTTGATCAGAATATGGCTCATATGCATCTGGTCTTGGTTGGAAAATATATAGGCCCGCGTCCTAATATTGAGGTTCTCAATTCTTGGGTGGTGAGGAAATGGAAAGGTAAAGGTCAAACCGATGTTGTGGCTATGGCTGGTGGCTTTTTCTCCTTTTCTTTCTCTTCTGAAGAATATTTTTGATCTATTCTAGTGAGAGGTTCCTAGATTCTAGGAAAAGCTTCATTGGGCCTCAAAAAATGGGAACCAGGGTTCAATCCCAAAGACTGGGAATGCAATGAAGCCCCTATCTAGGTCAGACTGCCATGTTCACCCATGGAATTCTGGGGAGAAGAAATTTTTGTAGGTATTTCCGCCTGCTTCGGGGATCTGATCTCTATCGACCAAATGACTACAACAAAAAGACAACTAGTCTATGACAAACTGTGTGTTAACATCAAACAATCCTCTAACCTACCTTATAAGGTAGATCTCCTCTCTAATCTCGACAGATGGGTGCAAAAAGTTGAGAACGAATCCATCCCCTTTGCGGGTTTCCACTACAAAAAACTTGGTCACTGGGCTAGACAGTGCCCGTCTAAGCGTAAGAAGGAATGGAGAAAAAGGAATGAGTCACCCCTGGAAAAGGTGGATGCCCTAGCTGCAGTGCCTCCCTCGACTATTTCGGACTCAGTTCTGGTTGTCTCTTGTCCTGAGCCAGTCTTTCCAACTGACCTTGACCTGGACATCTCGGACCCTGGGGAGATTGTTGGGGTTCCCTCTTCCTCTGATGGGGTTTCCCCAACCTCCCCTGGTTCTGCCCAAGATATTCCCATTCAGTTGACTGTTGATATGGACAACTCTCTTGAGTTGAATGCAGAGACTAACCCCTTGCAAAATCCTCCTCCTAAAGACCCTACTCCTTTTATTGAGGTCAAGCCCAAAAACAGAAGAAGGAACTCCCCTATTGGCCAAATTACCGTGTCTCCTGGGGGGGGCTAACCATAAATAGACAAAGAGCGGATTGTGGATCGGATTCAAAGCGGGTGGGGAGACCTTCTAATGCAGTTAAAAGAGAAAGACAGAGTCGGGTTGCCATTGCTGTTGGAGCCCAGAGAACTTTACCAGAAATGGGGATGGGATCCACCCCTCATGCTAAATAAAGGTTATCTCTTGAAATATAAGGGGATTAAACCACCCCCATAAGCATGACCTACTTTCTAATTTGGTCAGAGATTACAAGCCTAATATTTGTCTTGTCCAAGAAATGAAAATGTCTGGTAGTAAAGTGGAAACACTCAAACTAGTGATTTTTGGAGATTGTGGTGTTCACTATGTGGATGTTGATGGTGCTTCTGGTGGTATTGCCACCCTTTGGAATCCAAGACTACTTTGTGGTAAGGTGGTCCTCTCTTCTCCCAATTACATTGCCACTAGATTCTTTAATCTTAAGGATGGATCCTCTTGGATCATTTCCAACATCTATGCTCCTAATGGGAGATTAGCTAGGAAATCTCTATGGTCTTCCATTTGCCTTTCTAGATCTCTCTTACCCAATGAGAAATGGATCCTTCTAGGTGATTCCAATACTCCTCTTTCTAATCTGGAAAAATCTGGTGATTTGCCGATTTCTATTGATAGTAGATAAGACTTGGTTGGCATGATCAACTCGTTGAGCCTTTTAGCTCTTGATCTCATTAGGGCTAAATTCACTTGGTCCAATGGACACAGTGGGGAGGATCTTATTCAGGTCAAGCTTGTCAGGAGCCTTATTTCTCCAGATTGGCTTCGGTTGGCTTTCTGCAAACTCAATGCCCTAGCCTGTGTTGGATCAGATCACTTTCCCATTTTCCTGTCAGTCTCTCTGTTGTCTGGCAGAAAGGCGTACCGCTTCAGATTTGAAAAAATGTGGCTCATGGCCCCGAAAATCCAAGATAAAATTTTGGAATTGTGGAGTATTAATATCCAAGGAACGACTATGTTTAGAATAGTCAACAAGCTTTCCAATGTTAAGTCTAATATCCAACACTGGAATAAATCCACTTTTGGCAACATCTTCAAAGCTAAAGAGAAGCCCAAACTAGAACTTGTGGAGGTTCAAGAGCATATCCAAGCTTATGGGTTTGATATTGATGTTTCGAATAATGAAATTGATATTTTGACCAAATTGCATGACATTATCTCCAAAGAAGAAGAATATTGGAAGCAAAGATCTAGAGCCTTATGGATCAAAAGCGGTGACAAAAAACTAAGTTCTTTCATATGATGACTCTTAAGAACAGGGCTACCAATAGAATAAACAAAATTCAGATTGGACAGAGATGGGTTGATAAGCATGATGAGATCTTTTAGGAAGACATCAATTTTTTCTCCAATCTCCTTTCTGTGGAAGATCACCTGGATCCTTCAGCTCAGTTTGAAATCTTGCAAGAAATTCCCTACATCATCTCGAGGGACATGAACTTGGAGCTTACGAGAATCCCCTCCCCTGAAGAAGTTCGCAATGTTGTTTTCTCTTTTGAAGGTAACAAGGGCCCTGGACTTGATGGCTTCCCTCTTTTTTTTTTTTCTTTCAAACCTTTTGGCATATTATCTTCTCTGATGTGGTCGCTGCTGCTCAAGATTTTTTTGGATCCTGCTCTCTCCTGAAGGAGGTGAATTGGTTCTCATCCCTAAAAAACCCGACGCCTGCTCTTCTCAGGATTTTAGACCTATTAGCCTTTAAAACTCTATTTATTAAATTTTCACCAAGATTCTTGTGCACAAGCTTAAGCTTTTAATTCCCTCTTTAATCTCTAAGCATAAAAATGGGTTTGTGCCCAGGAGGCAGATCCTGGATTCTGCTATTGTGGTTCATGAGAACATCCACTCCCTTTGTATTGATAAAAAACTGGGTTTTCTCCTGAAACTTAACCTAGTGAAAGCTTTTGATAGATTTAATTGGTATTTTCTTCTCAAAATCCTCAGGGCCTTTGGCTTCGGAGATATCTTCATCTAGATTATGGAGCAATTTGTTTCCACCCCTAAATTCTCTGTGTTGATTAATAGATCTGCCTTCGATTTTTTCTCTGGGCCTAGGGGCATTCGACAAGGGGATCCTCTATCCCGTTTAATTTTCATTCTCATGAGCGAGGCTTTTAGCAGAATAATTCAGAGGGAGGTCAAAAAGGGCAATATTATGGGACATTGGCTCTCCTCTCAGGCCCCCACTTGCTCTCATCAACAATTTGTCGATGACACTCTGTTGATGGGGGGAGGTTCAATCAAAGAAGCCAAAAATTTGAAAACAACTCTGAATATATATGAACATTGTTCGAGGCAAAAATTTAGCCTAGCTAAAAGCTCCATCTTCTTCATGAACACCCCCGAGCACAAGAAAGATAAAATTGCCTTGATTATTGGTTGCAAAATTGGAACCTTGCCTGATTCCTATCTGGGCCTTCCCCTCTGCCAGGGCCCGGAACCTGACTCTTTTTGGGTGAATCTTATAGACAAATTCCAGAACAAACTGGTTGGATGGAAAGGCACCTTGATAAGCCAAGCGGGCAAGCTCCAATTGCTCAAAGCCTCTCCTCGGAGCCTTCTAGTGTATGATATGAGTCTTTTCAAAATCCGAGCCAAAATTGTAGATAAATTGGAAAGAATTCAAAAAAAAAAGGACAGGAATTGAATCGAAAAATAGATTACACCTTGTGGCCTGGAATCAAGTCATCTTGCCCAAACTCATGGGAGCCTGGATATCCGGAATTTGAGAGACTTTAACAAAGCTCTTATGTATAAGCAGTTATGGAGATGTCTTAAGGAGACTAATGAATGGACTGATATATTCAAACTTAAGTACCACATCCCTGATATCCAAAACACTCTGGAAACTTATGAGCTCCCCAGCGGGGTTTCAGATTTCTAGAGCAATTTCTTTGGCTCCTCCAAAGTTATCTTGCATGGTTGCAGATGGATGCTACATAATGGTACCCAAATCAGGTTTTGGGATGACTAGTGGATCAGTCAGGTCCCTCTATCGGACTCTGTTTGGGCTACCCCTACAAAGAATTATGCCTCACAAAAAGTGGCACCTAGGTGGCTGATTACATTAGAAATGGAGAATGGTTGGACCTCTCTTCTATTGATATTGAACTGAGACCTATGCAACCTTGGTTAAATTGCATCCACATCCCCCACTCTCAAGGGGTGGATTAAGTGTTCTGGAATTTCTCCTCTTTTTGGAAGTTCAAAGTTGTTGATGCCTATAAGTTCACCTCTACATCCTTCTCCCCCCTATTCGACAGGTATCTGGAACAAGCTCCTAATTCCTAAAATTAACATATTCTTTTGATTGTTTATGTAGAGGAAGATCTATACCATCGATAATACTGGCCATCTTCTGCTGCATTGCGCCTATACCAAAGATATCTAGAATCACTTCCTTAACATTTGGAATATTGCCTAGGTCTTCCCTATTTCTACTCAGCGAATATGGTTTGAATTGAAATTCCCTTTTGATAATCAAACCTTAGATGTTCTTTGGAATCTTTCTCTTCCTCATATTGCATGGGGCATCTGGATAGAAAAAATTAATAGAGTTTTTAGGGACTTGGATTCTCCTCCTTCTATTGTGGCTGTTAGAATACACAATTCTATCAAAGAGAACTTTCGCCACACCTGCCCCAATAGAAAGAATGACTATCCCATTCCTACCCTCCAGGAGGATTGGGATACTATCAGTCGGTGGTAAATTGATTGTAACATTACCAACGTTGTCCACAAAACAAAGAAGTGCACACAAATTGTTGTTTTGCATCCTCCCCCTATGGGTTGGATCAAAATCAATGTGGATGGGGTGGCTAAAGGAAATCCTGGGTTGGCCGGATGCGGGGGAGTGGCTAGGAATCACTCTAGTTTGCTAGTTTCCGCAGTGGCGCTCCCCCTAGGCACCCAGACTAACCATTACGCGGAAGCCAGTGCTGCCCACATTGGGCCACACATGGCTAAAAAAGTGGGGTTTACTAAAGTTTGGCTGGAGTTTGACTTGCTAAACACTGTCAACTACTTGAGTGGTCGCACGGATCCTAGCTGGACGATTGCCAGCCTGATCAAGGATTGCCAAAATATAATTAATGATCTGACAGATTTAAAAATATCGCACATATCCTGGGAAGGAAATAAGGCAGCGGATCTACTAGCCAATCTAGCAGTGGAATACGTGGCAACCAACAGGTGGAGTAGCAGGGATTCTTTCCCCAATAATCAGTGAGATCTGGCACGCAACGATTACTGCATCATCAATGATCCCTCATCATGACATGACTGAGTTGATAGGAAATCAACTCTTTCTGGTTTTCCCTAATCAAAAATCGAGAAACCTCCTCGACGACTGGTTTTCCTATCTCATTGTGTTGCTTTTCTGCTACTGTTTTGATATCCTTTGGGCGTGGCTCATTTTCTACGACTGGTTGGTGATAGTGACCTCCTATTATCTGGCAACTAGGGGCATAATGGGAGGGGATAAGAATAGGCAACAACCCTCTATTTGCGAGAAGTGGAAAAAGAATAAAGATGTCTTACAGGAAGTTGTTGATGGTGGTCTCGTCCCCTACCTGGATAGGCTTGATGGCCCCTCTCCTCTAATTACGGAGGCCTTTGTTAACGGATGGAAAAAAGGGAGTCTTGGGACTTATGGTGTTGAATATCAGATTAATCAAACTCTCATGGGGACGGTCACTGGTCTGGCTACGATTGGAAGAAGGTTTTACAAGGATAGAAAAACTGGGGAGGAGGACTTATCGAGCTTCTTTGACAAAGACAAGGAGCACTCCAGAGTCACCAAGATGGTCGATGGCAGCTACAATAGGAAAGACCTCATGGCCCCATGGGCTGATATGGCTGAGTTTATAATGAGATATATCACCCTTGATGGCAGGTATGAAAGCCTCTTCTCCTACCATTTCACTATTTAAAATCATTTCCCCCATGGTAAAGTTATCTTTGTTCCCTACTATCTTCCCTCCTCCCTTGAGAATAGCCTATAAAAGCACCTAGAAACCCTATCAATGATGTTCTTCATGAAGGACTTATCGTCCTTATCATGGAACACGCCAAATCCCTTGAAATTTGCCACTGGATGCATTGAGTTTGGTCCGCAGATGGATGTCCAAGAGGTCTCTGACTTGGAGATGGACCAAGATGATAGTGGGGTTCTTGTTGATGACCCTGAATATGAACCTGCAGATGAAAAGGAAAATATGGTCACTCCTGAGATGGTCAACAACAAGAACCCTCCCAGATGGTTAGCTAGTAAATACAAAACCAACAACAAGCTGATCTCCAAGGCCGAACCCCTCACCAAAAAGAAAAAGCTAGTGGCGAAGGATCACAGCCCAAAGATTACGGACCAAGGGATTAAACTGGACATCCCTAGAAAGATAAACATTGGAAAGATGGTATTATGATGAATCTTGTCATGGAAGCCACCAAAATCTAGGAGCACGACTGGGAGTGGGTTGAGTGCGAAATCGACTCCCTCAAGACAAGGGTAAATAAATTATTGACATTTTCACTGCTTCCCCTGAACCCAGCAAGCTGGAAAAGCTCATGATCATGACTCAAAAATTCTCACAGAATGTTGAGATAATAAAATGTAACAATCAACAGAGAATTGATAAGGTGGAACAATCCATGGCTGAGATTAAGAAAAATCTTAAGAATCTGGTCGACATTAGTAAAGAAGCCACGAACAACAACATTGAGGGGCTTGAAAAGATTAACGAGATGGTTGTTGATTGTAGATCCTTCCATAGTGACCCAGTGAAAGAACTTGAAGGAGATAATGTGACTGCTAGAGACAACAAAACCACTGGACCCAGTTCGAGAACCAGGAGTAGAAGCAACAAAAAGGGTACCTCCAGATTCATCATGGAAGAACTTGAGGAAATCAACAGGTTTTCCATCCAAAAATACAAGGATCTGGAGCTCTCGCTCAACTGAGATTTTTTTTGCTTTAGCTTGTTTGTCTGCATTTTTTGTCTTTATTTTTGTTCGGGGTTGATCCCCTATTTTGTTGTTGTTTCTTGTCGGATTGGCTGTTGGCTGGCTGTTGTAAAAATTTAGGTTTCGAGTCCTTGTTAATCCCGTTTATCCTTAATGAAAACAATAATTTGGAAAAATTCATGTTAGTAAAAGAGAAATGACAAATTTTATGGTCCTATTGAATGATACCAACAATATTTATACAGTGTATAGTAATTTCTAACTACGTATAACATGGATAACTAACTAAACCAGTGACAAAACTAAACAACGCAATATTGGGTTATGCTAGCATTCCATCCTTATTATGTTGTTCTTGTTAATGTACACCCCTAAAACATCAAATTTCACCTTTCCAAGGGACCCTAGGCTCTTAAGATTTACATCACACAAACAAAACATGTTGATTGCACATAATAGATACATTGTCTTGACAAGACATTTCTTTGATGAAATAAATCTTGAATTAGGTGGAGTGCCATCTGCTTGTCTTTTAACCCTTAAAAGGGTGTAGCATTGAGTTAGAATACAATCTCTTTGAATTCTTGAATCATAGATTCCCAAATTATTAGACAATAATCCAAACTAAGTTGAAATTCATAGATTATCAATGGAGCATTATTTTATTACATTGTTTAAATAGCTGGTTATTGTAGTTCTATTGCAAGTGATTGATTATTACAATTATAGCCCATGATATATATCAATAGTATTTTCTCTATTTGAAATATTTGTGTTTCATCAATGAATAAAAAATCAAACATTTTATGTTTCAAGGTGGTATTGGAGCCACTTATCCCTTATAACTGATTATGATCCCTACCATTTACCACCTTCGTTAAACTATTTCTAATGAATAAAACCAATCATTTTTCATGCATGTAGATATGAACATCAATATTAAATAAAAATCAAGTTAAACTTGAACCTTCCCGAGCTTTCCCTAGTAGACATTGTATGGTTACCTAATAGTGGTTATTTTGTGTGAGTCTTGTTATCACATAGAAATGCACACTAACTATGTTACATACATATCTTTCCTAGTGAAACATGCAAACAATCCTAAGGTTGTGGGTATCATTCAAATTTGGAGTGAAAATATATATGATATATATTATCATTTTACCATCTTAAATCACTTTAGGCACGGCAAAGTTATTTCGATTCCTTTCTATATAGTTTCTTCTTTGGAGAATAGTATAGAAAAATATGCTGAGAATCCGAATAATCCGGTCCTCCATGAAGGGCTTATTGTGCTCATTATGGAGTATGCCAAAGCCCATGAATTTGTGCCCTCTCTCGCTAAGAAAAGCTAAATCCCTATTACTAATGTTCAAGATGTTTGTGATACGGATTTTGAGATGGAGGATAGCGGGAGCACCAAACCTCTTATTGACCCTGATTACAAGCCGGTTGAAGAGGGTGAGATGTTGGTCACTCCTGGAACCCATAGCAGCAATAACCCCCCCTGAAGGGCTGCAAGTAAATATAAATCGACTAGAAAGTTGGTCTCTCAAACTGAGCCTTATTCCAAAAAGAAGAAATTGGTTTCTAAAGACTATGGTCCCAAGACCTTGGACCAGGAAATCAAATTGGGCATTCCTCTTCATGTCCTGAAGGAGAAGCAGGGGACTCGGCCTAAAGATGTGGATAGTGGCTTACAGAAGTAAAGTACTCTGATGAATTTGGTGATGGAAGCGACTAGAAGCCATGAGAACTACTGGAAGTGGGTGGGGAAGGAGATTGATACCCTCAAAGAGGGGATTAAGGAGATAATTGATATCTTCACTGATTCGCCTGAGCCTAACAAAATGAAGAAGATCAAAGTCATGAACTAGAAGCTTTACCATGGTGTGGAGGTTATGAAATGTAATCATGAGCAAAGAATTGAGAAGGTTGAGCAGTCTATGGAGGAGATCAAGAACAACCTTAATGATTTGGTTGACATAAGCAAGGAGGCCATGAGAAATAGTATGGAGGGGCTGGAAAAGATCAATGCCATGGTGGTGGAGTACAGATCCAATCCTATTGACAGTGATTATCCTGGTGACAGTAACAGAAAGAAAGATCTAGGCGGCGAAGACTCTGTTGTGGGTGGCAATAAAACTAAGGGCCCTAGTTCCAAGACCAGAAGCAGGAGTAGCAATAAGGGTACCTCCAGGTTCATTATGGAGGACTTGAAGGAAATCAACAAGATTAGCATCCAGAAGAACAAGGAGGTGGTGCACTCGCTTAATTGAGTGTTTTTCTGTGCTTTGTTTTGTTGCCTATTATTTCTTTTTGCTTTTGAGCTCGGTCTGCGGTGTTCCCCTGTTTTGCTATTGGTTTCTGTTTGGTTGGCTGATGGCCAGTTTCAGTAAAACTCTTGGTTTCGGGTTCATGTAAAACTCGTTTATCTTTATCAAAAACTAAAATATTGTTATTTTAAATATTATATTAATTTTATTAAATTTTATTAATAATGTTATTTTATTAACAATTTTTTTAATTATTAAATTTCACGAGGATAACTCTAACCTAACTAAATAATGTTATTAATTTATCTTTTTTGCAATATATATATTTTAAAAATTTTACAAGATATAAATTAAATTTAATCCTTAAAATTTATTTAATATATTATTATAATTAAGTTTATAATTCAATGAGAGATGGGATTATGGTTAAGTTAGGGTTATATTTAAAAGTGGTGTTAGGTTAGGTTTAAGTTAAATCTTGAGTTGATTGTTATGTTAAGGTTCAATTAGAGATATGGCTAGACTTTTTAAGCTTAGTAGGGTTGGTGTAGTATAGATAAACATGAAAATTCTTATATTATTATATTATTTTTAATTAGAATACATATTAAATTATTATTATATTTTATTAACATATTCATAACATATTATTTTTTTATTATATTAATAATATTATTTTATCATAAATTATTTATATTATAAATTACATGAGGATAATCCTAACCTAACTAGAATAATTTTTTTAATATTATAATAATGAAAGTATTGTTATTCTAAATATTATAATATTTTTATTATTATATTAATAATGTAATTTTATTATCAAATATTTATATAGTTAAATTACATGACCATAACACTATTTAATTAAATTTAATATATTATTAATTATTATTATTATTATATTATATTGATTTTAATCTAATGAAAAATTACAAGATATATAAGACATAAATATAGAGAGTACTTTAGTGAAAAATAAAACTATATTAATTTAAATCTTGTCAATGTTCCATTCCTAGGATAGTGAGTGGTTAATTTCAAGAGAAAATTTAGATAGTGGATTTGTGAAATCCATCCATAAGATCCAATTTTTTTAAGACAATTAATTATTTGCTTAAAGAGAAGACAATATTTATTTTACCTACCCTTGTTAACCATTGGATCACTTGTTTGCGAGGGTACATAATTTTAGTGGAAAATTGTAGAAACAAATCTTGGAAAATCTTAACTACCCTATAAAACCATTCGATGAGGAGATGTGCAAGTCATTGAAAATTTATACTTTTGGTTCGCTTTAAAAATAAAATAATATTCATTTTACCTATCCTTGTTAACCATTGCATCACTTGTTTTCTACAGGACATAAATTTAGTGGGAAATTATATAAATAAGTTTTTTGAAAATCTTAAATACCCTAAACAATTATTTGAAAATAATGTGCCTTAAAAATAAAACAATTATTCTCTTACCTACCCTTCTTAACTATTGGACAACTTGTTAGAAACCATCATTTTCCCTACCTACCCACTATCTTCTACTTTGAGTAATTTTCACTTACTTGTTCCATTTATAAGTTTCTCCAGTATATCCTGCTCTATCTCATAGGCTTCACTTGTTCGAAGGCCATTGTGGTTGTGAAGGCCATTGGAAATCCAAACTTAATGTGATGACAGGTAATGAAAGGCCTTGCAATGCAGGTGGACTTGACAGGGGTTAAAATGAGGCAGGAGACAATGTTAAATTTGGATCCCCAAATGGCTCCAAACTTAACACTGTCCCCTGCGTCATGGTATCCTCCAGTCAGGTCCACTTGCATTGCAAGGCCTTCCATTATCACTCATCACTCATTTGCAGAAGAAGAAAAAAGAAAACGAAAAATAGGAAGCAAGAACAGGACACCAGAGTCTCTTCTCCACCCAATGCGTTTATTGGCAGGGAACTTCCCAGAGCGCAGGCCTTCAAAGAAAAGAATGGCTTCTCTATACTTATGCAAACCAACAGGCCAAGCTCATTGATGAGCCAAATAGGGTTATTGTTGATCGTTGTGTAGTTTCAGAGTCTTATTCCTGATTTTATTGTATGTGATGAGCTTCACTTTACGAAATACTGTTTCAAAGTGAACAAGTTTATCGTTCAATTATTCTTGATTTTGAAAGAGAAGAAGAACTGGAGTGAACCTTCGATTTATTTATTCTGCACCGTAATAGAGGAGGTTTTTAATATATCAAATACACTCATCTATTGATGAAGATATATCATCAAATACACTCATCTATTGATGAAGATATTTAAGAGAGGAGAACAATATGCATTATAATGATAAAGATTAGTAGTTGTGATATTGATCTCATTGAAAAAAGAATGAAATAAGTTTGTTCTACAACGAATTTTGAATTTCATTTTGGGAGCAGTAAAATGTATTTCTGATACCTCTAAATGATTTTTTTTTTTTTAAACTAGAGCTTTAAATTGGAATTTTCTATAAAAGAGAATGTTTTGATCTTTTGACATCCATTTCCAACCTTCCTTCGAGTTTAATTAAAAGTGAAACATTTCCGAAAACATCATGTTACATGAGATAATATTTATTATGGACAAAATTGTCATTTTGTGATTCATAAATATTTCATCCTCTATCTACTAAAGGGGATGCTAAATTTTGCCAATACTTTTGCATGAGCAACTGTGCAAATGAATCAGCATAAATGAGATATGTGAGCTCATTGAATAAATGGGGAAATACCTAAATGTCAAAGGTGCTGTATGTTATTTATAGAAACGTTATTATTAAACGATATAGTTTTCAAAAGCTGTGACAGGTTACATTTAAATGATCGCTGTTAGTGAGTATTGGGTAGGAGCCTGAAAACGTGACTGGTGGCTAGTTTTTTATTTTTTATTTTTCAATGATATAATGTTAATTTGTTAAGCTCGACATCAATGGCCATTCCCCATGCAATAGACAGGCTTGTTAATTTAATTTGTTAATTTGTTTTTTAATTAGAACTTTAAATTTGATTTTTCTCTAAGAGAGATTGTTTTGATCTTTTCACATCCATTTCCAGCCTTCATTGGTGTTTAATTAAAAGTGAAATGTTTCTGAAAACATTATGTTACATGAGATATCTTGTACCTCATTTAAAATTTTAGATTTATTGTGGTATATAGTTTATGGTGCATTCTAATGGTGGTGTTGCCATTCATAACATATTTTCAACCCCAACCTCTTATAGAAGTTAGAGGATGACAATAACTAACTCTTTGTGAATCTTTTTCCAAAAACCTTAACATTAGGACAAGTCTTTAATTAAATGCGAGTTATGGATTCTAAAAGGCAAATCCCTTGTTGAAGGCATGGAAACCTCTTCATCAAATTCGAATTGTGGGCAACTCCACATCTAATTAAGGATGAGAAGATATCAGTTGATTTGTTTCTTCCATAAATTTTGTATCTAATCCGCATACAAGAGGCCAAGGAGGAGAATAAATCCTTTATGCAAACCCTACCTTTCTAGTGCGTGTGGAAACCCTTATAGTCTTCACTGACTCAACTCCTTATGACTCCAAGGTTGAACACGATGACAAGAGAGGAAAGCAAAGGCTTCCTTGTGCACACTAAATTGCAAGCTTCCAATCAAAGATCCAATTGCTATTCTATTCATACTAAGCAAGAAAGTTATTTCCATATGTGTATTACTCATCTTTCTCCCCATCCATAGAAACCTACTTCTTCCCACTTCTCCATTGTATTGCATGTCCATGCTTGTGTTTAAATATGCGAATATGGTTTCTATATGGAATGGGTATTTAGCACTTTTAAAAAACGAATAGATGTGAATGCAATATCCAGGTATGACAATTTTTGGTTCATTTTGTGGAATACGAATTTAATTCCTCTAACTTCATTTTCGTTCAATATTTTGTGAGTCTTGTAGATAATCATAGGGAAACATATTCTCAATTTTACAATATCATGACTATTACATATTTATATTATTTTTGATTTATAAACAAATGTTATGGCTAATCCTTGGAATTGATCCTTTATAGTTGATGCCTTTATTAGTCCATAATAGCTATAATAAGAATCTCTCATTCCAAAAGCATTTTTACTTTTAATTGGCAAGTTTTTGTGTCTCCTAATGACTACATTTAATATATTACAAGTTTATAATTTAAAATGTTGCAGCCTCTAATATTATTCTTAGACTATTAGTTTCATCTTTAATGGGCTGGTTCAAATGATTTACACCTTCCTTCATAGGCCATGATCATTTTCAAGCTCTATTCCATAATAATTTTGAATATATGGTGGGCATCTAGTTGAGCTTTAAATGAAAATCAAAGAAGACACTAGAAGTCTTATTGGATCCAATGAGTTAGACATTTAGGCACTACAAAATATTTTTTAATTATTGTTTTGGTTTCATTTGAGTAATTGTCCAGCTACTCGACTACACATTTCAAGAAGTATTGAACCTTGTTAAAATTGACATCTAATGAGGATCATTGAGGATGTTGAAGAATTATATATATTATTTCTCATGATCATTTGGAATCATTAGAGAAAGAAATGAAAAATTCAAGCTAAGGTTAGAAGTCTAAGCTTATGCTTGAGAAGGATGGTTTGAGATGGAGTTTATAGTTAACGATGGCTTATATAACATTTCTTATTCCTCTACAACCCAAACAATATATTGTTGTGGTATATTATGGCTTATTTGAGAATTCAATATATGGCCCAAATAATATTTTAAATGTTGGTTATTCCCCTTCTTTAAGGGATTTCCTAGGGTATATGTTTTAATAGTATTGGTAGCATACTTGAATATCCCTTATGTCTTCATGCTATGATTGTATCTGATATTTTCTCCAACTACTTCCTTATCCTTGCCATAGTAGGTGGGAATAAATTTGATTCTTGTGCCTACCCTTGAGAATGATGACATGAGAAGTTTACAATAATTTAGAATGATCATGAGGTTATGGTAAATGATTATTTTTTAGAATCACCCTTGAATAATACGAGGAATCAATATCTTGAGTAATATTGTTATCTATTATTTTGCTTCTTTTTATACGTTTAACCATTCTCCAACAATAAACTCTTTGTAGGTTAAGATCACAACCACTTTTTGACCAAACTGGGACATAGAAAGCTATATTTCTTGCAAAATCTTCATTATCAACACCTTTAGCAATTGAATATTTATTTTTATTTTTTCAAATGATATGAAATAGTGATTTTTTAGATTGTTTCTTTTGTATATTATAGTAATAGGATAAGAAAAATTATAAGAAAAATTAAGCATTAATTTGTGAGCTTTTCATGTAACTTATATTAAATAATTTCTAATAGGTAACAAGAATGATACTTGGGATGGTGGTACCAATACTGCCAATGGTTTTTTTGTCACCTCCGACAAAACTAGGGACGTTGAGGGCCCCAATAATAAGATTCCCTTTGTGGAATGCAACAAGAAATGGGCCTCTCTTTTTTCCTCAAAGCTTAAAGGCAACGCCATTTCGTCGGTACCGCATAAGGTTGACTGGGACTCTGGTGCTTGCTCCATCACCATTTTGGATTGTATTGTTGATCAGAATATGGCTCATATGCATCTGGTCTTGGTTGGAAAATTTATAGGCCCGCGTCCTAATATTGAGGTTCTCAATTCTTGGGTGGTGAGGAAATGGAAAGGTAAAGGTCAAACCGATGTTGTGGCTATGGCTGGTGGCTTTTTCTCCTTTTCTTTCTCTTCTGAAGAATATTTTTGATCTATTCTGGCGAGAGGTTCCTAGATTCTAGGAAAAGCTTCATTGGGCCTCAAAAAATGGGAACCAGGGTTCAATCCCAAAGACTGGGAATGCAATGAAGCCCCTATCTAGGTCAGACTGCCATGTTCACCCATGGAATTCTGGGGAGAAGAAATTTTTGTAGGTATTGCCGCCTGCTTCGGGGATCTGATCTCTATCGACCAAATGACTACAACAAAAAGACAACTAGTCTATGACAGACTGTGTGTTAACATCAAAAAATCCTCTAACCTACCTTATAAGGTAGATCTCCTCTCTAATCTCGACAGATGGGTGCAAAAAGTTGAGAACGAATCCATCTCCTTTGCGTGTTTCCACTACAAAAAACTTGGTCACTGGGCTAGACAGTGCCCGTCTAAGCGTAAGAAGGAATGGAGAAATAGGAATGAGTCACCCCTGGAAAAGGTGGATGCCCTAGCTGCAGTGCCTCCCTCGACTATTTCGGACTCAGTTCTGGTTGTCTCTTGTCCTGAGCCAGTCTTTCCAACTGACCTTGACCTAGACATCTCGGACCCTGGGGAGATTGTTGGGGTTCCCTCTTCCTCTGATGGGGTTTCCCCAACCTCCCCTGGTTCTGCCCAGGATATTCCCATTCAGTTGACTGTTGATATGGATAACTCTCTTGAGTTGAATGCAGAGACTAACCCCTTGCAAAATCCTCCTCCTAAAGACCCCGCTCCTTTTATTGAGGTCAAGCCCAAAAACAGAAGAAGGAACTCCCCTATTGGCCAAATTACCGTGTCTCCTGGGGGGTTCCTAACCATAAATAGACAAAGAGAGGATTGTGGATCGGATTCAAAGCGGGTGGGGAGACCTTCTAATGCAGTTAACAGAGAAAGACAGAGTCGGGTTGCCATTGCTGTTGGAGCCCAGAGAACTTTACCAGAAATGGGGATGGGATCCACCCCTCATGCTAAATAAAGGTTATCTCTTGAAATATAAGGGGATTAAACCACCGCCATAAGCATGACCTACTTTCTAATTTGGTCAGAGATTACAAGCCTAATATTTGTCTTGTCCAAGAAATGAAAATGTCTGGTAGTAAAGTGGAAACACTCAAACTAGTGATTTTTGGAGATTGTGGTGTTCACTATGTTGATGTTGATGGTGCTTCTGGTGGTATTGCCACCCTTTGGAATCCAAGACTGCTTTGTGGTAAGGTGGTCCTCTCTTCTCCCAATTACATTGCCACTAGATTCTTTAATCTTAAGGATGGATCCTCCTGGATCATTTCCAACATCTATGCTCCTAATGGGAGATTAGCTAGGAAATCTCTATGGTCTTCCATTTGCCTTTCTAGATCTCTCTTACCCAATGAGAAATGGATCCTTCTAGGTGATTCCAATACTCCTCTTTCTAATCTGGAAAAATCTGGTGATTTGCCAATTTCTATTGATAGTAGATAAGACTTGGTTGGCATGATCAACTCATTGAGCCTTTTAGCTCTTGATCTCATTAGGGCTAAATTCACTTGGTCCAATGGACACAGTGGGGAGGATCTTATTCAGGTCAAGCTTGTCAGGGGCCTTATTTCTCCAGATTGGCTTCGGTTGGCTTTCTGCAAACTCAATGCCCTAGCCTGTGTTGGATCAGATCACTTTCCCATTTTCCTGTCAGTCTCTCCGTTGTTTGGCAGAAAGGCGTACCGCTTCAGATTTGAAAAAATGTGGCTCATGGCCCCGAAAATCCAAGATAAAATTTTGGAATCGTGGAGTATTAATAACCAGGGAACGACTATGTTTAGAATAGTCAACAAGCTTTCCAATGTTAAGTCTAATATCCAACACTGGAATAAATCCACTTTTGGCAACATCTTCAAAGCTAAAGAGAAGCCCAAACTAGAACTTGTGGAGGTTCAAGAGCATATCCAAGCTTATGGGTTTGAAATTGATGTTTCGAATAATGAAATTGATATTTTGACCAAATTGCATGACATTATCTCCAAAGAAGAAGAATATTGGAAGCAAAGATCTAGAGCCTTATGGATCAAAAGCGGTGAGAAAAACACTAAGTTCTTTCATATGATGACTCTTAAGAACAGGGCTACCAATAGAATAAACAAAATTCAGATTGGACAGAGATGGGTTGATAAGCATGATGAGATCTTTTAGGAAGACATCAATTTTTTCTCCAATCTCCTTTCTGTGGAAGATCACCTGGATCCTTCAGCTCAGTTTGAAATCTTGCAAGAAATTCCCTACATCATATCTAGGGACATGAACTTGGAGCTTACGAGAATCCCCTCCCCTGAAGAAGTTCGCAATGTTGTTTTCTCTTTTGAAGGTAACAAGGGCCCTGGACTTGATGGCTTCCCTCTTTTTTTTTTTCTTTCAAACCTTTTGGCATATTATCTTCTCTGATGTGGTCGCTGCTGCTCAAGATTTTTTTGGATCCTGCTCTCTCCTGAAGGAGGTGAATTGGTTCTCATCCCTAAAAAACCCGACGCCTGCTCTTCTCAGGATTTTAGACCTATTAGCCTTTAAAACTCTATTTATTAAATTTTCACCAAGATTCTTGTGCATAAGCTTAAGCTTTTAATTCCCTCTTTAATCTCTAAGCATAAAAATGGGTTTCTGCCCAGGAGGCAGATCCTGGATTCTGCTATTGTGGTTCATGAGAACATCCACTCCCTTTGTATTGATAAAAAACTGGGTTTTCTCCTGAAACTTAACGTAGTGAAAGCTTTTGATAGATTTAATTTGTATTTTCTTCTCAAAATCCTCAGGGCCTTTGGCTTCGGAGATATCTTCATCCAGATTATGGAGCAATTTGTTTCCACCCCTAAATTCTCTGTGTTGATTAATAGATCTACCTTCGATTTTTTCTCTGGGCCTAGGGGCATTCGACAAGGGGATCCTCTATCCCGTTTAATTTTCATTCTCATGAGCAAGGCTTTTAGCAGAATAATTCAGAGGGAGGTCAAAAAGGGCAATATTATGGGACATTGGCTCTCCTCTCAGGCCCCCACTTGCTCTCATCAACAATTTGTCGATGACACTCTGTTGATGGGGGGAGGTTCAATCAAAGAAGCCAAAAATTTGAAAACAACTCTGAATATATATGAACATTGTTCGAGGCAAAAAATTAGCCTAGCTAAAAGCTCCATCTTCTTCTTTAACACCCCCGAGCACAAGAAAGATAAAATTGCCTTGATTATTGGTTGCAAAATTGGAACCTTGCCTGATTCCTATCTGGGCCTTCCCCTCTGCCAGGGCCCGAAACCTGACTCTTTTTGGGTGAATCTTATAGACAAATTCCAGAACAAACTAGTTGGATGGAAAGGCACCTTGATAAGCCAAGCGGGCAAGCTCCAACTACTCAAAGCCTCTCCTCGGTGCCTTCTAGTGTATGATATGAGTCTTTTCAAAATCCCAGCCAAAATTGCAGATAAATTGGAAAGAATTCAAAAAAAAAAGGACAGGAATTGAATCGAAAAATAGATTACACCTTGTGGCCTGGAATCAAGTCATCTTGCCAAAACTCATGGGAGCCTGGATATCCGGAATTTGAGAGACTTTAACAAAGCTCTTATGTATAAGCAGTTATGGAGATGTCTTAAGGAGACTAATGAATGGACTGATATATTCAAACTTAAGTACCACATCCCTGATATCCAAAACACTCTGGAAACTTATGAGCTCCCCAACGGGGTTTCAGATTTCTGGAGCAATTTCTTTGGCTCCTCCAAAGTTATCTTGCATGGTTGCAGATGGATGCTACGTAATGGTACCCAAATCAGGTTTTGGGATGACTAGTGGATCAGTCAGGACCCTCTATCGGACTCTGTTTGGGCTACCCCTACAAAGAATTATGCCTCACAAAAATTGGCACCTGGGTGGCTGATTACATTAGAAATGGAGAATGGTTGGACCTCTCTTCTATTGATATTGAACTGAGACCTATGCAACCTTGGTTAAATTGCATCCACATCCCCCACTCTCAAGGGGTGGATTAAGTGTTCTGGAATTTCTCCTCTTTTTGGAAGTTCAAAGTTGTTGATGCCTATAAGTTCACCTCTAGATCCTTCTCCCCCCTTTTCGACAGGTATCTGGAACAAGCTCCTAATTCCTAAAATTAACATATTCTTTTGATTGTTTATGCAGAGGAAGATCTATACCATCGATAATATTTGCAGCAGAGGTATTCCTCCCTCTAACAGATGTTTTCTCTATAAAGAGGCAGAGGAAAATACTGGCCATCTTCTGCTGCATTGCGCCTATACCAAAGATATCTAGAATCACTTCCTTAACATTTGGAATATTGCCTAGGTCTTCCCTATTTCTACTCAGTGAATATGGTTTGAATTGAAATTCCCTTCTGATAATCAAACCTTAGATGTTCTTTGGAATCTTTCTCTTCCTCATATTGCATGGGGCATCTGGATAGAAAAAAGTAATAGAGTTTTTAGGGACTTGGATTCTCCTCCTTCTATTGTGGCTGTTAGAATACACAATTCTATCAAAGAGAACTTTCTCCACACCTGCCCCAATAGAAAGAATGAATCTCCCATTCCTACCCTCCAGGAGGATTGGGATACTATCAATCGGTGGTAAATTGAATGTAGCATTACCAACGTTGTCCACAAAACAAAGAAGTGCACACAAATTGTTGTTTTGCATCCTCCCCCTATGGGTTGGATCAAAATCAAAGTGGATGGGGTGGCTAAAGGAAATCCTGGGTTGGCCGGATGCGGGGGAGTGGCTAGGAATCACTCTGGTTTGCTGGTTTCCGTAGTGGCGCTCCCCCTAGGCACCCAGACTAACCATTACGCGGAAGCCAGTGCTGCCCACATTGGGCCACACATGGCTAAAAAAGTGGGGTTTACTAAAGTTTGGCTGGAGTTTGACTTGCTAAACACTGTCAACTACTTGAGTGGTCGCACGGATCCTAGCTGGACGATTGCCAGCCTGATCAAGGATTGCCAAAATATAATTAATGATCTGACAGATTTAAAAATATCGCACATATATTGGGAAGGAAATAAGGCAGCGGATCTACTAGCCAATCTAGCAGTGGAATACGTGGCAACCAACTGGTGGAGTAGCAGGGATTCTTTCCCCAATAATCAGTGAGATCTGGCACGCAACGATTACTGCATCATCAATGATCCCTCATCATGACATGACTGAGTTGATAGGAAAACAACTCTTTCTGGTTTTCCCTAATCAAAAATCGAGAAACCTCCTCGACGACTGGTTTTCCTATCTCATTGTGTTTCTTTTCTGCTACTGTTTTGATATCCTTTGGGCGTGGCTCATTTTCTACGACTGGTTGGTGATAGTGGCCTCCTATTATCTGGCGACTAGGGGCATAATGGGAGGGGATAAGAATAGGCAACAACCCTCTATTTGCGAGAAGTGGAAAAAGAATAAAGATGTCTTGCAGGAAGTTGTTGATGGTGGTCTCGTCCCCTACCTGGATAGGCTTGATGGCCCCTCTCCTCTAATTACGGAGGCCTTTGTTAACGGATGGGAAAAAGGGAGTCTTGGGGCTTATGTGTTCAATATCAGATTAATCAAGCTCTCATGGGGACGGTCACTGGTCTGGCTACGATTGGAAGAAGGTTTTACAAGGACAGAAAAACTGGGGAGGAGGACTTATCGAGCTTCTTTGACAAAGACAAGGAGCACTCCAGAGTCACCAAGATGGTCGATGGCAGCTACAATAGGAAAGACCTCATGGCCCCATGGGCTGATATGGCTGAGTTTATAATGAGATATATCACCCTTGATGGCAGGTATGAAAGCCTCTTCTCCTACCATTTCACTATTTAAAATCATTTCCCCCATGGTAAAGTTATCTTTGTTCCCTACTATCTTCCCTCCTCCCTTGAGAATAGCCTATAAAAGCACCTAGAAACCCTATCAATGATGTTCTTCATGAAGGACTTATCGTCCTTATCATGGAACACGCCAAATCCCTTGAAATTTGCCCCTGGAATCATTGAGTTTGGTCTGCAGACGGATGTCCAAGAGGTCTCTGACTTGGAGATGGACCAAGATGATAGTGGGGTTCCTGTTGATGACCCTGAATATGAACCTGCAGATGAAAAGGAAAAGATGGTCACTCCTGAGATGGTCAACAACAAGAACCCTCCCAGATGGGTAGCTAGTAAATACAAAACCAACAACAAGCTGATCTCCAAGGCCGAACCCCTCACCAAAAAGAAAAAGCTAGTGGCGAAGGATCACAGCCCAAAGATTACGGACCAAGGGATTAAACTGGACATCCCTATCAATGTCTAGAAAGATAAACATTGGAAAGATGGTATTATGATGAATCTTGTCATGGAAGCCACCAAAATCTAGGAGCACGACTGGGAGTGGGTTGAGTGCGAAATCGACTCCCTCAAGACAAGGGTAAATAAATTATTGACATTTTCACTGCTTCCCCTGAACCCAGCAAGCTAGAAAAGCTCATGATCATGACTCAAAAATTCTCACAGAATGTTGAGATAATAAAATGTAACAATGAACAGAGAATTGATAAGGTGGAACAATCCATGGCTGAGATTAAGAAAAATCTTAAGCATCTGGTCAACATTAGTAAAGAAGCCACGAACAACAACATTGAGGGGCTTGAAAAGATTAACGAGATGGTTGTTGATTGTAGATCCTTCCATAGTGACCCAGTGAAAGAACTTGAAGGAGATAATGTGACTGCTAGAGACAACAAAACCACTGGACCCAGTTCGAGAACCAGGAGCAGAAGCAACAAAAAGGGTACCTCCAGATTCATCATGGAAGAACTTGAGGAAATCAACAGGTTTTCCATCCAAAAATACAAGGATCTGGAGCTCTCGCTCAACTGAGATTTTTTTTGCTTTAGCTTGTTTGTCTGCATTTTTTGTCTTTATTTTTGTTCGGGGTTGATCCCCTATTTTGTTGTTGTTTCTTGCCGGATTGGCTGTTGGCTGGCTGTTGTAAAAATTTAGGTTTCGGGTCCTTGTAAAACCCGTTTATCCTTAATGAAAACAATAATTTGGAAAAATTCACGTTAGTAAAAGAGAAATGACAAATTTTATGGTCCTATTGAATGATACCAACAATATTTATACAGTGTATAGTAATTTCTAACTACCTATAACATGGATAACTAACTAAACCAGTGGCAAAACTAAACAACGCAATATTGGGTTATGCTAGCATTCCATCCTTATTATGTTGTTCTTGTTAATGTACACCCCTAAAACATCAAATTTCACCTTTCCAAGGGACCCTAGGCTCTTAAGATTTACATCACACAAACAAAACATGTTGATTGCACATAATAGATACATTGTCTTGACAAGACATTTCTTTGATGAAATAAATCTTGAATTAGGTGGAGTGCCATCTGCTTGTCGTTTAACCCTTAAAAGGGTGTAGCATTGAGTTAGAATACAATCTCTTTGAATTCTTGAATCATAGATTCCCAAATTATTAGACAATAATCCAAACTAAGTTGAAATTCATAGATTATCAATGGAGCATTATTTTATTACATTGTTTAAATAGCTGGTTATTGTAGTTCTATTGCAAGTGATTGATTATTACAATTATAGCCCATGATATATATCAATAGTATTTTCTCTATTTGAAATATTTGTGTTTCATCAATGAATAAAAAATCAAACATTTTATGTTTCAAGGTGGTATTGGAGCCACTTATCCCTTATAACTGATTATGATCCCTACCATTTACCACCTTCGTTAAACTATTTCTAATGAATAAAACCAATCATTTTTCATGCATGTAGATATGAACATCAATATTAAATAAAAATCAAGTTAAACTTGAACCTTCCCGAGCTTTCCCTAGTAGACATTGTATGGTTACCTAATAGTGGATATTTTGTGTGAGTCTTGTTATCACGTAGAAATGCACCCTAACTATGTTACAGACATATCTTTCCTAGTGAAACATGCAAACAATCCTAAGGTTGTGGGTATCATTCAAATTTGGAGTGAAAATATATATGATATATATTATCATTTTACCATCTTAAATCACTTTAGGCACGGCAAAGTTATTTCGATTCCTTTCTATATAGTTTCTTCTTTGGAGAATAGTATAGAAAAATATGCTGAGAATCCGAATAATCCGGTCCTCCATGAAGGGCTTATTGTGCTCATTATGGAGTATGCCAAAGCCCATGAATTTGTGCCCTCTCTCGCTAAGAAAAGCTAAATCCCTATTACTAATGTTCAAGATGTTTGTGATACGGATTTCGAGATGGAGGATAGCGGGAGCACCAAACCTCTTATTGACCCTGATTACAAGCCGGTTGAAGAGGGTGAGATGTTGGTCACTCCTGGAACCCATAGCAGCAATAACCCCCCCTGAAGGGCTGCAAGTAAGTATAAATCGACTAGAAAGTTGGTCTCTCAAACTGAGCCTTATTCCAAAAAGAAGAAATTGGTTTCTAAAGACTATGGTCCCAAGACCTTGGACCAGGAAATCAAATTGGGCATTCCTCTTCATGTCCTGAAGGAGAAGCAGGGGACTCGGCCTAAAGATGTGGATAGTGGCTTACAGAAGTAAAGTACTCTGATGAATTTGGTGATGGAAGCGACTAGAAGCCATGAGAACTACTGGAAGTGGGTGGGGAAGGAGATTGATACCCTCAAAGAGGGGATTAAGGAGATAATTGATATCTTCACTGATTCGCCTGAGCCTAACAAAATGAAGAAGATCAAAGTCATGAACTAGAAGCTTTACCATGGTGTGGAGGTTATGAAATGTAATCATGAGCAAAGAATTGAGAAGGTTGAGCAGTCTATGGAGGAGATCAAGAACAACCTTAATGATTTGGTTGACATAAGCAAGGAGGCCATGAGAAATAGTATGGAGGGGCTGGAAAAGATCAATGCCATGGTGGTGGAGTACAGATCCAATCCTATTGACAGTGATTATCCTGGTGATAGTAACAGAAAGAAAGATCTAGGCGGCGAAGACTCTGTTGTGGGTGGCAATAAAACTAAGGGCCCTAGTTCCAAGACCAGAAGTAGGAGTAGCAATAAGGGTACCTCCAGGTTCATTATGGAGGACTTGAAGGAAATCAACAAGATTAGCATCCAAAAGAACAAGGAGGTGGTGCACTCGCTTAATTGAGTGTTTTTCTGTGCTTTGTTTTGTTGCCTATTATTTCTTTTTGCTTTTGAGCTTGGTCTGCGGTGTTCCCCTGTTTTGCTATTGGTTTCTGTTTGGTTGGCTGATGGCCAGTTTCAGTAAAACTCTTGGTTTCGGGTTCATGTAAAACTCGTTTATCTTTATCAAAAACTAAAATATTGTTATTTTAAATATTATATTAATTTTATTAAATTTTATTAATAATGTTATTTTATTAACAATTTTTTTAATTATTAAATTTCACGAGGATAACTCTAACCTAACTAAATAATGTTATTAATTTATCTTTTTTGCAATATATATATTTTAAAAATTTTACAAGATATAAATTAAGTTTAATCCTTAAAATTTATTTAATATATTATTATAATTAAGTTTATAATTCAATGAGAGATGGGATTATGGTTAAGTTAGGGTTATATTTAAAAGTGGTGTTAGGTTAGGTTTAAGTTAAATCTTGAGTTGATTGTTATGTTAAGGTTCAATTAGAGATATGGCTAGACTTTTTAAGCTTAGTAGGGTTGGTGTAGTATAGATAAACATGAAAATTCTTATATTATTATATTATTTTTAATTAGAATACATATTAAATTATTATTATATTTTATTAACATATTCATAACATATTATTTTTTTATTATATTAATAATATTATTTTATCATAAATTATTTATATTATAAATTACATGAGGATAATCCTAACCTAACTAGAATAATTTTTTTAATATTATAATAATGAAAGTATTGTTATTCTAAATATTATAATATTTTTATTATTATATTAATAATGTAATTTTATTATCAAATATTTATATAGTTAAATTACATGACCATAACACTATTTAATTAAATTTAATATATTATTAATTATTATTATTATTATATTATATTGATTTTAATCTAATGAAAAATTACAAGATATATAAGACATAAATATAGAGAGTACTTTAGTGAAAAATAAAACTATATTAATTTAAATCTTGTCAATGTTCCATTCCTAGGATAGTGAGTGGTTAATTTCAAGAGAAAATTTAGATAGTGGATTTGTGAAATCCATCCATAAGATCCAATTTTTTTAAGACAATTAATTATTTGCTTAAAGAGAAGACAATATTTATTTTACCTACCCTTGTTAACCATTGGATCACTTGTTTGCGAGGGTACATAATTTTAGTGGAAAATTGTAGAAACAAATCTTGGAAAATCTTAACTACCCTATAAAACCATTGGATGAGGAGATGTGCAAGTCATTGAAAATTTATACTTTTGGTTCGCTTTAAAAATAAAATAATATTCATTTTACCTATCCTTGTTAACCATTGCATCACTTGTTTTCTACAGGACATAAATTTAGTGGGAAATTATATAAATAATTTTTTTGAAAATCTTAAATACCCTAAACAATTATTTGAAAATAATGTGCCTTAAAAATAAAACAATTATTCTCTTACCTACCCTTCTTAACTATTGGACAACTTGTTAGAAACCATCATTTTCCCTACCTACCCACTATCTTCTACTTTGAGTAATTTTCACTTACTTGTTCCATTTATAAGTTTCTCCAGTATATCCTGCTCTATCTCATAGGCTTCACTTGTTCGAAGGCCATTGTGGTTGTGAAGGCCATTGGAAATCCAAACTTAATGTGATGACAGGTAATGAAAGGCCTTGCAATGCAGGTGGACTTGACAGGGGTTAAAATGAGGCAGGAGACAATGTTAAATTTGGATCCCCAAATGGCTCCAAACTTAACACTGTCCCCTGCGTCATGGTAACCTCCAGTCAGGTCCACTTGCATTGCAAGGCCTTCCATTATCACTCATCACTCATTTGCAGAAGAAGAAAAAAGAAAACGAAAAATAGGAAGCAAGAACAGTACACCAGAGTCTCTTCTCCACCCAATGCGTTTATTGGCAGGGAACTTCCCAGAGCGCAGGCCTTCAAAGAAAAGAATGGCTTCTCTATACTTATGCAAACCAACAGGCCAAGCTCATTGATGAGCCAAATAGGGTTATTGTTGATCGTTGTGTAGTTTCAGAGTCTTATTCCTGATTTTATTGTATGTGATGAGCTTCACTTTACGAAATACTGTTTCAAAGTGAACAAGTTTATCGTTCAATTATTCTTGATTTTGAAAGAGAAGAAGAACTGGAGTGAACCTTCGATTTATTTATTCTGCACCGTAATAGAGGAGGTTTTTAATATATCAAATACACTCATCTATTGATGAAGATATTTAAGAGAGGAGAACAATATGCATTATAATGATAAAGATTAGTAGTTGTGATATTGATCTCATTGAAAAAAGAATGAAATAAGTTTGTTCTACAACGAATTTTGAATTTCATTTTGGGAGCAGTAAAATGTATTTCTGATACCTCTAAATGATTTTTTTTTTTTTAAACTAGAGCTTTAAATTGGAATTTTCTATAAAAGAGAATGTTTTGATCTTTTGACATCCATTTCCAACCTTCCTTCGAGTTTAATTAAAAGTGAAACATTTCCGAAAACATCATGTTACATGAGATAATATTTATTATGGACAAAATTGTCATTTTGTGATTCATAAATATTTCATCCTCTATCTACTAAAGGGGATGCTAAATTTTGCCAATACTTTTGCATGAGCAACTGTGCAAATGAATCAGTATAAATGAGATATGTGAGCTCATTGAATAAATGGGGAAATACCTAAATGTCAAAGGTGCTGTATGTTATTTATAGAAACGTTATTATTAAACGATATAGTTTTCAAAAGCTGTGACAGGTTACATTTAAATGATCGCTGTTAGTGAGTATTGGGTAGGAGCCTGAAAACGTGACTGGTGGCTAGTTTTTTATTTTTTATTTTTCAATGATATAATGTTAATTTGTTAAGCTCGACATCAATGGCCATTCCCCATGCAATAGACAGGCTTGTTAATTTAATTTGTTAATTTGTTTTTTAATTAGAACTTTAAATTTGATTTTTCTCTAAGAGAGATTGTTTTGATCTTTTCACATCCATTTCCAGCCTTCATTGGTGTTTAATTAAAAGTGAAATGTTTCTGAAAACATTATGTTACATGAGATATCTTGTACCTCATTTAAAATTTTAGATTTATTGTGGTATATAGTTTATGGTGCATTCTAATGGTGGTGTTGCCATTCATAACATATTTTCAACCCCAACCTCTTATAGAAGTTAGAGGATGACAATAACTAACTCTTTGTGAATCTTTTTCCAAAAACCTTAACATTAGGACAAGTCTTTAATTAAATGCGAGTTATGGATTCTAAAAGGCAAATCCCTTGTTGAAGGCATGGAAACCTCTTCATCAAATTCGAATTGTGGGCAACTCCACATCTAATTAAGGATGAGAAGATATCAGTTGATTTGTTTCTTCCATAAATTTTGTATCTAATCCGCATACAAGAGGCCAAGGAGGAGAATAAATCCTTTATGCAAACCCTACCTTTCTAGTGCATGTGGAAACCCTTATAGTCTTCACTGACTCAACTCCTTATGACTCCAAGGTTGAACACGATGACAAGAGAGGAAAGCAAAGGCTTCCTTGTGCACACTAAATTGCAAGCTTCCAATCAAAGATCCAATTGCTATTCTATTCATACTAAGCAAGAAAGTTATTTCCATATGTGTATTACTCATCTTTCTCCCCATCCATAGAAACCTACTTCTTCCCACTTCTCCATTGTATTGCATGTCCATGCTTGTGTTTAAATATGCGAATATGGTTTCTATATGGAATGGGTATTTAGCACTTTTAAAAAACGAATAGATGTGAATGCAATATCCAGGTATGACAATTTTTGGTTCATTTTGTGGAATACGAATTTAATTCCTCTAACTTCATTTTCGTTCAATATTTTGTGAGTCTTGTAGATAATCATAGGGAAACATATTCTCAATTTTACAATATCATGACTATTACATATTTATATTATTTTTGATTTATAAACAAATGTTATGGCTAATCCTTGGAATTGATCCTTTATAGTTGATGCCTTTATTAGTCCATAATAGCTATAATAAGAATCTCTCATTCCAAAAGCATTTTTACTTTTAATTGGCAAGTTTTTGTGTCTCCTAATGACTACATTTAATATATTACAAGTTTATAATTTAAAATGTTGCAGCCTCTAATATTATTCTTAGACTATTAGTTTCATCTTTAATGGGCTGGTTCAAATGATTTACACCTTCCTTCATAGGCCATGATCATTTTCAAGCTCTATTCCATAGTAATTTTGAATATATGGTGGGCATCTAGTTGAGCTTTAAATGAAAATCAAAGAAGACACTAGAAGTCTTATTGGATCCAATGAGTTAGACATTTAGGCACTACAAAATATTTTTTAATTATTGTTTTGGTTTCATTTGAGTAATTGTCCAGCTACTCAACTACACATTTCAAGAAGTATTGAACCTTGTTAAAATTGACATCTAATGAGGATCATTGAGGATGTTGAAGAATTATATATATTATTTCTCATGATCATTTGGAATCATTAGAGAAAGAAATGAAAAATTCAAGCTAAGGTTAGAAGTCTAAGCTTATGCTTGAGAAGGATGGTTTGAGATGGAGTTTATAGTTAACGATGGCTTATATAACATTTCTTATTCCTCTACAACCCAAACAATATATTGTTGTGGTATATTATGGCTTATTTGAGAATTCAATATATGGCCCAAATAATATTTTAAATGTTGGTTATTCCCCTTCTTTAAGGGATTTCCTAGGGTATATGTTTTAATAGTATTGGTAGCATACTTGGATATCCCTTATGTCTTCATGCTATGATTGTATCTGATATTTTCTCCAACTACTTCCTTATCCTTGCCATAGTAGGTGGGAATAAATTTGATTCTTGTGCCTACCCTTGAGAATGATGACATGAGAAGTTTACAATAATTTAGAATGATCATGAGGTTATGGTAAATGATTATTTTTTAGAATCACCCTTGAATAATACGAGGAATCAATATCTTGAGTAATATTGTTATCTATTATTTTGCTTCTTTTTATACGTTTAACCATTCTCCAACAATAAACTCTTTGTAGGTTAAGATCACAACCACTTTTTGACCAAACTGGGACATAGAAAGCTATATTTCTTGCAAAATATTCATTATCAACACCTTTAGCAATTGAATATTTATTTTTATTTTTTCAAATGATATGAAATAGTGATTTTTTAGATTGTTTCTTTTGTATATTATAGTAATAGGATAAGAAAAATTATAAGAAAAATTAAGCATTAATTTGTGAGCTTTTCATGTAACTTATATTAAATAATTTCTAATAGGTAACAAGAATGATACTTGGGATGGTGGTACCAATACTGCCAATGGTTTTTTTGTCACCTCCGACAAAACTAGGGACGTTGAGGGCCCCAATAATAAGATTCCCTTTGTGGAATGCAACAAGAAATGGGCCTCTCTTTTTTCCTCAAAGCTTAAAGGCAACGCCATTTCGTCGGTACCGCATAAGGTTGACTGGGACTCTGGTGCTTGCTCCATCACCATTTTGGATTGTATTGTTGATCAGAATATGGCTCATATGCATCTGGTCTTGGTTGGAAAATTTATAGGCCCGCGTCCTAATATTGAGGTTCTCAATTCTTGGGTGGTGAGGAAATGGAAAGGTAAAGGTCAAACCGATGTTGTGGCTATGGCTGGTGGCTTTTTCTCCTTTTCTTTCTCTTCTGAAGAATATTTTTGATCTATTCTGGTGAGAGGTTCCTAGATTCTAGGAAAAGCTTCATTGGGCCTCAAAAAATGGGAACCAGGGTTCAATCCCAAAGACTGGGAATGCAATGAAGCCCCTATCTAGGTCAGACTGCCATGTTCACCCATGGAATTCTGGGGAGAAGAAATTTTTGTAGGTATTGCCGCCTGCTTCGGGGATCTGATCTATATCGACCAAATGACTACAACAAAAAGACAACTAGTCTATGACAGACTGTGTGTTAACATCAAACAATCCTCTAACCTACCTTATAAGGTAGATCTCCTCTCTAATCTCGACAGATGGGTGCAAAAAGTTGAGAACGAATCCATCTCCTTTGCGTGTTTCCACTACAAAAAACTTGGTCACTGGGCTAGACAGTGCCCGTCTAAGCGTAAGAAGGAATGGAGAAATAGGAATGAGTCACCCCTGGAAAAGGTGGATGCCCTAGCTGCAGTGCCTCCCTCGACTATTTCGGACTCAGTTCTGGTTGTCTCTTGTCCTGAGCCAGTCTTTCCAACTGACCTTGACCTGGACATCTCGGACCCTGGGGAGATTGTTGGGGTTCCCTCTTCCTCTGATGGGGTTTCCCCAACCTCCCCTGGTTCTGCCCAGGATATTCCCATTCAGTTGACTGTTGATATGGATAACTCTCTTGAGTTGAATGCAGAGACTAACCCCTTGCAAAATCCTCCTCCTAAAGACCCCGCTCCTTTTATTGAGGTCAAGCCCAAAAACAGAAGAAGGAACTCCCCTATTGGCCAAATTACCGTGTCTCCTGGGGGGTTCCTAACCATAAATAGACAAAGAGCGGATTGTGGATCGGATTCAAAGCGGGTGGGGAGACCTTCTAATGCAGTTAACAGAGAAAGACAGAGTCGGGTTGCCATTGCTGTTGGAGCCCAGAGAACTTTACCAGAAATGGGGATGGGATCCACCCCTCATGCTAAATAAAGGTTATCTCTTGAAATATAAGGGGATTAAACCACCGCCATAAGCATGACCTACTTTCTAATTTGGTCAGAGATTACAAGCCTAATATTTGTCTTGTCCAAGAAATGAAAATGTCTGGTAGTAAAGTGGAAACACTCAAACTAGTGATTTTTGGAGATTGTGGTGTTCACTATGTTGATGTTGATGGTGCTTCTGGTGGTATTGCCACCCTTTGGAATCCAAGACTGCTTTGTGGTAAGGTGGTCCTCTCTTCTCCCAATTACATTGCCACTAGATTCTTTAATCTTAAGGATGGATCCTCCTGGATCATTTCCAACATCTATGCTCCTAATGGGAGATTAGCTAGGAAATCTCTATGGTCTTCCATTTGCCTTTCTAGATCTCTCTTACCCAATGAGAAATGGATCCTTCTAGGTGATTCCAATACTCCTCTTTCTAATCTGGAAAAATCTGGTGATTTGCCAATTTCTATTGATAGTAGATAAGACTTGGTTGGCATGATCAACTCATTGAGCCTTTTAGCTCTTGATCTCATTAGGGCTAAATTCACTTGGTCCAATGGACACAGTGGGGAGGATCTTATTCAGGTCAAGCTTGTCAGGGGCCTTATTTCTCCAGATTGGCTTCGGTTGGCTTTCTGCAAACTCAATGCCCTAGCCTGTGTTGGATCAGATCACTTTCCCATTTTCCTGTCAGTCTCTCCGTTGTTTGGCAGAAAGGCGTACCGCTTCAGATTTTAAAAAATGTGGCTCATGGCCCCGAAAATCCAAGATAAAATTTTGGAATCGTGGAGTATTAATAACCAGGGAACGACTATGTTTAGAATAGTCAACAAGCTTTCCAATGTTAAGTCTAATATCCAACACTGGAATAAATCCACTTTTGGCAACATCTTCAAAGCTAAAGAGAAGCCCAAACTAGAACTTGTGGAGGTTCAAGAGCATATCCAAGCTTATGGGTTTGAAATTGATGTTTCGAATAATGAAATTGATATTTTGACCAAATTGCATGACATTATCTCCAAAGAAGAAGAATATTGGAAGCAAAGATCTAGAGCCTTATGGATCAAAAGCGGTGACAAAAACACTAAGTTCTTTCATATGATGACTCTTAAGAACAGGGCTACCAATAGAATAAACAAAATTCAGATTGGACAGAGATGGGTTGATAAGCATGATGAGATCTTTTAGGAAGACATCAATTTTTTCTCCAATCTCCTTTCTGTGGAAGATCACCTGGATCCTTTAGCTCAGTTTGAAATCTTGCAAGAAATTCCCTACATCATATCTAGGGACATGAACTTGGAGCTTACGAGAATCCCCTCCCCTGAAGAATTTCGCAATGTTGTTTTCTCTTTTGAAGGTAACAAGGGCCCTGGACTTGATGGCTTCCCTCTTTTTTTTTTTCTTTCAAACCTTTTGGCATATTATGTTCTCTGATGTGGTCGCTGCTGCTCAAGATTTTTTTGGATCCTGCTCTCTCCTGAAGGAGGTGAATTGGTTCTCATCCCTAAAAAACCCGACGCCTGCTCTTCTCAGGATTTTAGACCTATTAGCCTTTAAAACTCTATTTATTAAATTTTCACCAAGATTCTTGTGCACAAGCTTAAGCTTTTAATTCCCTCTTTAATCTCTAAGCATAAAAATGGGTTTCTGCCCAGGAGGCAGATCCTGGATTCTGCTATTGTGGTTCATGAGAACATCCACTCCCTTTGTATTGATAAAAAACTGGGTTTTCTCCTGAAACTTAACGTAGTGAAAGCTTTTGATAGATTTAATTTGTATTTTCTTCTCAAAATCCTCAGGGCCTTTGGCTTCGGAGATATCTTCATCCAGATTATGGAGCAATTTGTTTCCACCCCTAAATTCTCTGTGTTGATTAATAGATCTGCCTTCGATTTTTTCTCTGGGCCTAGGGGCATTCGACAAGGGGATCCTCTATCCCATTTAATTTTCATTCTCATGAGCAAGGCTTTTAGTAGAATAATTCAGAGGGAGGTCAAAAAGGGCAATATTATGGGACATTGGCTCTCCTCTCAGGCCCCCACTTGCTCTCATCAACAATTTGTCGATGACACTCTGTTGATGGGGGGAGGTTCAATCAAAGAATCCAAAAATTTGAAAACAACTCTGAATATATATGAACATTGTTCGAGGCAAAAAATTAGCCTAGCTAAAAGCTCCATCTTCTTCTTTAACACCCCCGAGCACAAGAAAGATAAAATTGCCTTGATTATTGGTTGCAAAATTGGAACCTTGCCTGATTCCTATCTGGGCCTTCCCCTCTGCCAGGGCCCGAAACCTGACTCTTTTTGGGTGAATCTTATAGACAAATTCCAGAACAAACTGGTTGGATGGAAAGGCACCTTGATAAGCCAAGCGGGCAAGCTCCAACTACTCAAAGCCTCTCCTCGGTGCCTTCTAGTGTATGATATGAGTCTTTTCAAAATCCCAGCCAAAATTGCAGATAAATTGGAAAGAATTCAAAAAAAAAAGGACAGGAATTGAATCGAAAAATAGATTACACCTTGTGGCCTGGAATCAAGTCATCTTGCCAAAACTCATGGGAGCCTGGATATCCGGAATTTGAGAGACTTTAACAAAGCTCTTATGTATAAGCAGTTATGGAGATGTCTTAAGGAGACTAATGAATGGACTGATATATTCAAACTTAAGTACCACATCCCTGATATCCAAAACACTCTGGAAACTTATGAGCTCCCCAACGGGGTTTCAGATTTCTGGAGCAATTTCTTTGGCTCCTCCAAAGTTATCTTGCATGGTTGCAGATGGATGCTACGTAATGGTACCCAAATCAGGTTTTGGGATGACTAGTGGATCAGTCAGGACCCTCTATCGGACTCTGTTTGGGCTACCCCTACAAAGAATTATGCCTCACAAAAATTGGCACCTGGGTGGCTGATTACATTAGAAATGGAGAATGGTTGGACCTCTCTTCTATTGATATTGAACTGAGACCTATGCAACCTTGGTTAAATTGCATCCACATCCCCCACTCTCAAGGGGTGGATTAAGTGTTCTGGAACTTCTCCTCTTTTTGGAAGTTCAAAGTTGTTGATGCCTATAAGTTCTCCTCTAGATCCTTCTCCCCCCTTTTCGACAGGTATCTGGAACAAGCTCCTAATTCCTAAAATTAACATATTCTTTTGATTGTTTATGCAGAGGAAGATCTATACCATCGATAATATTTGCAGCAGAGGTATTCCTCCCTCTAACAGATGTTTTCTCTATAAAGAGGCAGAGGAAAATACTGGCCATCTTCTGCTGCATTGCGCCTATACCAAAGATATCTAGAATCACTTCCTTAACATTTGGAATATTGCCTAGGTCTTCCCTATTTCTACTCAGTGAATATGGTTTGAATTGAAATTCCCTTCTGATAATCAAACCTTAGATGTTCTTTGGAATCTTTCTCTTCCTCATATTGCATGGGGCATCTGGATAGAAAAAAGTAATAGAGTTTTTAGGGACTTGGATTCTCCTCCTTCTATTGTGGCTGTTAGAATACACAATTCTATCAAAGAGAACTTTCTCCACACCTGCCCCAATAGAAAGAATGAATCTCCCATTCCTACCCTCCAGGAGGATTGGGATACTATCAATCGGTGGTAAATTGAATGTAGCATTACCAACGTTGTCCACAAAACAAAGAAGTGCACACAAATTGTTGTTTTGCATCCTCCCCCTATGGGTTGGATCAAAATCAAAGTGGATGGGGTGGCTAAAGGAAATCCTGGGTTGGCCGGATGCGGGGGAGTGGCTAGGAATCACTCTGGTTTGCTGGTTTCCGCAGTGGCGCTCCCCCTAGGCACCCAGACTAACCATTACGCGGAAGCCAGTGCTGCCCACATTGGGCCACACATGGCTAAAAAAGTGGGGTTTACTAAAGTTTGGCTGGAGTTTGACTTGCTAAACACTGTCAACTACTTGAGTGGTCGCACGGATCCTAGCTGGACGATTGCCAGCCTGATCAAGGATTGCCAAAATATAATTAATGATCTGACAGATTTAAAAATATCGCACATATATTGGGAAGGAAATAAGGCAGCGGATCTACTAGCCAATCTAGCAGTGGAATACGTGGCAACCAACTGGTGGAGTAGCAGGGATTCTTTCCCCAATAATCAGTGAGATCTGGCACGCAACGATTACTGCATCATCAATGATCCCTCATCATGACATGACTGAGTTGATAGGAAAACAACTCTTTCTGGTTTTCCCTAATCAAAAATCGAGAAACCTCCTCGACGACTGGTTTTCCTATCTCATTGTGTTTCTTTTCTGCTACTGTTTTGATATCCTTTGGGCGTGGCTCATTTTCTACGACTGGTTGGTGATAGTGGCCTCCTATTATCTGGCGACTAGGGGCATAATGGGAGGGGATAAGAATAGGCAACAACCCTCTATTTGCGAGAAGTGGAAAAAGAATAAAGATGTCTTGCAGGAAGTTGTTGATGGTGGTCTCATCCCCTACCTGGATAGGCTTGATGGCCCCTCTCCTCTAATTACGGAGGCCTTTGTTAACGGATGGGAAAAAGGGAGTCTTGGGGCTTATGTGTTCAATATCAGATTAATCAAGCTCTCATGGGGACGGTCACTGGTCTGGCTACGATTGGAAGAAGGTTTTACAAGGACAGAAAAACTGGGGAGGAGGACTTATCGAGCTTCTTTGACAAAGACAAGGAGCACTCCAGAGTCACCAAGATGGTCGATGGCAGCTACAATAGGAAAGACCTCATGGCCCCATGGGCTGATATGGCTGAGTTTATAATGAGATATATCACCCTTGATGGCAGGTATGAAAGCCTCTTCTCCTACCATTTCACTATTTAAAATCATTTCCCCCATGGTAAAGTTATCTTTGTTCCCTACTATCTTCCCTCCTCCCTTGAGAATAGCCTATAAAAGCACCTAGAAACCCTATCAATGATGTTCTTCATGAAGGACTTATCGTCCTTATCATGGAACACGCCAAATCCCTTGAAATTTTCCCCTGGAATCATTGAGTTTGGTCTGCAGACGGATGTCCAAGAGGTCTCTGACTTGGAGATGGACCAAGATGATAGTGGGGTTCCTGTTGATGACCCTGAATATGAACCTGCAGATGAAAAGGAAAAGATGGTCACTCCTGAGATGGTCAACAACAAGAACCCTCCCAGATGGGTAGCTAGTAAATACAAAACCAACAACAAGCTGATCTCCAAGGCCGAACCCCTCACCAAAAAGAAAAAGCTAGTGGCGAAGGATCACAGCCCAAAGATTACGGACCAAGGGATTAAACTGGACATCCCTATCAATGTCTAGAAAGATAAACATTGGAAAGATGGTATTATGATGAATCTTGTCATGGAAGCCACCAAAATCTAGGAGCACGACTGGGAGTGGGTTGAGTGCGAAATCGACTCCCTCAAGACAAGGGTAAATAAATTATTGACATTTTCACTGCTTCCCCTGAACCCAGCAAGCTAGAAAAGCTCATGATCATGACTCAAAAATTCTCACAGAATGTTGAGATAATAAAATGTAACAATGAACAGAGAATTGATAAGGTGGAACAATCCATGGCTGAGATTAAGAAAAATCTTAAGCATCTGGTCAACATTAGTAAAGAAGCCACGAACAACAACATTGAGGGGCTTGAAAAGATTAACGAGATGGTTGTTGATTGTAGATCCTTCCATAGTGACCCAGTGAAAGAACTTGAAGGAGATAATGTGACTGCTAGAGACAACAAAACCACTGGACCCAGTTCGAGAACCAGGAGCAGAAGCAACAAAAAGGGTACCTCCAGATTCATCATGGAAGAACTTGAGGAAATCAACAGGTTTTCCATCCAAAAATACAAGGATCTGGAGCTCTCGCTCAACTGAGATTTTTTTTGCTTTAGCTTGTTTGTCTGCATTTTTTGTCTTTATTTTTGTTCGGGGTTGATCCCCTATTTTGTTGTTGTTTCTTGCCGGATTGGCTGTTGGCTGGCTGTTGTAAAAATTTAGGTTTCGGGTCCTTGTAAAACCCGTTTATCCTTAATGAAAACAATAATTTGGAAAAATTCACGTTAGTAAAAGAGAAATGACAAATTTTATGGTCCTATTGAATGATACCAACAATATTTATACAGTGTATATTAATTTCTAACTACCTATAACATGGATAACTAACTAAACCAGTGGCAAAACTAAACAACGCAATATTGGGTTATGCTAGCATTCCATCCTTATTATGTTGTTCTTGTTAATGTACACCCCTAAAACATCAAATTTCACCTTTCCAAGGGACCCTAGGCTCTTAAGATTTACATCACACAAACAAAACATGTTGATTGCACATAATAGATACATTGTCTTGACAAGACATTTCTTTGATGAAATAAATCTTGAATTAGGTGGAGTGTCATCTGCTTGTCTTTTAACCCTTAAAAGGGTGTAGCATTGAGTTAGAATACAATCTCTTTGAATTCTTGAATCATAGATTCCCAAATTATTAGACAATAATCCAAACTAAGTTGAAATTCATAGATTATCAATGGAGCATTATTTTATTACATTGTTTAAATAGCTGGTTATTGTAGTTCTATTGCAAGTGATTGATTATTACAATTATAGCCCATGATATATATCAATAGTATTTTCTCTATTTGAAATATTTGTGTTTCATCAATGAATAAAAAATCAAACATTTTATGTTTCAAGGTGGTATTGGAGCCACTTATCCCTTATAACTGATTATGATCCCTACCATTTACCACCTTCGTTAAACTATTTCTAATGAATAAAACCAATCATTTTTCATGCATGTAGATATGAACATCAATATTAAATAAAAATCAAGTTAAACTTGAACCTTCCCGAGCTTTCCCTAGTAGACATTGTATGGTTACCTAATAGTGGATATTTTGTGTGAGTCTTGTTATCACGTAGAAATGCACCCTAACTATGTTACAGACATATCTTTCCTAGTGAAACATGCAAACAATCCTAAGGTTGTGGGTATCATTCAAATTTGGAGTGAAAATATATATGATATATATTATCATTTTACCATCTTAAATCACTTTAGGCACGGCAAAGTTATTTCGATTCCTTTCTATATAGTTTCTTCTTTGGAGAATAGTATAGAAAAATATGCTGAGAATCCGAATAATCCGGTCCTCCATGAAGGGCTTATTGTGCTCATTATGGAGTATGCCAAAGCCCATGAATTTGTGCCCTCTCTCGCTAAGAAAAGCTAAATCCCTATTACTAATGTTCAAGATGTTTGTGATACGGATTTCGAGATGGAGGATAGCGGGAGCACCAAACCTCTTATTGACCCTGATTACAAGCCGGTTGAAGAGGGTGAGATGTTGGTCACTCCTGGAACCCATAGCAGCAATAACCCCCCCTGAAGGGCTGCAAGTAAGTATAAATCGACTAGAAAGTTGGTCTCTCAAACTGAGCCTTATTCCAAAAAGAAGAAATTGGTTTCTAAAGACTATGGTCCCAAGACCTTGGACCAGGAAATCAAATTGGGCATTCCTCTTCATGTCCTGAAGGAGAAGCAGGGGACTCGGCCTAAAGATGTGGATAGTGGCTTACAGAAGTAAAGTACTCTGATGAATTTGGTGATGGAAGCGACTAGAAGCCATGAGAACTACTGGAAGTGGGTGGGGAAGGAGATTGATACCCTCAAAGAGGGGATTAAGGAGATAATTGATATCTTCACTGATTCGCCTGAGCCTAACAAAATGAAGAAGATCAAAGTCATGAACTAGAAGCTTTACCATGGTGTGGAGGTTATGAAATGTAATCATGAGCAAAGAATTGAGAAGGTTGAGCAGTCTATGGAGGAGATCAAGAACAACCTTAATGATTTGGTTGACATAAGCAAGGAGGCCATGAGAAATAGTATGGAGGGGCTGGAAAAGATCAATGCCATGGTGGTGGAGTACAGATCCAATCCTATTGACAGTGATTATCCTGGTGATAGTAACAGAAAGAAAGATCTAGGCGGCGAAGACTCTGTTGTGGGTGGCAATAAAACTAAGGGCCCTAGTTCCAAGACCAGAAGTAGGAGTAGCAATAAGGGTACCTCCAGGTTCATTATGGAGGACTTGAAGGAAATCAACAAGATTAGCATCCAAAAGAACAAGGAGGTGGTGCACTCGCTTAATTGAGTGTTTTTCTGTGCTTTGTTTTGTTGCCTATTATTTCTTTTTGCTTTTGAGCTTGGTCTGCGGTGTTCCCCTGTTTTGCTATTGGTTTCTGTTTGGTTGGCTGATGGCCAGTTTCAGTAAAACTCTTGGTTTCGGGTTCATGTAAAACTCGTTTATCTTTATCAAAAACTAAAATATTGTTATTTTAAATATTATATTAATTTTATTAAATTTTATTAATAATGTTATTTTATTAACAATTTTTTTAATTATTAAATTTCACGAGGATAACTCTAACCTAACTAAATAATGTTATTAATTTATCTTTTTTGCAATATATATATTTTAAAAATTTTACAAGATATAAATTAAGTTTAATCCTTAAAATTTATTTAATATATTATTATAATTAAGTTTATAATTCAATGAGAGATGGGATTATGGTTAAGTTAGGGTTATATTTAAAAGTGGTGTTAGGTTAGGTTTAAGTTAAATCTTGAGTTGATTGTTATGTTAAGGTTCAATTAGAGATATGGCTAGACTTTTTAAGCTTAGTAGGGTTGGTGTAGTATAGATAAACATGAAAATTCTTATATTATTATATTATTTTTAATTAGAATACATATTAAATTATTATTATATTTTATTAACATATTCATAACATATTATTTTTTTATTATATTAATAATATTATTTTATCATAAATTATTTATATTATAAATTACATGAGGATAATCCTAACCTAACTAGAATAATTTTTTTAATATTATAATAATGAAAGTATTGTTATTCTAAATATTATAATATTTTTATTATTATATTAATAATGTAATTTTATTATCAAATATTTATATAGTTAAATTACATGACCATAACACTATTTAATTAAATTTAATATATTATTAATTATTATTATTATTATATTATATTGATTTTAATCTAATGAAAAATTACAAGATATATAAGACATAAATATAGAGAGTACTTTAGTGAAAAATAAAACTATATTAATTTAAATCTTGTCAATGTTCCATTCCTAGGATAGTGAGTGGTTAATTTCAAGAGAAAATTTAGATAGTGGATTTGTGAAATCCATCCATAAGATCCAATTTTTTTAAGACAATTAATTATTTGCTTAAAGAGAAGACAATATTTATTTTACCTACCCTTGTTAACCATTGGATCACTTGTTTGCGAGGGTACATAATTTTAGTGGAAAATTGTAGAAACAAATCTTGGAAAATCTTAACTACCCTATAAAACCATTGGATGAGGAGATGTGCAAGTCATTGAAAATTTATACTTTTGGTTCGCTTTAAAAATAAAATAATATTCATTTTACCTATCCTTGTTAACCATTGCATCACTTGTTTTCTACAGGACATAAATTTAGTGGGAAATTATATAAATAATTTTTTTGAAAATCTTAAATACCCTAAACAATTATTTGAAAATAATGTGCCTTAAAAATAAAACAATTATTCTCTTACCTACCCTTCTTAACTATTGGACAACTTGTTAGAAACCATCATTTTCCCTACCTACCCACTATCTTCTACTTTGAGTAATTTTCACTTACTTGTTCCATTTATAAGTTTCTCCAGTATATCCTGCTCTATCTCATAGGCTTCACTTGTTCGAAGGCCATTGTGGTTGTGAAGGCCATTGGAAATCCAAACTTAATGTGATGACAGGTAATGAAAGGCCTTGCAATGCAGGTGGACTTGACAGGGGTTAAAATGAGGCAGGAGACAATGTTAAATTTGGATCCCCAAATGGCTCCAAACTTAACACTGTCCCCTGCGTCATGGTAACCTCCAGTCAGGTCCACTTGCATTGCAAGGCCTTCCATTATCACTCATCACTCATTTGCAGAAGAAGAAAAAAGAAAACGAAAAATAGGAAGCAAGAACAGTACACCAGAGTCTCTTCTCCACCCAATGCGTTTATTGGCAGGGAACTTCCCAGAGCGCAGGCCTTCAAAGAAAAGAATGGCTTCTCTATACTTATGCAAACCAACAGGCCAAGCTCATTGATGAGCCAAATAGGGTTATTGTTGATCGTTGTGTAGTTTCAGAGTCTTATTCCTGATTTTATTGTATGTGATGAGCTTCACTTTACGAAATACTGTTTCAAAGTGAACAAGTTTATCGTTCAATTATTCTTGATTTTGAAAGAGAAGAAGAACTGGAGTGAACCTTCGATTTATTTATTCTGCACCGTAATAGAGGAGGTTTTTAATATATCAAATACACTCATCTATTGATGAAGATATATCATCAAATACACTCATCTATTGATGAAGATATTTAAGAGAGGAGAACAATATGCATTATAATGATAAAGATTAGTAGTTGTGATATTGATCTCATTGAAAAAAGAATGAAATAAGTTTGTTCTACAACGAATTTTGAATTTCATTTTGGGAGCAGTAAAATGTATTTCTGATACCTCTAAATGATTTTTTTTTTTTTAAACTAGAGCTTTAAATTGGAATTTTCTATAAAAGAGAATGTTTTGATCTTTTGACATCCATTTCCAACCTTCCTTCGAGTTTAATTAAAAGTGAAACATTTCCGAAAACATCATGTTACATGAGATAATATTTATTATGGACAAAATTGTCATTTTGTGATTCATAAATATTTCATCCTCTATCTACTAAAGGGGATGCTAAATTTTGCCAATACTTTTGCATGAGCAACTGTGCAAATGAATCAGTATAAATGAGATATGTGAGCTCATTGAATAAATGGGGAAATACCTAAATGTCAAAGGTGCTGTATGTTATTTATAGAAACGTTATTATTAAACGATATAGTTTTCAAAAGCTGTGACAGGTTACATTTAAATGATCGCTGTTAGTGAGTATTGGGTAGGAGCCTGAAAACGTGACTGGTGGCTAGTTTTTTATTTTTTATTTTTCAATGATATAATGTTAATTTGTTAAGCTCGACATCAATGGCCATTCCCCATGCAATAGACAGGCTTGTTAATTTAATTTGTTAATTTGTTTTTTAATTAGAACTTTAAATTTGATTTTTCTCTAAGAGAGATTGTTTTGATCTTTTCACATCCATTTCCAGCCTTCATTGGTGTTTAATTAAAAGTGAAATGTTTCTGAAAACATTATGTTACATGAGATATCTTGTACCTCATTTAAAATTTTAGATTTATTGTGGTATATAGTTTATGGTGCATTCTAATGGTGGTGTTGCCATTCATAACATATTTTCAACCCCAACCTCTTATAGAAGTTAGAGGATGACAATAACTAACTCTTTGTGAATCTTTTTCCAAAAACCTTAACATTAGGACAAGTCTTTAATTAAATGCGAGTTATGGATTCTAAAAGGCAAATCCCTTGTTGAAGGCATGGAAACCTCTTCATCAAATTCGAATTGTGGGCAACTCCACATCTAATTAAGGATGAGAAGATATCAGTTGATTTGTTTCTTCCATAAATTTTGTATCTAATCCGCATACAAGAGGCCAAGGAGGAGAATAAATCCTTTATGCAAACCCTACCTTTCTAGTGCATGTGGAAACCCTTATAATCTTCACTGACTCAACTCCTTATGACTCCAAGGTTGAACACGATGACAAGAGAGGAAAGCAAAGGCTTCCTTGTGCACACTAAATTGCAAGCTTCCAATCAAAGATCCAATTGCTATTCTATTCATACTAAGCAAGAAAGTTATTTCCATATGTGTATTACTCATCTTTCTCCCCATCCATAGAAACCTACTTCTTCCCACTTCTCCATTGTATTGCATGTCCATGCTTGTGTTTAAATATGCGAATATGGTTTCTATATGGAATGGGTATTTAGCACTTTTAAAAAACGAATAGATGTGAATGCAATATCCAGGTATGACAATTTTTGGTTCATTTTGTGGAATACAAATTTAATTCCTCTAACTTCATTTTCGTTCAATATTTTGTGAGTCTTGTAGATAATCATAGGGAAACATATTCTCAATTTTACAATATCATGACTATTACATATTTTTATTATTTTTGATTTATAAACAAATGTTATGGCTAATCCTTGGAATTGATCCTTTATAGTTGATGCCTTTATTAGTCCATAATAGCTATAATAAGAATCTCTCATTCCAAAAGCATTTTTACTTTTAATTGGCAAGTTTTTGTGTCTCCTAATGACTACATTTAATATATTACAAGTTTATAATTTAAAATGTTGCAGCCTCTAATATTATTCTTAGACTATTAGTTCCATCTTTAATGGGCTGGTTCAAATGATTTACACCTTCCTTCATAGGCCATGATCATTTTCAAGCTCTATTCCATAATAATTTTGAATATATGGTGGGCATCTAGTTGAGCTTTAAATGAAAATCAAAGAAGACACTAGAAGTCTTATTGGATCCAATGAGTTAGACATTTAGGCACTACAAAATATTTTTTAATTATTGTTTTGGTTTCATTTGAGTAATTGTCCAGCTACTCGACTACACATTTCAAGAAGTATTGAACCTTGTTAAAATTGACATCTAATGAGGATCATTGAGGATGTTGAAGAATTATATATATTATTTCTCATGACCATTTGGAATCATTAGAGAAAGAAATGAAAAATTCAAGCTAAGGTTAGAAGTCTAAGCTTATGCTTGAGAAGGATGGTTTGAGATGGAGTTTATAGTTAACGATGGCTTATATAACATTTCTTATTCCTCTACAACCTAAACAATATATTGTTGTGGTATATTATGGCTTATTTGAGAATTCAATATATGGCCCAAATAATATTTTAAATGTTGGTTATTCCCCTTCTTTAAGGGATTTCCTAGGGTATATGTTTTAATAGTATTGGTAGCATACTTGGATATCCCTTATGTCTTCATGCTATGATTGTATCTGATATTTTCTCCAACTACTTCCTTATCCTTGCCATAGTAGATGGGAATAAATTTGATTCTTGTGCCTACCCTTGAGAATGATGACATGAGAAGTTTACAATAATTTAGAATGATCATGAGGTTATGGTAAATGATTATTTTTTTAGAATCACCCTTGAATAATACGAGGAATCAATATCTTGAGTAATATTGTTATCTATTATTTTGCTTCTTTTTATAGGTTTAACCATTCTCCAACAATAAACTCTTTGTAGGTTAAGATCACAACCACTTTTTGACCAAACTAGGACATAGAAATCTATATTTCTTGCAAAATCTTCATTGTCAACACCTTTAGCAATTGAATATTTATTTTTATTTTTTCAAATGATATGAAATAGTGATTTTTTAGATTGTTTTTTTTTTATATTATAGTAATAGGATAAGAAAAATTATAAGAAAAATTAAGCATTAATTTGTGAGCTTTTCATGTAACTTATATTAAATAATTTCTAATAGGTAACAAGAATGATACTTGGGATGGTGGTACCAATACTGCCAATGGTTTTTTTGTCACCTCCGACAAAACTAGGGACGTTGAGGGCCCCAATAATAAGATTCCCTTTGTGGAATGCAACAAGAAATGGGCCTCTCTTTTTTCCTCAAAGCTTAAAGGCAACGTCATTTCGTCGGTACCACATAAGGTTGACTGGGACTCTGGTGCTTGCTCCATCACCATTTTGGATTGTATTGTTGATCAGAATATGGCTCATATGCATCTGGTCTTGGTTGGAAAATTTATAGGCCCGCGTCCTAATATTGAGGTTCTCAATTCTTGGGTGGTGAGGAAATGGAAAGGTAAAGGTCAAACCGATGTTGTGGCTATGGCTGGTGGCTTTTTCTCCTTTTCTTTCTCTTCTGAAGAATATTTTTGATCTATTCTGGCAAGAGGTTCCTAGATTCTAGGAAAAGCTTCATTGGGCCTCAAAAAATGGGAACCAGGGTTCAATCCCAAAGACTGGGAATGCAATGAAGCCCCTATCTAGGTCAGACTGCCATGTTCACCCATGGAATTCTGGGGAGAAGAAATTTTTGTAGGTATTGCCGCCTGCTTCGGGGATCTGATCTCTATCGACCAAATGACTACAACAAAAAGACAACTAGTCTATGACAGACTGTGTGTTAACATCAAACAATCCTCTAACCTACCTTATAAGGTAGATCTCCTCTCTAATCTCGACAGATGGGTGCAAAAAGTTGAGAACGAATCCATCTCCTTTGCGTGTTTCCACTACAAAAAACTTGGTCACTGGGCTAGACAGTGCCCGTCTAAGCGTAAGAAGGAATGGAGAAAAAGGAATGAGTCGCCCCTGGAAAAGGTGGATGCCCTAGCTGCAGTGCCTCCCTCGACTATTTCGGACTTAGTTCTGGTTGTCTCTTGTCCTGAGCTAGTCTTTCCAACTGACCTTGACCTGGACATCTCGGACCCTGGGGAGATTGTTGGGGTTCCCTCTTCCTCTGATGGGGTTTCCCCAACCTCCCCTGGTTCTGCCCAAGATATTCCCATTCAGTTGACTGTTGATATGGATAACTCTCTTGAGTTGAATGCAGAGACTAACCCCTTGCAAAATCCTCCTCCTAAAGACCCCGCTCCTTTTATTGAGGTCAAGCGAAAAACAGAAGAAGGAACTCCCCTATTGGCCAAATTACCGTGTCTCCTGGGGGGTTCCTAACCATAAATAGACAAAGAGCGGATTGTGGATCGGATTCAAAGCGGGTGGGGAGACCTTCTAATGCAGTTAACAGAGAAAGACAGAGTCGGGTTGCCATTGCTGTTGGAGCCCAGAGAACTTTACCAGAAATGGGGATGGGATCCACCCCTCATGCTAAATAAAGGTTATCTCTTGAAATATAAGGGGATTAAAACACCCCCATAAGCATGACCTACTTTCTAATTTGGTCAGAGATTACAAGCCTAATATTTGTCTTGTCCAAGAAATGAAAATGTCTGGTAGTAAAGTGGAAACACTCAAACTAGTGATTTTTGGAGATTGTGGTGTTCACTATGTTGATGTTGATGGTGCTTCTGGTGGTATTGCCACCCTTTGGAATCCAAGACTGCTTTGTGGTAAGGTGGTCCTCTCTTCTCCCAATTACATTGCCACTAGATTCTTTAATCTTAAGGATGGATCCTCCTGGATCATTTCCAACATCTATGCTCCTAATGGGAGATTAGCTAGGAAATCTCTATGGTCTTCCATTTGCCTTTCTAGATCTCTCTTACCCAATGAGAAATGGATCCTTCTAGGTGATTCCAATACTCCTCTTTCTAATCTGGAAAAATCTGGTGATTTGCCAATTTCTATTGATAGTAGATAAGACTTGGTTGGCATGATCAACTCATTGAGCCTTTTAGCTCTTGATCTCACTAGGGCTAAATTGACTTGGTCCAATGGACACAGTGGGGAGGATCTTATTCAGGTCAAGCTTGTCAGGGGCCTTATTTCTCCAGATTGGCTTCGGTTGGCTTTCTGCAAACCCAATGCCCTAGCCTGTGTTGGATCAGATCACTTTCCCATTTTCCTGTCAGTCTCTCCGTTGTTTGGCAGAAAGGCGTACTGCTTCAGATTTGAAAAAATGTGGCTCATGGCCCCGAAAATCCAAGATAAAATTTTGGAATCGTGGAGTATTAATATCCAGGGAATGACTATGTTTAGAATAGTCAACAAGCTTTCCAATGTTAAGTCTAATATCCAACACTGGAATAAATCCACTTTTGGCAACATCTTCAAAGCTAAAGAGAAGCCCAAACTAGAACTTGCGGAGGTTCAAGAGCATATCCAAGCTTATGGGTTTGATATTGATGTTTCGAATAAAGAAATTGATATTTTGACCAAATTGCATGACATTATCTCCAAAGAAGAAGAATATTGGAAGCAAAGATCTAGAGCCTTATGGATCAAAAGCGGTGACAAAAACACTAAGTTCTTTCATATGACGACTCTTAAGAACAGGGCTACCAATAGAATAAACAAAATTCAGATTGGACAGAGATGGGTTGATAAGCATGATGAGATCTTTTAGGAAGCCATCAATTTTTTCTCCAATCTCCTTTCTGTGGAAGATCCCCTGGATCCTTCAGCTCAGTTTGAAATCTTGCAGGAAATTCCCTACATCATCTCTAGGGACATGAACTTGGAGCTTACCAAAATCCCCTCCCCTGAAGAAGTTCACAATGTTGTTTTCTCTTTTGAAGGTAACAAGGGCCCTAGATTATACCTTGTGGCCTGGAATCAAGTCATCTTGCCCAAACTCATGGGAGCCTGGATATCCAGAATTTGAGAGACTTTAACAAAGCTCTTATGTCTAAGCAGTTATGGAGATGTCTTAAGGAGACTAATGAATGGACTGATATATTCAAACTTAAGTACCACATCCCTGATATCCAAAACACTCTGGAAACTTATGAGCTCCCCAACGGGGTTTCAGATTTCTGGAGCAATTTCTTTGGCTCCTCCAAAGTTATCTTGCATGGTTGTAGATGGATGCTACGTAATGGTACCCGAATCAGGTTTTGGGATGACTAGTGGATCAGTCAGGACCCTCTATCGGACTCTGTTTGGGCTACCCCTACAAAGAATTATGCCTCACAAAAATTGACAACTAGTCTATGACAGACTATGTGTTAACGTCAAACAATCCTCTAACCTACCTTATAAGGTAGATCTCCTCTCTAATCTCGACAGATGGGTGCAAAAAGTTGAGAACGAATCCATCACCTTTGCGTGTTTCCACTGCAAAAAACTTGGTCACTGGGCTAGACAGTGCCCATCTAAGCGTAAGAAGGAATGGAGAAAAAGGAATGAGTCGCCTCTGGAAAAGGTGGATGCCCTTGCTGCAGTGCCTCCCTCGACTATTTCGGACTCAGTTCTGGTTGTCTCTTGTCCTGAGCCAGTCTTTCCTACTGACCTTGACTTGGAAATCTCGGACCCTGGGGAGATTGTTGGGGTTCCCTCTTCCTCTGATGGGGTTTCCCCTACCTCCCTTGGCTCTGCCCAAGATATTCCCATTCAGTTGACTGTTGATATGGATAACTCTCTTGAGTTGAATGCCTAGACTAACCCCTTGCAAACTCCTCCTCCTCAAGACCCCGCTCCTTTTATTGAGGTCAAGCCCAAAAACAGAAGAAGGAACTCCCCTATTGGCCAAATTACCGTGTCTCCTGGGGGGTTCCTAACCATAAATAGACAAAGAGAAGATTGTGGATCGGATTCAAAGTGGGTGGGGAGACCTTCTAATGCAGTTAACAGAGAAAGACAGAGTCGGGTTGCCATTGCTGATGGAGCCCAGAGAACTTTACCAGAAATGGGGATGGGATCAACCCCTCATGCTAAATAAAGGCTATCTCTTGAAATATAAGGGGATTAAACCACCCCCATAAGCATGACCTACTTTCTAATTTGGTCAGAGATTACAAGCCTGATATTTGTCTTGTCCAAGAAATGAAAATGTCTGGTAGTAAAGTGGAAACACTCAAACTGGTGATTTTTGGAGATTGTGGTGTTCACTATGTGGATGTTGATGGTGCTTCTGGTGGTATTTCCACCCTTTGGAATCCAAGAATGCTTTGTGGTAAGGTGGTCCTCTCTTCTCCCAATTACATTGCCACTAGATTCTTTAATCTTAAGGATGGATCCTCCTGGATCATTTCCAACATCTATGCTCCTAATGGGAGATCAGCTAGGAAATCTCTATGGTCTTCCATTTGCCTTTCTAGATCTCTCTTACCCAATGAGAAATGGATCCTTCTAGGTGATTCCAATACCCCTCTTTCTAATCTGCAAAAATCTAGTGATTTGCCAATTTCTATTGATAGTAGATAAGACTTGGTTGGCATGATCAACTCATTGAGCCTTTTAGCTCTTGATCTCATTAGGGCTAAATTCACTTGGTCCAATGGACATAGTGGGGAGGATCTTATTCAAGTCAAGCTTGTCAGGGGCCTTATTTCTCCAGATTGGCTTCAGTTGGCTTTCTGCAAACTCAATGTCCTAGCTTGTGTTCGATCAGATCACTTTCCCATTTGCCTGTCAGTTTCTCCGTTGTCTGGCAAAAAGGCGTACCCCTTCTGATTTGAAAAAATGTGGCTCATGGCCTCGAAAATCCAAGATAAAATTTTGGAATCGTGGAGTACTAATATCCAGGGAACGACTATGTTTAGAATAGTCAACAAGCTTTCCAATGTTAATTCTAATATCCAACTGTGGAATAAATCCACTTTTGGCAACATCTTCAAAGCTAAAGAGAAGCCCAAACTAGAACTTGTGGAGTTTCAAGAGCATATCCAAGCTTATGGGTTTGATATTGATGTTTCGAATAATGAAATTGATATTTTGACCAAATTGCATGACATTATCTCGAAAGAAGAAGAATATTGGAAGCAAAGATCTAAAGCCTTATGGATCAAAAGCGGTGACAAAAACACTAAGTTCTTTCATATGATGACTCTTAAGAACAGGGCTACCAACAGAATAAACAAAATTCAAATTGGACAGAGATGGGTTGATAAGCATGATGAGATCTTTTAGGAAGACATCAATTTTTTCTCCAATCTCCTTTCTGTGGAAGATCACCTGGATCCTTCAGCTCAGTTTGAAATCTTGCAAGAAATTCCCTACATCATCTCTAGGGACATGAACTTGGAGCTTACCAGAATCCCCTCCCCTGAAGAAGTTCACAATGTTGTTTTCTCTTTTGAAGGTAACAAGGGCCCTGGACTTGATGGCTTCCCTCTTTTTTTTTTCTTTCAAACCTTTTGGCATATTATCTTCTCTGATGTGGTCGCTGCTGCTCAATATTTTTTTGGATCCTGCTCTCTCCTGAAGGAGGTGAATTGGTTCTCATCCCTAAAAAACCCGACGCCTGCTCTTCTCAGGATTCAAGGGCTATTGCGTGATGGGACAAGAGACTGGATATGACAATGTAAAGCAGGAACATGGCATGAGGGACATGTCAAGAGGTGTTTGAAACCATGTTTAAATTTTGCGTCCTTATGTCAGATCAAGATCAAAGAATGAAAAAGAGTGTATGGATAGTGATAAGATATGGATAGGATAAGCAAGACCAAGAATGGATAAGGGACATGGATTGAAGGTTGAGATTGGCTAAGGGACAGTGGCAGAAAGTTGCAATAAGCCAGGGAATATGGATGAAAGGTTGTAATAAGCAAATGGGTAAATGACCAAAAGCTATGATAGACTAAAAGCTGCAAACAAGATGCATGATGCTCATGATGATCCTCAGCCTTGTCAAGATCAAATGTGGAAAGGGAAAATGAACATGAGGGATGATAGGACAAGGAAGGGTAATGACATGGTATGATAGGATAATGAAGGGCAATAGGATATGAAGGAGGAAAACTGCCCCCAAGTGTGATTGTGCAAGAAGTTCATAAATTACGCATGATGCCTGTTTGCCAGGTTTTCATCACGGTACTTGCCCAAGGCGCCTGTTTGCCAGGTTTTCACCAGTGGACGAATTATTTTTGCTTTACTTATTTTTTTCTTGTCTTTTTTTTTTTTTTCACTTTTTTTGAGCTTTTTGATTTTTTTGAGTTTTTCAATAGAAGATGGACACATGATAGGGGATGGAAGAAGGACTCAAGCGTCTTTTTGTTTGGATAGTAGCCTTGAAAGAAAAAAAAAAAATGGACCATGACCTTTGAAAGTATGCTCAAAGACGTTGGTAGGACAAGGACATGGAAAACGAGATGAAACTAAGGCAAGGATTTATGCAAATGATTGGACCAAAGGGATCGAAGGATGGAAAATATGCATTGGATAATGGATAGGGTATTGGAAGAATTGGGCTTGAGTGGATGGAAATGTTGGCAAGATCGACATTGGCGCACACCTTGAGGGGTGATGGACTGATGGAGGAAAGACGTATTTTGGATATTGAGATTTGGATGGAGGAATAGCTTGGGATTTTGGGACATAAGGGCCCAAAATGGATGATGAAGGTGATGAAGGAATAGATTTGAGAGGTTTGGATGGAGGAATAGCAATTTTGGATGCCAATTTTGATGTTTCTTTAGGCTTTTGTGCTTCAAGAAGCCGCTTAGGGATCCACATGGTTTTTGATTTTTCATGCTTTTGTGGTTCCTTGGAGTGCATTGCTTGCACAAGGGATTTAGGAACCCATATATATTTTGACTTTGCTTTATTTTGCTCAGTGGGCCTTTGTGGCCTTTTGGATATTTCCTTTTCTTTATAGATCATATTGCTCTTTCTTTTGACATGTCGATTATATTGGACATGTTGATCCTTGAATACATGTGGATTGCTAGACTTATGACTTTTATACTTGGCATCCAAATTGCTTGGAAGAGGGAATGAATTTCGATGTGGATGGGAATGATATGGAGGCCTGTGGGATGGATGGAAGGTTCTCCAAGATGTGTGCCTTTGCTGATGTTGCATAGGAGATGGAGGGATATAGGGACCTAGAATGGATGGAAGCGATGATGGGGAAGGTGGACATTTGGATTTTGACTTTGAAGGGATACCAACGCCTTGAGTGTGAGCTCTGTAGCCATGACCATTAGTATACTCTTTGATATGAAGGGGTTCTTTCTTGTGAAGGTCTACCCCTTTGTCTTTATGAATATCTTGACTTGTAGGAGACTCTTTTCTTTGGGAAGAAGACACGAGTTCATTATGAGGTGGATGTGATATGAGAGAAATAATGAGATCTTGAAGTGGATTGGATTGCACCAAAGTGGAAGAACCCATTATGCATGTCGAGGGTTCATGAACATCTTGCACTGACACGTTAGAATCATGAGAGGTATCAGGATCATGAGGGGGATTAGGATTATGTGGTGGACATGGTTCAATGACAAGCTCTTCAAGAGATGAAATGGGAGAAATAATGGGATCATCAAAAGAAATGAGACCTTGGAGTGTATATGGAGCATTAAGACAAGGAGATGGAGGAACAAAAGGATCTTGTGGAAGATGTGAAGGAAGAATTTGATCTTGACAAGGAGGAAGATCATTGGAATCCTCTTTAAAGGTGCTTTGCACTAGACTTTCAATGGGATCATCGGAAAGGATGGAAGGGATATCTGGAATGTCAATGGGATCTGAAAAGACATTTTGTTCATGAAATGGAAGGGGATCATTTGGGATTGGATGGACTAGAATATCTTGATCTTGCTCAGGGAATGGAGTGTCAATGGGACTTTGGATAGGATGGACAAGAATAGGGGAATCATTGTGAGTGTCTGGGGAAATGGGATCCTGGTCAACAATTGGATGGGATGATAAGGTTTCAGGATCTTGATCTTGATCTGTTTCAACACGCGTTTCTCCATGCTCTAAATTATCCTCTTGACATGGGGTTGGACTTTGGATATGCATGGAGGATTCTGACAAGGAATCAATGTTTTGGCATGAAGGAAATGCACTTTGAACATTTGTGATGGATTCTGGCAAGGAATCAATGCTTGAACATGAGGAAGAGGGACTTCGAATGGGGTCCTCTAAAATAGGTAATGGCAATAAAGTGCATTGTGGCATTGGGTCTTGTATTTCTGAAACATGACAAGGATGTGCATCATGAATTGGATTATCTTGGCAATCAATTATGGATAGCTCTTGGATAATTGCATCCTTGGGTGCATTGTTTGATGAGGACAATATAGAAGGTTCTTGGGAAACTTCTAGAGGTGTAGGGATAGATGCCACTGGAGAGTCAATTTGTTTGTGAGGGGATGAGGCATTGCTAGACATAATTGTATTATCTTGATCTTCCTCAAAGAATTCACTTGGTCGTTTCCTTAAGATCATTGCAATAAAGCCACCTTTCTTTCGAGGTTTTGACATAGTTGTATTTGGAATTTGAACTTGTTTGGAAAGGAGTTGGTCTTGGTCTGATGTCATGTTTTGATGTTGAACTAGATGTTGATCAAATTGGTTTGACATGTTCAAAATTCAGCTTGGTGCATGTTGCAAGCTTTGTTTTTGAATGTTTGGTTGTGGTTGTTGACATTGATATGTTGATTGAACTTGTCGATATTCCACCATTGGTTGAACTATTTGTTGACATTGTATAGTTGGTTGGACATATTGTTGAAATTGAACCATTGGTTGCGTTTGTTGAATATGTTGGAGTTGTTGAACAATTGGTTGTATTGGTTGAAAATCTGATTGATAGTAAACACCTTCTTGTTCTTGTTGTGAAGGCACATAATGTTGTTGTCTCTTTTCTTGAAATTGTTTCATCATCTCTATTTGTGAGAGGAGAGCGGGTATGTCTGATCGTTCAAGAAGAGATCTTACATCAATTGGCTCAATATTTGGATTTCGACCTGGAAATTTTCGAAACACTTTAGACATTTGTGATCTATTCTTCGCAATGTTTTTCACTCTTTGTTCCAAAATCTCTTGTTCTTGAGCTAGTTTCTCCTCTAGTTTTTGTATTTGGAGACTTGTTTCATCATAAAAAGTTTGATCAATGTTGCTTTGTTGTTGGGTTGGATAGAATTGTGATTGCATTGTCGGTTGATATGTCAAACTTTGTTGCATCATTGGTGCTTGGAATCTTGTTTCAATAGACATGTCACTATGCAAATGCAATATTTTTGGAATTTTTCAAGGATAATATATGATATGCAACTAAATGCGAACTAAATGAATGAGAATGCAATCTATGTTTTTGGTTGTTTTTGAAGATTTTGACAAACTTTTGAAATGCAAATCTAAGGGAGGGACCCTTAGGAAATTGGAATGATATCTAGACCTCAAAGGACAAAAGGACTTAGGTGACAAAAGGACAAATGACAAAGTCTCCCCTATATGCTTGGATACTAAGCTAGGTTTGACCAAATGATATTGATGACAAAAGGACAAAAGATTTGATAAGGTCTAAACTTCTTAACAATGACTTAGGGTTTATCAAAGATTTGGATTACTCAAGTATGACAAGACCTAGCTTTGACACTATATGCGAAAGGACAATTAATATGCAAGTGACCTTAATATGATATGATAATGACTTAAGATTAATGAAGAGACTTAGGGTATGCAAAGTATGACAACGGTATGACTTTAATGCAAGAGGACACATGCAAATGGATGACCCTTATGGATATGCAAAATAATATGACTTAGGTGGAACCTAACCTTGGTACTTGACAAATGACTTTGCAAAATGCAACCTAGGATGAACCTAAATGTAAGTGACATGCATGTTGAGACAAGATTTTGAACAATATTGGATAACCATGGTTTAGGAAGATGATCTTTGAATCTTGTTGAATGTTTGTTGGATGAATGTCTCCTGTGTTTAATCTTATATTATATCAATGTGTTTGTTCTTGAAATGGGATTCAACTTTTGACAATCAAAGAATACAAGATATTGCAACTTAGACTCAAGACAATCATGCTCATTTCCACATTCCTTATGGTAGGCAAAGACATTAGGTACTTGAGAGGTAGACTCATTATGAGATTCAAGGAGAATACATAGATGCTTGACCCCACGGGCTCCCCTCCACGGCACTCACTTCTCAGGGCAGCCAAGCATCAGTCCCCATGGAATCTCCCCATGGAAAACTTAGTATCTCTTCCAAGTATCCGAATTTGTCCTTCTCAAGCAACTAGAAGGGTTTTTTGGCCTCTAAAAACAAGGTGTTTAGTAAGGATTTCTGTTAAGCATTACTCCTTGATGTCATGCAAGCGTGATTGAGACATTAAGCCCATCAAGATACCAAACAAATGTAGTCGCACAAGCACGATTTAGACCAAAAGGCCCTACTTAGATGTTGATATGAGAAAGAGTCCAAGGGTCATCACTTCCCAAGTAACTGCAATTCCCACGTAACACTTCCTTCAAAGCTTTCGCTCATCGGGCATTTTTTTATAGTGAGTTAGAATGCCAAGGAATTCTAGCCGTACTCACTTTGGGTCATTCCCTTCTCACGATTATCACTTGCTTGCAAAAGCAAAGTGGTCGGGAAGGCAGGCCCTCTAAAGGAGACACACAATCAACAACACAAGCATGGTATCGAAGATCTGGATTTCTGATCACCCTATGAAGGATGAGAGCATACTCTCCTACTCCAATGTCATACTTAACAATCAAAGAAAGCAAATGTTCATTCCCACCTATTTATAAATCACTAAGTGCCTAATTAAAAATCTCAAACACACAATTTGGTTGTTTCTCCAAGGCAACCTGCAAAACCCAAGCTAGAGGTTTGATTTGTTGTCTTTGACCATCAAATCTGCACAAAACATGTTAGTAATTTGATTTGTAGTCTTTTTCATGCATACGCCAAGATCCTGCACAAATAATTAGTACCAAAATCCAAAGCACAGAAAACAGAATGCAAAAACATCAAAAATTTCAAGTAAACACTGCATTTTTCACCTCTGTTCTGGACTTTACACAAGCGCAAGATGCATGACACAGGCGCAAGATGTATGACACAAGTACGGAATGTCACCTACACAAGCGCAAGATGCATGACACAAGCACAAGATGTCTGACACAAGCGCGGAAGTGTCCAGAATACCCTGCACGGCGCTGTTTTTGGGTTTTTGTCTGCAAAATCAACATGAAAGCACTCCAAATCACAGTTAAAGGGTTAGAAGGTTAGTATTTCACGTCGGGTTCACCAATTAATGTAGCATAGGAAATAGGAATCATCAAAGCAATATATAAAAAGACATATTATTCATTATTAGCTCAATCACAAACACACATTGCAATGATCTAATCCTAAGCACACTCAATAGAGATATGAAAACAAAGCATTCAAAATGAAAGATTATGCAAACCAAATGCAGAATTGAATGCTCCTTCCATGCGGCTCCATTGTTCTTCTTTCCTCTTCAATGGACTTGTGGATCTCACCTACAAGTGCACACACAATTGAAAGCAAGATTGACTTTGACACAAGAATACTCGAAGTGTAAATTCAATAGTCTGATTAAGGATTCAGATTAGCTTTGATTGAAAATCATCCAATTTATAGAAGAATTGGATAAATGACAAGATTAGCATGATGCAATTCAAATGGAAATTGCAAATCAATATGACAAATTAAGACAAATTATGCACTTTCCATGCACAATTTGATTGATTGATAATTGATGACAAATTATGACACATTCTATGTCAAAATTGATTGATTATCAATTATGACAATTTATGACAAATTGAAATGTCATTCCCATAGAATTAGGAGAGAAATAGGAGGAATTTGAAATTAGGAAATTAAGAAAATTAGAAAATTGAAATTGATGACAATTAGGAATTAGAAATTGATGGAAAAATAGGAAATTAGGAACTAGAAGAAATTAGGTAAATTAATTAACAATTTGTCATTTATTAATTAATTTACAAGAGGAAGAATAATTAGCCAATTAAATAAAGATTTAATTGTAATGAGAAGACTTAGGATTAATAAATAATTTAGTAATCCTAGAGGAAGAAATGACAAATTAGGTTAAATGAATAAATCATAAACCCCTAGAGGACGAATTAGAAATGCAAAAATGACAATTAGGTCTTGATTGAAGATAATTAATGTCATGATTTTGAATTGATAAATGACCAATGCGATAAACGATTTGATTGAGAAAATGCGCCAATTGATGAGGAACAATGACAAATTGATCCAAATTGACATAATTGAGATAGACAACAATTGATAGCGAAATGATCGCAAAATGACAAGATCGACAAGAGGACAAGAATCGATGACAAATAGATTGCAAAATGACAAGATTGAAAATGACCACGATCGATGACAAATCGATCGTTAAATGACAAAATTAAACATGACAACGATTGATGACAAATCGATCGTAAAACGACAAGATTGATAAACCGATCGCCAGATGACAAGATTGAAAAGAGGACAAAGCCCTAATTAGGATTGACGATGTCCAAAATGATAAGATTGATGATAAGATTGATAAGAGAGCCACGATTGATGACAAATTGATCGCAAGATTGACAGGAGGACAAAACCCTAATTAGGATTGACGATGTCCAAAATGATGACAAATTAGCATGCACATTGATGCAACAGGATAAAATCGATCAAAATCATGATTAGATAGTGTTGTTGACAAGACCAAATTTGAAAGCGAGATGACTGAAGAATGCAGAAGAATGACTCGATGCTTGCAAATGATAAAGATCAAGTGCGAATCATAGGAGAAATGTTAATGCGACGCAAAAACCTAAAATGAGGCAATGCGCAAATGTTAAAGTATGACCTCGCAAGCGTTTGACCATTTTTAGGTGTCTACAGTTCCTGCTAAAGTTTTTGAGAGGACGCAGAAAACCAAAACCAGCTCACCGGAGCCAGAGGATACTGAACCAGAAATTCAACCAAAGAAGACCAGACAATCAAGCAAGAAGGAAAAGTCTATCGGTAATGTTCCTGCAACTTCAGCACCAGTAAATATAGATATTTCCTCTTATAAGCCACTGACACATTGTCAGAGGACTCTAAAGAATATAAAGAGGAAAGTGATTGATGATTTAAAAGAATATTTTGATGATTTTACTGATAGTGAGAAAGAAGAAGTAGAACAAGAAATCATTAAATATTTATGTGTTAATGACTGGTTGCCATCAGAGATTAGATCGGTTACGTCAGATTCTTTGTATACCTCTTTAGATAATAAGTGGCGCATTGCCATTGAAAAAGAAGAGGAGACTAGGGAGAAATTTTTTGCACAATAGTTTCCTGATGCTTCTAATTCAGAATTATTTGAAATAATGGATAAGAACAAAGACCTTTTCTTCATGAGAAGGAGATGACTCAGACTACTAGAAGGTAAAACTTCTGAAGTGGAGAAGGATACTCATTTACATGCTAAAGTTGTTGTCAGGTTACATCAAGTATTTGAGGCCAATAAGAAGGTCGAACAAGAACCAGACCCTATCATCAGGCAAATCGGATGAAGCATTTGATAGTGAAGGGGAAAGAGTGACAAAGAAAAATGATCCCATTGATGTGGATGCATTAGATGTTGAGGATGTCACTCTGGACACAGAGAAAGAGAAATAGGATAAAGAAAAAGCAGAGAAAGAAGAACGGGACAAAGAAAAAGTAGAAATAGAGAAACAGGACAAGGAAAAGGCTGAGAAAGCAGAGAAAGAGCAAGCAGAAAAAGAAAAGAAAGAGGAAGACAAGAGAAAAGAGGAAGAGAAAAAGAAAGAGGAAGAGGTAGAGAAGAAGAAAGAGGAAGAGAAGAAGAAAGAGGAGGAGAAAAGAAAAGAGGAAGAGAAAAAGAAAGATGAAGAGAAAAGGAAAGAAGAGGAGAAGAGAAAAGAAGAGGAGAAGAGAAAAGAAGAAGAGAAGAGGAAAGAAGAAGAAAAGAAGAAGGATGAAGAGAAGAAAAAGTGGGAAGAGGAAAAGGAGAAGGAAGAAGAGAAGAAGAAGGAAGAACTGAAGAAGCAACAAGAAGAAGAGAAAAAGAAGAAAGAAGAGGATAAGAAAAGAACAGAAAAGGAGAAGGAAGCAGAGAAAAACAAACAAGCGGAGACTCCTAAGGCAACCGATAGTCAGACCAAACTGGTTGACACCACCAGCCCTATTGACCTTCAATCAACAGATGAGTCTGAGCTGTTGTGAGGTATCAAACTGGCACAGGAAATACTAGAAGAGTTACGGAGGAAAAGGGAAAGGGATGCCATACAAACTGCGGTTGACACCCTTACCAGTCTGATTCCTGGTACCAACCTCCCCAGTATCGATTCCTCTCTGTCCAAGCTTAAACTTTTGTGTACCGTTATGGAGGACGAGGTACAATGCTTGGAAGATGTTGCTGAACCAAATGCAAAGAAGAAGCATGAAAAGGCACTCAATGTTGCCTTATTCAATAAATTGAATGAGCTCTGGTCACAACTTCTAAAACAACAGAAGGATATCAGTGTTGCTATGGATGAGGGTAAGTTACTGTTAAGTAAAATCTGCCAACCCCATCTATTTTGTGATGATGTTCTCAAACAGAAAGATAAACTCCAATCAGAGTTACGGGAATATATAAGCAACTTCAAGATGCCTTATGATTCCTTCACTACATATGGGCAAACCATTCATCATTATCAGCTTCAGACTATCAAGGTGGAATCAGAAATCTGCAACCAGACTAGAGATTTGTAGGAGCTTCAACTGCTCTTATTGCCAAGACTGCAGATTCTTCAGAAATGTTTTCTCAATCTGGAAGATATCACAGTAACTCAAGAGATGAGTACCATTGATGCCATGGAAGAACTATTATTCCAGATGTAGACTGAAAGTGAGGTTGCTACCTTGTTACTTGAGTCATGGGCATTGGCCATGAAAACTTTTATGCAGGATTTAAATCTATTTTTGATAAGTTTCATTCCTTATTGTCATAAACATTTATTCTATTTTTATATATATAAGGAAATAGGGGTTATTATGCATTACTTTGTCATTGTTGGCAAAGGGGGAATAGCATACAAGTAAAATTTTGGTGAATATTACCATTTTATGTATACTTTCATGTTACCACTTTGGAGGAGTAGTGTACATTGTAATTTCTACAAAAGGGATATGTATATGCTTAGGGGGAGTAATTTTGATTATGGCAATTTTTTGTTGTAAAACACTTGGATGTCAAAATTTTCCTAAGTGTTGCCATCAATGCCAAAGGGGGAGATTATTGGCATTTTGATGATGTTTTGATTGTCATTGATGGACACACTTTCTTGATGATGGACACGCACTTTATTAATGTATGAGTTATGACTCAATCGGTAATTGTTCCAAACGGTATTGTGCATTATTCAATGTATAGTCTTTAGACTATTGGTATTCTGTAGAAGATGTTTACCGATCACAGATTGACTGAAGAGCTCAAGCAGTATGAAGACCCCAAGCGGTTTGAGGATTGCAAGTGGTACGAAAGAACAAAGCTATAGTTAACATTTTTCATTCTTCATTTTTGACAACTGGTAATTGGTATATTGTATTGACCGGTATTATTTTGTGATGAGCTACCAACTGGTATTACTCTATGATGAGTTACCAACTGGTATTTTTGTAATGTGTGATGATTTATCATCCACCAACACTTTGGTGGTGATTTTGTGTCGTGTTAACAAACGTGTCCAGATGCACTAAACCTAGGAACTTGTAATCTAATCCTATTGGACCGACATGAAATCAAATTCCTATATAAGGACATCATTTCTAGGGTTTGTATGTATGATAGAGATGTGTGTGATAGAAGAGGTTATGTGTGATCATTGTAGATCAGATTAGGTCCGTGTGAAGAGTTAGAGTGTGGAGATATTGAAGACTGAAGTAATGCTAAAATGCATTAACATTGAGCTATCAAGGATCTAATTAAGCAAACTGTGCTATTAGCTAGATCACTCACTTGTTGATTACTCACATCCTTGACAAGTCTGAAACCCTTAACCGGGTAGGCCCAGCAAAGCCTTTGTAAATCCTCTAACAAGGTGGTTCACAACTGTGGATCTGAAATCCTCTCACAAGGTAGTCTTTAATAGGACTTATCTCCTAACAAAGATCTAGATTCCTAACAGGATCTGTTCTGGTGAAGAACATTGTATGACCTTAACCGGTCTGGTTTCTATTTTACAGATAGTTACTTGTGAGTTTCTGCTCATCATGGTTTTTCCCATTTGAGTTTCCATGTCAAATATCTTGTGTTATTGTGATTGTGCTCTTGTGAGTGAATGCTTTGTTTGCTATTTGGTTTGCATTTATCTTAACCGGTTTATTAGTGAAACTGTTGTACCGGTTATCTGCTAAACTGTTTAAGAGTTTGTTTATAGTATTTTTTGGTATACTAATTCAGCCCCCCCCCTCTTAGTATTCATCATACATACTGGATTAAAGGAGAATGTGGATGAGGGATAATATGGAGATATGGAAGGGAAATAAGATGGATTTCCCTTGTCGAAGGTAGGGGAAGGATAAAATATATGGTATAGATTGGGATTGGGTGTAATGTGTTGAGATGGGATGGATGAAGGTTTGATAGGCGAGTGGCAGATTATGGGATTAACTTGGTAGGCAGGCTCATGAATTTCCATGAGCATCTTCTCATACCAAGCTTTGAAATTTTGGGTATTCATGTTGAGAGTAAAGGATTAGATTAGAATTGGATGAATATGTTTTTGAGGGGAAAGATTATGAAGATGATGTTAAATGAAGATGAGGATTAGGAATTGGCTTCAAATGATGGTGGATTATATTCTATTTGATTTGGATTGGCTTTTGATTGATTTGATTGGATTCTTCCTTGGATTAGGACTTGATTGGATTGGATGATTGATTGATTGCATTGGATTGAATTGGATAAAATTGGATTGGTCGTTGGATTAGGACTTGATTGGATTTGGATTGGATTTTATTTGGATTGGTCCTTGGATTAGGACTTGATTGGATTTGGATTTGATTTGATTTGGATTGGTCCTTTGATTAGGACTTGATTGGAATTGACGATGAATTGGATTAAAGGATTGGATGATTGCTTGATGGAGGATTGGATAACCGGATTAGGAAGATGGATGGATTTGATTGATTGGAATTTCGGAGATTTGACTAGATTAGAGGGAGAATGATTATGGAAGAACATATATATAAAAGGAAGAATAAAGGTGGAGGCTACCCAAAGTCAGATGAATGATTTGGACAAAAATATTGGTTGAGGAAGGATGATTATTTGAATGGATGAAAGTGGGTTGGGGATTCGAGAATTTGTTGGATAGATAGAAATGGATTAAATATTTGATGATGGCAAGATGGAATTCAGAAAGAGGGATGATTGATTGGTTGTGGGGGATGGACTTGGCAAGAGATATCATGTAAAGAAAACACAATGGTCAAAAGAAGTTAGACTCAAAAGACACTCATGCTCCTTCACAATATATCGTATGGCAAGTAAGGACAATAGTCAATGGATCACAATTGGTTTCCCAGCTACGCTTACCCAGAGCGGACACTTAGATGCTTGACCCCACTAGCTCTCCTCCATGGCACTCACTTCTTTGGGGCAGCCAAGCATCAATTCCGATGAAAACTCCTCATGGAGAACTTTGTGTCTCTACTAAGGGCCGTAAAAAATATGGGCGGCTTCAGAGGTCCGACCTCTTGCACCAAGGACTAGAAGGTTTTTGGCCACTATGCACAAGGTGTTTAATATGGCTTCCCATTAGGATCTACCCTTCGCAGTTGTGCAAGCGCAATTGAGGCATATATCCCAATGAAGCACCAATAACTTAGTAGTCACGCAAGCGTGATTGAGATCTCTAGGATCCTACTAAGCACCCAATGTGAGAGTGAACTCTCATATAGCCCCAACCATTGATTCTTTCAATCTTAATGGCCTATTCATTATAGTGAGTTGGGAACCCCAGGTGCGGGTGTACTCACTTGGGTAGTTCCCCTCTCACTGGCTCAAAGAACAACTCGGGAGGATAGGTTCGCTAAGGGTAAACATGCGACACACATGAAAAGCTTGGAGGGTCTGGATTTTTGATCATCTAGATAGACAAGAGCATACTCTCCTACCTTTAAGCTTTTCACAAACACAAAAGACAATGGTTTATTTACCCCCTAATTATATCTAGGTGCCTAGTTAAAAAAAAAAGACACAATGTTTGATTGAACCTCCTAGGCAACCTGCAAAACAATTGGATTAGTAGTTTTTGTATTTCTTAGGTCTTGGACAGTCGAAGAAGCTGCAACACTCATAAAAAAAATATCAATAGCTACTAGCCTGCACAAAAAGCACACACGCTAAAATGCAGTCAGTCGCGCTGAAGCGCCTGTGTACGCGTTGTAGTGGGCCGAAATCTAAACAAATAAAAGGAAATGAACACAAATTGAATTAATGATTTATACCTGTCTGTCACGTTGTTCAGGATCGATCACGCTAAAGTGCCTGCGTACGCGCTAAAGCGCCTGCGTACGCATTGAAATGCTTTCACTCATGCTGAAACATATGCACTTGCGCTAAAGACACAAAAACTTTCAAATTCAAAGAAGTTAGCGGTTAGATTTTTAAATTCAAAAAAATTCAAATTTCTTACATAGGGCAAGATTCCAAAAACAATCACGTTGATACAGTTTCTCACGCGCTAAAACATGGGCGTACGCACTGAAACACGTGCGCCTACATTGAAAAGACCAGAAAAGGTTAGCAGAATTCAAAATGGAAGCGGTAAATTAATTTAAATTTAGGTTGCCCGCGCTAGTGCGCCTATGCTCGCGCTGATGCGCCTACGCACACGCTAAAAGGTCTTTCCATTGTGTTGAACCCGAGTCGTTTGCGCTAATTTGCAAGTGGTCACACGGTTTCAATACCTGCGACTTGTACACTCACAAAAACTCACAAAAATGTTAGATTTAGGGACGTGGGTCCCACCAGGTGTGCCAAAATGAAGAGGATAAAAACTAGCAAGGTGATTTTAGATGGTTAGTATTCAAATGAAGCATTCAAACACATAAAACATAAAGAATAACAATTTATACCTTGCTATTTTACCTCTCCTTTAGGTTGAGCTTGATGAAGTGGATGATGAGGATGTGCCCTTGATGCTCCACTTGATGTGTTGCCTGCTTGATTTGGATGTGGATTGGTCTCCTTTGCTCAACAAGATTAATGGATTGATATTTGGATTGGATTGTGATAGAGAGATGAGGATTAAGACTAGAAGAGGATTGGATAGAGGATCATGAAGACATTATGATGGCTATGAAGAATATAATTTGGATCAAGGAGAAAAGAGTAGCATGACAATGCATGAGAAGTTGATCATTTGTGAGGAGAATAGGCTCCAATTTATAGATTGGAGAAGCCCAGTGGAGGGCCAAGATTGATTTGATCATGATGGGTTGAGACTCATTTTAGATAGAAGGCATGGATCAAGGGTGCCTTGGGAAAATAAATAGGAATATAAAATTCCTTGGGAAAAGGGGTGGGGAAGAAATTTGAATTTCAAACATGAGGAATTAAAAATTCCAAAATAAGGATGCATTGAGGGATTCAAAGAAATTTGAATTTATTTAAGAGACTCAATGTTGATGTGACATGAGTGGGAATTAAAAATTGAGGGATAATGATAATCATGATTATGAAAGATTCTAGAAGGATTAATTAGACTAAGTGGGATTAAGAAAAGTGATTAGTAGGAATCACATGACTAGGTTAATTAATTATAATTAATTAACTGAGTGGGTTTAGAGGAAATAATTATTGGAGGGGACTTTAGAATAATAGGGGAATAATTAATTTATTTGATAAATTAATTATTGGAAAATAGTGATAGAATTAATTAAATTAGATTTAATTGATTCTGAGAGGAACAACGAGAACACAATTAAATTAATTAATTATGTTGATAGGCTTAAATTAATTAAATTTTAATTTTAGGTGTCTATAGATTGGTTGTATTGGTTTATGATCTGATGTTGAGCGGTAATTATTGTGACATGTATGCATGTTTTATGAGAAGAGTTTCAAAGTGTTTTTGGTGCGTTGAGATAACAGTTTTTATCTAGGAAATGAGAAAGTATATTGCATGTAATGCAAACTGCGTGATGAGTTACTGAGTTCGAGGAAGCGGTGATCAAGGAGCGGTCGAGGCTATCTTGAATATATGAAGAGATTATTATGTAATCCAATGGTCATACTTGAAACGACTTGTTTGTAATCTCTATTAGAATTAGCTTTTTATTGTGTTATCTACCTGATGATTTGTTTATAAGGTCGATGAGTTATTTTGTTGAAATGTTAGAAAAAGTTGTAGTTGTGTGTGGTTGCCGAACCAGATGATGTATTTGTAGTTTGTGTAAAGGAAGATAGGAGCATGAAAAGGATTTGAACAATCAAGTGTAGTGCTATTCAAACAGATCAGCAAATCCCTCTTGTTTTCTAACAATTACAGTAGTAAAATCCCCTAACCGGGTAAGCTCTAACAAGTTTAGTGTAATTCAAATCCTCTAACAAGGTGGTCCATTAGCTTGGATTTCAAATCCTGTACTGAGGTTACTCCTCACAGGGTATTGCTTCTAATAGGGCATTATAGTCAATCCCTTAACCAGGTGGTCCCTAATAGGATCTATTCTTAATAGGACTTTTGTAAAGCTTTAATAGGCTTGGCTCCTAACAGGGCGAACTTCAGAAGAGTTCAAAATAGTTGTGGGTATTCATCCCCACCGTGGTTTTTCCCATTTGGGTTTCCACGTCAAAAATATTGTGTCAAGTGGTGAATTATTTTGTGGTTATGTTTTCTATGGTTGAATTTCTTAACTGCTTAATCCACTTTGATAAGTTATGATAACCGATAGCAATCTGAAATGAGGTTTTACTTATGTCAGTAAAGTATTTGGATGTTTGTGAGTTTCAAGTTGTTTATTGTTAATCTGTTATAACAATCAACCGGTTTAACTTGGTAGTGATATTGCATTTGTAGTTCAATGGTTTAACTTGCGAGTTTAAAGTTTACTTTGAGAGATTGATTCTGAGATTGGTGATAGTTTATATCAGTTTTTCTATCTACTGATTCATCCCCCCTCTCAATAGTTAATCGGATCCTTATTCTTTCATCATACCATCAGAATATTGTCTTTTGATTTTATGTCTCTCACAATAATCTTCAAACTCATTTGATGTGAACTTTGCACCCCAATCTGATCTTAGACATTTCAGCTTGCATCCACTTTCCTTCTCAACCATCTTCTGAAAAATCTTGAATCTTTCAAAGGCTTGTGATTTGTCCTGTAGGAAAGTGACCCATGTCATTGTTAAAAAATCATCAATAAGGAGAATGAAGTATCTTTCACCGGCTAGAGCTTGTGTTCTGGTCGGTCCACATAGATCAGTATGCACAAGTTCACGTGGCCTTGAAGTGTTATGCTCTTTAGTCTTGAAGTTAACCTTAGTCTTCTTTCCTCTTACACATTCATCACAAAATGTGCTTACCGATTTGATGATTGGTGGTATATGTCTGACCGAGCCCTTTTTGCTTACTTCAACCGAATTATCAAAATTTATGTGGCCTAATCTCCTGTGCCACAACAAGCTCTCATCCACTTGTCCCATCATGCATTGGGACTCAAAGCATTCCTTCATATTGTACACATTTCCATCTATCCTTTTTCCTTCTGCTACAATTTGAATGGTACTCTCTTCTATTATCTGGCAACTGGTAGAGTCAAAAGTGAATTTGTATCCTTTGTCACACATTTTACTCACACTAAGTAAGTTATGCTTTAAACCTTCCACATAATATATCATGTGCCTTCAATTTCCCATCAATATTCAGAGTACTTTTTCCTTTTATCTTGATGAAAGAATTGTCTCCAAATCTTACTGAACCTCCATTCCAATCTTCAAGCTTAATAAATTTCTTTTGGTCTTCGGTCATGTGATTGGAACATCCACTGTCTACAACCCATAAGTTTCTTCTTTCTGCATGCAGGGCAGTCTGCTCAATCAGACTCGATTCTTCTTTATTCTTGTCCTTCTCAACCCAAACCGGGTTGGCTTCTCTCTTCTTGCCTGCTGCAATTTCTTCCTTCGATTTTGTTACCGATTTTTTATCCGGTACTAACTTCTCTTTCTTGGTTGTCCTAAGTTTGCAATGTTTTGAAATGTGCCCAAACTTTTGACAATTATAACACTTCACATTGACATTAAATGAGGAATTTGAATACCTATTGTAGGATAGCGATAGACTTTTCCTACATTCATAACACCTATGACCTAAATCATTACACTGATAACACACAATATTCATCTCCAGGAGTGCAGAAAAATAATTTCTACTTTAAAAAATAATAGGGGGCTTATTCATCAGTCTACAATCAGCAATTCTATGTCCAAACTTATTGCATCGGTAGCAGTAACCATGGAATTTGGGTACATAGCAGTCTTGTTGCTTTGAACAAACAAACCTTTATCACACCAAATGTCTTCCTCTCATGTCGTTAACTCCGTTGAATCCTTCATTATCTACCTTGGGCTTACCTTTATGATTTGCATACCAGTTCAATGTGTGACCCTTCTAGTACTGAGAATTCAGGTTCATGGGATGATTTCTTGTAGCTTCAACATAGGTCTTTTTTCTAGTATCTTTGCTGACTATAAAGGTTTGTTTCTCTTTACTTTCACTTGAGGAAGTGAACAGTATCTCCTTACCGGATGTGTCTTTGTTGTTTGAAATTTTTCCTTCATCAAATCCTATACCACCGGTATCTTTTGAATGCTTCTATTTACTCAACATCTTGTCTAAGGCTTAAGTGTTGCCCTCATACTTGCTTCTCATCTTCAATTCATCTTTGCACTTTTCAACCTCCTTTCTGATCCTTACAATCTCTTCTTCTAGCTTCTGATGCTCCTTCTCCTTCTCTCATGCATCAGAGCATGTGACCTCATATATCCTTTTAGTTTCTTTCAACTAGAGTTTCAGATCAGATATTGTCTTCTTGGATTTCTCCAGGCATTTCTCTAGTTGTTCTTGTTCCTTTGCAGTGGCATGCTTAACCTTCTTGAGTTCTCTTCTTGTTTTATTTTACTCCTCAAGTGAACTTATGATTTCACCTTCCAATTCCACTTCAACTTCAATGTCTTTATCCTCCTCATCTTCATCAACCAGTTCATCTAGTGCCATAAAGGGATTAACTTCTTTTTCATCCTCATGGCAGTCATCTTCTGATGCACTTTCTTCATCTGTGGTGTCATCCTCAATGGTATATAGGTTGTTCTGCATCCAGTAGTTTCTTTCTTATCGATAGACTTTCTTTTCTTTGTTCTTTCCCAAGGGTTTGCTAGTGCTTTGTAATTCTTCTCCACCATTTCCACCATAGGGACATTTTTCTACAAAGTGTCCTATTTTACCACAACTAAAACATTTGAGAGCCAGTTTTCCTTTATACTTACTGGATCCTCTTTTAAGCTTCCTCACAAAGTTTTCCACCTCTATATCTGAGTCTTCACCGGATTCACCATGAGCAATTTTTTCCTTGCCCTTTTTGATGGAGTTGAAAGTGGCCTCTTTCTTTGAAGTTTCTTCAATGGTTGTCCTCATCTAATAAGTAGTTAGGGAGCCAAATAACTCATCCATTGAAATTTTTTTCAGATCCTTGGCTTCCTCTATAGGAGAGACCTTTGTATCATACTTAGATGTGAGTGATCTAAGTACCTTTTTGACAATAACTTCATCAGCTATTTCCTCTCCAAGTCCTCGGATGGTGTTCACAGTTTCATCTACTCTCTAAAGATAATCTGCAATCTTTTCTTCATCTTTCATCTTCAAGCCTTCAAGATGACCTCTTAGTGTTTGCAACTTGGTCTCCTTAACCTTGTCATCTCCTTAAAATAATCTATGTAGTTTATCCCAAGTCTCCTTGGCAGATGAGCAGTGCATAACCTTGACAAACTCATTATCAGATAACCCACTAAGAGTAGCATGTTTAGCCTTTGCATTATTTTCATACTGCTTCTTAGCATCCGGATCTATAGGAGGAACACTAGGGATAGTATACCCATTCTTTACAGACATCCAAACATCAAAACCTAGAGAGGACATATATGATTTCATTCTTCTACTCCAAAAGGCATAGTTGGTTCCATCAAATATTGGGGCTTTATAGGAGGAGAACTCATTTCTAGTCATTGTGTTCTTAGACCAGAATCTACCCAAGCTAGAGAAAGCTTTGACCAATGGGGATCCTAAATATCTAATACCAATTGTAGAGCACAAGATATCACTGACAGGGGGGTGAATCAGTGATTATAAACAATTTTCAACTATGTGTGTGCAACCACTAAAGTGATGAAAACACTAGTAATCAATCACACACAAAAATTGCATCAGTACACAACACCGGATATACGATGAAAATCCAATGTGGGAAAAACCTTGGTGAGAAATGCTGTTGGAATCTACTGCTCCAATCCAACCTCACAATAAAACATAGTTTTCCAAAGTTTAGGGCACCAACCTAAGGAGAACCAACCCCCAAAGATTTATGGGCACCAACCCAATGGAGCACCAACCCTTAATCTATTTTGAGCACCAACTCAAGAAGCACCAACTGAGTGAAATACAATAAGATAAATGTTATACAATAATCTGCACCTTGTTACACAGATTTTGTAGCACCTCTACTCAGTTCTCACTATTGGTTTATCTCTTCTCTGTCTCATAGTTTCTTTAACTACCAGTTATCTATTCACTCTCTCTAACCCCTTACCGATCAGCCTCTGCCTTTCCTGATTTCCTTCGATTCTCACTTTACATTCATTCACTCTCTAATGCCTTCCTACCAGTTCAAACACTACTGGTTCGCTTGAATGTTAACTCTACGATAGTCCACCAGTCACTCTGTCTCTTACCAGTTAAATCCCTCTTATCGGTTAAACCTTTCCTGGCGGTTCTGATTCAAATACTTAGTCGCTTGAATATTTTGATCTCACTCAATCTATTCACCTCTTTGATTGCTCAAACACACTCTTCTCCGTCTACTGGCATCCATCACTTTGATCTTATGTCTGCATATTTATATTCGAGATTTCTTGCCAAAACTGAAAAATAAAACCTTGCATCCTAGGGTTTTCTTCACCAATCCAATCCGTATAAAATCTAATCGACTCTCTTCTCCAAGATTGATAACCTGCAACAAAAAAAAACTGCACTACCAAATCTTTTCTTCCAATATAATTTTACTATTTTTAGCAAACACCGGCCCTGCTTTTGTCAATCGCATTAAATGGTCTACCAACTTCCTTCTCCAGGTCGACAAGATGATGAGATGTCCTGCTTCGATCAAGATGTCAAAGACTCAAATCTTTGTCCTTTGAATTTCTTTGACCCGCAATCCTCTGCAACTCCTCCATGATTTCTACGGTCGATATTTAATGCAGACTTAGTCGACAACCACCTCATCGACGCACTCTTCACCACTGCATGTTAGCCACCTGGATCCTATTTGTCATCTTTGTCGCCATCCATCTCAGTTGACTATGTCAGTTCAGAATCAGTCACCAACCAAAAACACCCTATCGGTATACACCCTATACTATTGATCTTCTTTCCCTACCGGTTATGTAATAATCGGATGACCTTTATATCAACTCTTCATTGATTTGTTGGTTAGGTCAAGCTAACTTTGATTGTTCTTGGTTCTTTGTTCACACTCTATATGAATCGGAAATCATTCACTCTATTAGTTTGTCTTTTGTTTGTTTATACATGCTCACCGGTGGACCTGTTTACCGGTTGATACTACACCTACCTGCATAACAGTTGACAATACAAACATGCTAATTATGCTATGTCGGTTGACATAACCAATCTTACCTTTAGTTTTCTCTCTTCTTTCTTATGCTTGCTTACTAGTGAACATCCATACTGGTAACATCTCCTACTTGCATCTTGCATACACCTTGCATACCGGTAGCCATCCATACCGGGATATGTTATACATACCTTTTGACATCAATTAGAACACAATGCCAACAAACCCTAGCTTAGTTGTTTCCTCCTCCTCCACTCTCCATTATGTTGATACTATATCACTTTGATATAAATGTAAATCACATGACTCTTCAAACACTAACTGTTAACAAGTGAAATAATGTTAGGAATAGGCTTGATACACATTGCATGACATGGATTAATTTAACTATGTAAAATAAATATTTACTTGTGGTGCATCTTAGGTGATGTTTTCAGCCCCTTTACATATTTATTTATGCCCTCTTGTAAAGTTGTATGTAATTTGAGTGATATACTTTACATATGGATTGCACACGAGAAAAATATTTAATGCTAGGAAACTTAGTATCAAAAATAAATGTGGATTTAATGGTCTCAAGGCACATGGTTTTATCTTGCCACTTGATTGTATTTGTGTGAGCCTGAGTCTATAAAAGAAAAAAAATGTTTTATGGTTGAGGATGACTATTAGAGGTTTTGGCTTTAATTGTCATAATATTGAGATTTTTTCTAAGTGCATATGTGATGCATGACATTGGATGTGAGGATACATGGTTGGACCCATAGAGAATGCATTGGAAAAGCTTGATGCTTCAAAATTACTCATGAATACTTTATAAGTGTATTATAATATATTTATTACTAACCAATACATTGAGTTTGGATTCTTTTGGAGGCTTGGTTAGTTTAGATTCTTGATTTTGTGGAATATCTTCCATTCAAGAATTACAAAATCTCATCAATCTATAAATATAATTGAGATCTCAAGTAGCAATTGGCCTCCAATTCTATTCCATCAATTAATTGGAAATTTTTTTCTTAAAAGTGTTATTTAAGATTTTGTGATTGATATTTCACTAGGTTGCCTTGAGCTACTACAACAAGCAAAAACAACTTGTTTAGGTGTACATGATGTGTACGACTTTGAAGTTCAATCAATAGAAACAACATTAAATGAATTCCATGCAACTTGTGAAGTTTTTTTGTTTTTTTACAATAAATACACATAAATACCCATTGATAAATGATATGGATGTGATAGCACTCCTTACATGAAAATTATATCTTAAAACTAAATAACTAATATGTAATAAAAAAAATTTCAAAACTATGTATCACAGACACAAAATGGTAATTAGTCTTCAAGGGTGCACTACATACGTTGATTGTTTACATTAACTACAAGGTTATAAGGTGTCATATTGCATATACTCTTACATTCACCATATAGAATTGTGGAATGATACCATAAACGAATTGGACTCTTTTGAATGTCTAGATGTTTGGCTCCCTTTATAAACTAAATTTGTAATCATTAATCCATTTTCGGATGATCATTATCTCTTTTAGTCTTTGTTCTTTCAGCCAGACTGGATGTTCACTAGCACTTAGATATACAACATCTTCGCAATGCGTTCCTGCATGACATTCAATTCTTATAAGATAAACTATTTCTACTTAGATATGGTATGTAAAAAGATAATATTCTGAACCAATTTACCTTCTTCGGTGACGAGGGCTACAATGCTTTCAGATATATTGAACAAGACACTGAAATTCCATTCACAAACATGCTCAGACAATTTAATTAATAACAAGATTTACAAAAATTAATGGGTATGAAATTTCAGAAGAATATTCACTCACCCTCCACTGCTATATGGATCTCTTAACCCGTTCGAGAAAATAATATTGCTTCCAAAATCTTTCAACACTCTTTTTATGTCCTGCATGTTAATTATAACCTGGCCCCATCTTAATAATAATAAAAAAAATCCCAAACCAAATTGCTATCTATTTGACGGAAGATAACAATTGTCTAAGATATAACTTGAATGTAAGATTTTTCGACAAAATTTGACAGTAGATTAAAATTTACATACGTGTCCTCCAAATTGAGTTGTTGCCCAGTGTTGGCGTGGCAAGACTCCGTATTGAAGGTAGCAATCCCTGGCGTAGGACTTGATGTCAAATAGGGAGGGCCGTAACATTGTCGTTCCAGGAGGATTGCTTATTGGAAACACCATTTCAGTACAACTCTGGGGATTAAGGAAAACTGTTAAAAAGGGGCAGTCTAATTACGATTTATAAGTTTAGATTTGTTTAGGTGTTTTATTTTAAGAGCCTATGTTTTTTTAATGTATGTTTGTCAAAAAAACACACTCACTTTTTCAAATAGATCCACCTCTATAAACAAATATGATTTCAGATAGCACCTAAACAAATCAAAAACTAGAATACCTTATTCACATCCAAAAATTAATCAATAATCATATGTAAAAATAATGATGCCCAATTTCATTTCATTGTATTGAGGGGGGAAAATTGACAGGGACCTGCCACTCCCATCCAGAATTACTGTGGATCGTCAAATTGAAACAGTCGACTTCGTTTACGTAATTTGCTGCAGCGGCTATTCTGCTAACAGTGTCTTTATCTCCCGGTAGGCTATTCATGGCGTTGCATATCTGCAGCGATCCCAGTTTCCACAGTACAACCAAGTTAAGGAAGCAATAAAATCAGTATGGCATTGAGAAGGTTTAGGTAGCGTATTTACTCCTTCGACTTGTGCGAAATCGTACTGTGCTGCGCCATCATACATTAATTCAAGCACATCGTAGAAGGCTTCCTTATCTGTAATATTTCTGTGGTAGTAATTCCCGGTCAAAGAGATTTTAATTACAAGTATGCTTACTATAAGTAATGAAGAGTACGTTAATGTTACTTACTCGCAAGTGTTGAATAGTTTGCTTAGGTTTAGCAAGCCTTGAGGGCTAGACGCAATTTTGTCCATCATGGCCCACGATTCATTAATTCTTCTGTAGCAAATCTCGCTTACATTCTGTGCAAACTTTCAAACGTCAAATTTACTGATAATGAAGGGAGATTAAGGTGAAAGAGATGAATAACATACTCTGAAATCTTTGGTGACAACACTGCCGTAACCAAAAGTGGGAGTTATGTCGTCGAAGTAAAGGATAGGAGCAGAAGATGCGAGGGCCCCAATTGTTAGGTGTGGATACTTGAGCCGAAACCATGCAGCAAGCACTGCAACAATACCATTTTGAATGATTTAATTCCAGACGTATTGGTTCCCCCCAGCTTGAATATGTAACAAAGTTTGATATTTCATAAAACAAACTGGGAGACGCCCAAAACTATTCTCCCATATTTGTACGTTTGGGTGAAAATCTGGCCCTAAATTGCATTTAGTGGAGGTCATCCAGTTAGATCAGATTCCTAATTTAAAAGCTCTTGTGGCCTACATAGAGGTAAATTTACAATTTCATAATGAGGCACCTAACTTCAAAGCTCCTATGAAAATATTGGTTCAATTAAAAATAACTGAGAGCAGAATTTTAGAAATAAAAATAAAACAGTTATTGGAACAACAGTTTAACATATAAGTAGAATATTGATTCTATGAGAAAGAAATCCTACTTACTCCCACCATAGGATCCACCAAAAACTACAACTGGACAATTCTCAGCGGTTAATGTTTTCTTCAAATCTACAATTATGGTTGCATAATCAGCTAAGGCCTGTGCGGATGTGAAATAACCCATTGTGCTCGAATTTGCATACGCCTTGTCCCTTCCCCCGAATGGCATTGATGTCCCATAATAACGGTGCTACATACCTCACTAAAATAAGCCCTCTTAAAACATACTTATTTATCAAAGCAAAAAGTACTGTAACACGCACAGAAAATGTAATGAAATTGTAAAATTACCTCTATGTAGACCACAAGAGCTTTGAAATTAGGAGCCTGATCTACCAGGATGCCCACGCCCAAGTCGGATGTAATGTCTCCTTCCGCACCCAACCATATAAATATGGGAGAATTGTTTTGAGCGCCCCCCCAGTTTGACTTCTTCATGAAATATCGCTGGGGAAAGGTTTGATAGCTCTCTGGTGTGTACCCAAAATGATCCAGAATTTGGGTATAGTTGTATGCCTGGTATGATCCAGAATTTGAAACATAGGATCTCGTTAATTCCTCCAGGGAAGTACCCCGCTGTCGGTTCTTCCTGAGCATTCCAGTGTGCCCACCAATTCCCAAAGCACAGCCTCCTTCCAAAATGCTACCCATCACAAGTAGAATTGTACACAGCTGAAATTCCATTTGTATGCCTCTGCACAACAGAATTCGAGTCGGCAAATCTTACACGACTCTTTTAAAATGTCCCTCCATTCGTATTCCCCTGCTATCCTCCTTACACGACTATTCTTCTAACATTATTGGGCCTTACACGGCTCATGAAGATGGAAGTTCAGAGACGACTAGTCTTTGACGACTTTTTTTTCAATCACATATTATTCTAGACATTATCTGGTTTAATGATTTTCTTATCATTTTATAATTAGATATAAAACAAAGCTGTCATATTCTGACGTTCTTAAAAGTCCAACAATTTCCTGTTACTCGCTGGTATGACAGGGATTTTATTATACTTGGTACAGTTTCTAAATAAAATCAATCTTTCAATTAAATGAATGTATTTTGTTATTGGAGAAAAATTTTAATAATATTTTGAAAAATAGTAATATGTATTATTTTTCTCACATTTTATTGGTCTATATTGACTTGAAGGAATAATTTAAGGTCTTTTTGGATCTATTTTTTACTCATTTTAATTATTTTCTTGTAAAAAGGTATTTTTTATTATTTTCGTGTTTAATAAAATCTAATTTTATGTAATAAATGTGTCTTTCAATGTTACATTTATTAATAATCTTGATGTCATTGAAATGACAGAATTTTAGTGAGATGGAGATATTTAACAAACATGTAACAAATTCAAAATTATTAAGAATTCACACTACCTTTTCAACTTTAATTTTTATGATCCTTATTGAGATCATTGAAATGACATAATTTTATTGAGATGGAGACATTCAACAAACACATGAGTAACAAATTCAAATTCATTAAAAATTCTTAACTATTTTTTCAAATTTATTTTTTATGATTCTTATAAATACATCTCCTTAATTTATAGTAACATTAAAAATTTACAAGTCATTAAGAACAACTTCTGTGCACTCCAGGATACTTTTGCCAAACGAATGGCGGAGGAAAATTTGAATGTGCAGCAAGCGGGAAAGCGCAGTGATGAAGGAAGCATAGGGAATGTCTTTGGGGAAGAGGATGCATACGGAAAACATGATGGGGATGGTAATGAGTCCTGGGATGGCGGTACTCTACGCTTTCCAATGTGCCACAATGATGATTTGTCTGGTCGTATCGATAGCTCACGTGTTTCTGAGGGTCCTAGTGTTTTTGTCAGTCGTCTGAACTCTTCTTCTGCATCTGACTGCAATAAGAAATAGTCATCTTTGTTTGGTTCTCGTCCAAAAGGTAAGTCAGTTTCTCCGGTTTCTCACAGCGCAAATCTTATTTCTGGTTTGTTTTCCATTTCCATTCCTAACTGTATTGTGGACAAAAACCTGGCCGATATGGCATCTGTCTTGGTGGATAAGTTTGTGGGGTCTAGGCCTAATACAGAAACTATTCGTGCCTAGGTTATTCGAAAAATGGAAAGGAAAGAGCCAAATTGCAGTTACTGCGATGGCAAATGGTTTTTTTCTTTCTCCTTTAACTTTGATGAGGATTTAAAATCAGTCTTAGTAGGAGGTCCATGGATGTTGGGTAAATCCTCTTTATCTCTGAAGAAGTGGGAACCAGGTTTCAATCCAAAGAACTGGTACTTCAATGAGGCCCCCATTTGGGTTCGCTTATCGGGTCTCCCTTTGGAATATTGGGATGCGGAAACCTTTTGTGGGTTGGCTGCTTGTTTTGGTGAGTTTCTATCTCTGGACCCAATGACGATATCCAAATGAAGACTAGTCTGTGCTCTCATTTGTGTGAATATTAAACATTTGGTAGAGCTTCCCCAGGAAATCACTTTCAACTCGAAGCTTGGGAAATGGTTACAAAAAGTGGAATATGAATCAATTCCTTTTTCTTCCTCCCATTGTAAGAAGGTTGGTCATTGGGCTAGGGACTGCCCTGTCAAGCTACAAACTAAAACATTTTGAAGTAAAAAGTCACCTGAGTCGGCTCCTTCAGTGGATACGCCCCCTGTGCCTGAGTTGTTGAGTTCGCAGCTTCAAGAGGCGGCCGCTCCTGGTATTCAAAGCCAGAAATCTCAGATTTAGCAAGGGGAGATGATGGTTAAAGATTTGAAGGTTGTTCCTTCTGGGGTCCCTCTCTTAGAATGTCCTTTTCTAGAGGAGATTTCTTGGCCTTCGGAGGAGAATAAGATGATTGTGGGATCCCCTGCTCCCATTATATCTACGTAGACAAATTTGAATTTGATTATGGACATGGGTCATCTTAGGAAAAGATGGGTCAATTGAATTCTTCCTCTGTTGAAGCTTCATGCCCAAACTCCCCTTCGGATATTGGCCCAAGGGCTAAGGATCCTAATCCTTTTATTGAAGTTAGATCTAAGAATCGACATCGTAGCTCTCCCCCTTCAAATGTTGGGGCAGTGTCAGGGTTTGTTGGTGTTAAGACTAGGAATAAGCATAGAGAAGATTGTAGCTCAGAATCAAGAGGGGTAGGAAGACCCCAAACCTCTTCAGTAGAGATAAAAAAAGTAAAGCAGATATTACTAATGGATCATAGAGGACTCTTAAGGACATGGGGATTGGCTCCCCTGACCATTCTAAATGAAGATTGTTTCATGGAATATAAGGGGGCTAAATCACCCCCATAAGCATGATCTCCTATCAAACCTGATTCGAGATCATAGACTGGGAGTTTGCCTTATTCAAGAAATAAAATTGATTTCCGAAAAACTTTTTGTAGCGTCCTAAAATTGCGACACTTGCAATTTTGACTGCATTTCGGTCTTCACGATGGCGACACAACACGCAACTTGAATGGAGACCCTAAAACCTAATTACGACACTGAAAACTGCATTTTTCAAGCACCCTGGCCTGAACCTCCTTTGCACCCTGCTGTCCCGGGAGGTGGGACCAGAGCGCCCAGCGCCCTGGTCCTTCAGGACCAGGGCGCCCAACGCCCTGGTCCCCAGGACCATGGCGCCCAGCGCCCTGGTCCCTGGGTCCTATTTTGGGCCCGGTCTCCTAAGGGGTCTCGGGTCTTTTTGTTTGCAATTTGGAAATTAACTTTCCTGGTCGGCCTAAGGTCGAGAAAATCAGTCTATCAGCCCTAAATGACAAGTATATAAACTACATTTTTCTCTCTCATTTGGCATGAAGAGGATATGTGTACAAAGCGTGGAAACTATACTCAAGCATTCAAGCATTCAAGCATTCCTTCAAGCAATTGATCATTTCAAGTCTCCATTCAAGGCTAAGTGTTGCATTCAAGTCAAGGATTCAACCATTGAAGAGGAGATCACATACTACATGCTACAACATACAACATACAACATCTATACCTTCGCACATAAGGATACAAACATCCTTAGAACAAGGTATTAGTACTTGTTTTACATACATTTACATTTACAACACTTGCTCATTTCTTGGTTAATTCCAAAACCGGGGTTTGACCTAAAGGCGAACCCCTAATCCCTAACCCCCCAATCATCTTCGCTTTTCTGTGTGTAGGTTGTAGGTATGCAGCTGAAATTGAAGATCTGGAATCCTCGCGAAGAGATGAACAGATCCCCCTTCGTTTCGCGGATTTTTCGGAGGACCGTGGCGCCGGGCGCCATTGTCCCGACAACTTTTGCTCAAATTTGCAGGACAGTGCCGTATCGACATTTCACTCCTAATTCCAGGTCTGTAACTTCATACTGTATTCCTATCTCAGTTTATAAGCGAATCTTCATCACTTTCTATGCATGCTTAGCTTAATTCTTCTATCAACATTCTTTACAAAAGAGGGTAGCCTTGCTTTCTTAACCCTTGAAACACATTTAGCATCCAATCTTGCATTGCGTGGGATTGGATCTTGTGGGTTTCAACCCCTCTTTTGAATGTAAAGTCTCTCCCCTAAGTGAAAACCATCAACCCTAGTGAACCTCCCTTCTCTCTCCTCGGAGTTGGAAGAGGGGAGGGCAACTAGGGTTCGATCGCGATTTTCCGCTTTACATTTTGGTGAACCCGACGTGAACATCCTTTCTGATTATTCATAGTCAGATCTGAAAATTGGATTCCTTGATTACATTTCCATGTTTGATCTTTGGCAAAATTTTAGAGGTGATTGCATAAAAACCCTAAAATTTCTTTTTGAAAATTAAGCTTGCGAAATGTTTAATTGTTAATGCTTGTTTCAGATCTGCCCTTCTATTACAAATTATCAATTTAGATTTGTGCTTTAATTTTGAAAATTAAGTGGTTAAGTGTCAAAACCCTAATTTTTGAAACCCTCTTGATTCAACCTTTGTCCGACAATTTCACTGATCAAAACATCTCCAAATCAGCTGTAACTTTGGATTCCGCAATAAAATCACAATATCTTTCATCCCTGAAAATTTGGAAAAAAGTTGCGAGGACTGTGTGCACTCCGAGTGCCATCGTCCCCGACATTTTTTCCGAAATTTCGGGAGCGAGATCTTACTATATTTTCCTGCTAAAATCCAGGATTTTGGCTGATTTTATCAATTATAACACTTTCAAAATTACAGTCAAAGTTGGTCTAGGGATTGCTTGGATTAATGCTTCTAATCATTCAAAAATCATTGAAATTGAAATTTTGTGTCAAAATTGTGTTCTTACTGTCCTAAATCTGAAAAGTGTGTTTGCATTCATTAAAAATTTCAGTGCTTTATTCAAATTCTTGCAATTTGTGACTTTTGAAATTAAATGCCTAATTACAACAACTTTAATTTCCGCTTTCAAAATTGAATTTTGCGTGAAATTGAGTCAATTTTCAAATTTCAAAACTTGCATTGCTCTTGGCATTCCCTCTAAAATCATAAAATTCAAAATTTCAGTTTCCCTCTCTTTTTCAAAATTCAAATTTTTGCATTTTTCGACAATCTTGGTAGGGTTCAATTTCGAGATTGCAACTTTAATTTGGCCTATCTACAGAACGTAAAATCACTCAATTTTTTCAGATTAGCTCTAAAATCATCATACCTTTCATCCCTGCAAATTTCGAAAAAAGTTGCAAGGACCGTGTTGCACTCCGAGCGCCACGGTCCCGGACATTTTTTCCGAAATTTCGGGAGACTGTCATGATTGCATTTAACAGCTTAAATCCAGAAGATTGCTGATTTTAATGAAAATTGCTACCTCTAAATTCAAAATATTCTCTCTCTTTCTAGTGCATGAGTTTGACAACAATAAGCCCTACTTACGCTATTCCCGTTAGACGAAGCCGTAGAATTAAGTCTTTCCGAGGTTTAACTACTGAGGAGATGGAACCTAATTTGAATAGCCTTTTTAACGAGGACATGGGTAATTCCTCTAATCCTCCTAATGATGAAGAAGCTCTCCATGAGGTTTCTGTAGAACAACTTTCGAAATTGGATAACCAATTTGACGATTTTCACCAATGGATGTCTCATGAGTATCCTGATAGTCAAGCTCTTCCTTTAATTGAGGGTCTAAAATGTATGCTTCAAAGTGATAAGAATGGAATTGATATTTTGCGTGGTATTTCACACATTGTGAATTCGAATGTGATGCCTATGAAGAGTTGTGCCGAATCTTTAGGTTATACACAACCTCCTACACAAGTCAATCATTCTATTCCTTTGATGACTTCTATTGCTAGCGTACCTACCTTTACATCAAACATAATGGCTACTTCTACAGAAGACATTCCTCCTGTGATCACCAGTCATGGGGGCAATCCTTCCTCTTCAATTAACCCTCTTCCTTCATTCAATCCGATTTCTTCATTCGTCCCTTCAATGAGTGTTCCTATTACATCTCCACAAATGAACATGACGCAAGGGGGCAATTCATTCAACCATTCCATTCCTCCTTGTAGTGTTCCTCCTGTCCAATCATCTCCTATGACTAATTATCATAGAGTCCCACCACCTTACTCTTTACCTTCTTTCAATAACATAACACCTCCATCACAATCCAACACGTCTAATATGAACTCTTCGACTGAAGTGACCATTAATAATCTTGCACAAACTGTCTCTTCTTTACAGCAACAAATTGCCTCTATGAATCAATCTAAGTTTAGTGTGCCCACATTTGATGTTGCGAGCCCACTTTCTCTTGACATTGTTCGAGCTATCCCTCCTAAACATGTTGAAATCCCGCATTTGGAGCTTTATAATGGTAAAGGTGATCCTCTAACACATGTTAAGACTTTTCAAACAATATATACTGATTTTGCTTATGACCAAAGGTTGCTTGCAAAATTGTTCACTAGAACATTAAGAGACAAAGCCCTACAATGGTATTGCTTGTTGCCTTCTTATTCTATTACTTCTTTCGAACAACTTGCAAATGCTTTCATTCAACAATTTCAAAACAATATAAGTCCTAAAGTTACTTTGATTGATTTAATGCATTGTAAACAAGGTGTTAAAGAAAAAGTGATTGATTTCATTGGTAGATATAAGCATTTGTATGCTCAAATTTCTTTTCCAATGCCTAACAATGATATTCAAAGAATCTTTATTTCTAATTTACAAAAAGATATTCGAGACAAACTTCTGTTTTCTGAGTTTACTTCTTTCCAACAGTTGTGTGCAACTCTTCACAATTATCAACTGACTGTGAGTCAAATGGAACAATCACATCCTATGGCTCCGAGTGATAAGGGTGATAGCAGTCAACAACCATTTGGGAAGTTTAAACCGAACAGAGATTCCATCAAATTCAATGAAAACATCATCAACAATAATGTGAATGCAGCATCAGGTGTGCCTCCTATTTCTAAATTTTTCAAGAAAGAAAGAAAGTTTACTCCTTTGAATGAATCATTGCATAGTATTATGAATAAGTTATTGGAACAAAATGTGCTTACCCTTCCTCCTATAAGACAAATTGATCCTGCAAAGATTACTTCACCTTATTTTGATAACAAATCTTTTTGTCACTTTCATCGTCAGCCTGGGCATGATACTGAAAAATGTTTTTCTTTAAAGGGTAAAATTCAAGATTTGATTGATAATAATACTATTTTTGTTTCTGGAGTGAATGATAAAGGCAATACATCTGTAGCTCCTCCTAACCAAAATCTTCAGATTTTCACTGATCCATTACCTTCTCATACCTCTAATGCAATTGAGGCTAATGATTCTTCTCTCTCATCTGATGGTCTTGTGTCTATGACTCCGAATGTGATTAACTTTGTAGAGCAGCAAGAAAACCCTAAAGAACCTTCCATCACATTTGATTCCAGTGAAACCATTAGGGCACCTGATGGTCCTTTATACATAGTTGCAAAAGTCAAGAATACACCTTGTCGTGGAGTGCTTATTGATCCTTCGTGCATGGTTAATGTTATTACTGAAGAATTTCTTTTTACTTTGCAATTGAATCAAGTGATTTATGACAAAACAGATGTGATTGTGAAACTATTTGATGCATTTTCTTCTCCTGCAATTGGTTCTATTACATTGCCTATTGAGGTCCATAACAAATCTCTTGATGTGAACTTTTCTATTATTCCTTCATCCGAACAATTTCGTGTGAAGCTTGGCTATCCTTGGCTATCTTCCATGAAAGCTATTGCTTCTCCTATACATAAGTGTTTGAAATTTCCCCATAATGGTGAAGTTGTTACTGTCAATCATAGTCTCTTTAAACCAGCTGAAAGAACTTCTAGTGTTCCTATTGATTACTTTTGGCCTAAACAATTCCAATCTCTTCCTCCGCGAAGTGATCATCTTTTCAAATCTTATCAAAAGTGGAAAACAGATATGATCCTATCTCTAAGTGAACCTAGAACACCTAAACTTGATATTCCTATCATTCTTGAGAAGGAAGTTCTTCCTTTGAAAGATAAAACTAATGTCTTTCCTCAAGAAGATTCCCAACCCATCCCTATGGATGTGACTATGTCTATGCCTAATAAACCTTCTAAAAGTAGACCTATCCCTCGTCATGATGGACTTGGTCTCCTTCCTAAACCGAATATTCCTCCCTTATATGGACAGTTCCTCCTCCTTCTTTTTATAGAGAGAAGAGACCTTCTTCTTCTCCTATTATCCAGCCTAAGAGACCACAACCTAAACACCCAAGTGATAAGGATGAGAACATTCCTCCTCCTCAATCTTCTCCACTTCCTACTAAGACTAGACGAAATCGTTCGGCACGTGAACGCCGGCGAAAGCGTCATCTTAGAGCTCAAACTTTGCAATCTCCAAAAACACCTTCAACAAACATTATTCCATTTTCTCCTCAGCCGGACATTGAGCCTAAATCTCCTAAACATAAGATGCATGATGGTCTTGATCCTGTGCGAGTTAAAGATCCTATTTTTATAAATCTTGATGATGATATAGATGAAAATGTTATTCATGATGCAAATGTTACTCCTCTTACTTCTGATAGTGAATATGAACTTGTTGATATTGATAACCATTTATCTAATGAATTTTCTAAAGCACTTATCCTAGCTCCTAGACAAGAACAACGTGGCTTGGAACATGAACATAGCCCTTGTTTGGATCTTGTGATAGCTCCATCTGCTGTGTTGGATGTTCCTCCTCTAGCGTGTTCCCTGCCTTCCCGAAACATTGATCAGCCAGATCGGGGGGTAGATGACGTGCTAGACTAGTTACATTAGCATAGCAGATTCTCTCCCCCTCTCTTTTGTTACTTCTTCTATATGTTATTCTCATTCTTCTATTTGTTGTCCTTAGTGTTGTCTACTTGAAGACGATGCAAAGCATTGAGATCTCTCAATCTCTCTCATGTTGACTCAAAAGACATATGTGTTCCCTTCTTCTAGGTGACCTTCCTTGATTGGGGAATGAAGAAAAATTATGCATACATACATATGATATATATACATGAATTATCATACAGCATACTGACCCCGAGGAAAGTGAGGTCACCTCGTGCTTTGTGTTTTGTGTCTATTATCCTTGGGTTTATCTCACACTTGGGGGCTAAATCCTTGCGATAACGTGCTCCTTTCTCATTTCTTATATGTATCACTACGTTAAAACAATCACCCCCGGTGAGGCGTGTGCGATCGCTTTAACGTAGGGGGGCATACATCCCGTCCATATCTTTTCAAGATACTTGAAAATTTCTTGACAAATCTAGCCTTGCCTTGAAAATTTCTTGATATCTTTCTTGCATGACTCATAGTGAGGGAACCTTACTACTGACAGTCATGGTTCTCCCTCGTGATCTTCCCTTTTACTTTGTCAATCGAAGTCGTAAGATCCTTAGTCCACTGGGGGCTTGGTGTGTCTTGCCTCCTTGATGTGGTGAAAGTCTTTCAATGTTGTTTCCTTGTACTTTACCGGAAGTATGAGCATACATACTCCCGCTAAAGTGGGGGCTAAATGTAGTGTCCTAAAATTGCGACACTTGCAATTTTGACTGCATTTCGGTCTTCACGATGGCGACGCAACACGCAACCTGAATGGAGACCCTAAAACCTGATTACGACACTGAAAACTGCATTTTTCAAGCACCCTGGCCTGAACCTCCTTTGCACCCTGCTGTCCCGGGAGGTGGGACCAGAGCGCCCAGCGCCCTGGTCCCTGGGTCCTATTTTGGGCCCGGTCTCCTAAGGGGTCTCGGGTCTTTTTGTTTGCAATTTGGAAATTAACTTTCCTGGTCGGCCTAAGGTCGGGAAAATCAGTCTATCAGCCCTAAATGACAAGTATATAAACTACATTTTTCTCTCTCATTTGGCATGAAGAGGATATGTGTACAAAGCGTGGAAACTATACTCAAGCATTCAAGCATTCAAGCATTCCTTCAAGCAATTGATCATTTCAAGTCTCCATTCAAGGCTAAGTGTTGCATTCAAGTCAAGGATTCAACCATTGAAGAGGAGATCACATACTACATGCTACAACATACAACATACAACATCTATACCTTCGCACATAAGGATACAAACATCCTTAGAACAAGGTATTAGTACTTGTTTTACATACATTTACATTTACAGCACTTGCTCATTTCTTGGTTAATTCCAAAACCGGGGTTTGACCTAAAGGCAAACCCCTAATCCCTAACCCCCCAATCATCTTCGCTTTTCTGTGTGTAGGTTGCAGGTACACGGCTGAAATTGAAGATCTAGAATCCTTGTGCAGAGACGAACAGATCCCCCTTCGTTTCACGGATTTTTCGGAGGACCGTGGCGCCGGGCGCCATCGTCCTGACAACTTTTGCTCAAATTTGCAGGACAGCGTCGTATCGACATTTCACTGCTAATTCCAGGTCCGCAACTTCATACTGTATTCCTATCTCAGTTTATAAGCGAATCTTCGTCACTTTCTATGCATGCTTAGCTTAATTCTTCTATCAACATTCTTTACAAAAGAGGGTAGCCTTGCTTTCTTAACCCTTGAAACACATTTAGCATCCAATCTTGCATTGGGTGGGATTGGATCTTGTGGGTTTCAACCCCTCTTTTGAATGTAAAGTCTCTCCCCTAAGTGAAAACCATCAACCCTAGTGAACCTCCCTTCTCTCTCCTCGGAGTTGGAAGAGGGGAGGGCAACTAGGGTTCGATCGCGATTTTCCACTTTACACTTTTAAAGATGAAACTGGTTGTCTTTAAGGATTGCGGTGTTCATTGTGTTGATGTGAATGGTGTGTCTGGAGGAACTACTAATTTTTGGAATCCAAGGGTTATTCAAGGGTTGGTAGTTGTTTCCAGTCCGAATCATATTACTACTAGAATCACTAATCTTCTGGATGGTCATCTTGTATCATTTCCAATATCTATGCTCCTAATAGTATAAATGCCAGGAAGAATCTTCAGAATTTTTTGTTTAGATCAAGTCAACTTTTCTGTAATGAGAAATGGATTTTGATAGGTGATTTTAATTGCCTTATTTCAAATCTGGAAAACAAAAGTGGGGTTCTAATTTCTGAAGATAAAAAGCAAGATCTTTTAGATCTTATTAATGCTTTGGGTTTGCTAGATTTGGAGCTAAGTGGATCTAAGTTCACGTGGTCCAATAGGCATAGTGGATCAGATCTTATTTAAGTTAGACTTGACAAGGGTCTCATTTCCCCTGATTGGCTGATGGATTTTTCTTGTAATTTATCTTCATTATACAGGATTGGATCTATTCACTTCCCAATTGTGTTGAGTATATCTTCCCTTAGTAGGATAAAGGCTTTTCCATTTAGATTTGAAAAAATATGGACCCATAATCCTGATTTTATTGATAAGATTGTGGAATGGTGGGATATTGAGGTCCATGAATTTGATATGTATAGAGTGGCCAAGAAATTGTCTAATGTTAAAGCTAATGTCCAGAAGTGGAATAAGTCCTCATTTGGCAACATCTTCTAGCTAAAAGATTGTTTCAAAAGGGAGCTTGATGATATTCAACTTCAAATTCTATCCCAAGGGTTTTGCCCTAATATTATGGACAAACAAGTGGAGCTCCTTTCCAAATTGCATGATATCATTTCTAAAGAGGAGGAGTTTTAGAAACAAAGATCCAAAGACATTTGGTTGAAAAATGGTGAAAAAAATACTAAATATTTCCATTTAATGACTCTTAAGCATAGAGCTACAAATAGAATAAAGAGGATCTTTGTTAATAACCATTGGATTGACAAGCAGGAGGAGATGAGCTCTGAAGTTGTTCGATACTTTTTTGATCTTTTGTCTGTTGACGATCCTCTTGACTTGGTGGCTCAGGAAGAGATCCTTAATGAAATTTAGGCTTGTATATCTCAAGACATGAATTATGAGTTGTCTAGAATCCCCTATTCCTATGAGGTTAGGAAAGAGGTTTCTTCCTTTGAGGGGAATAAAGTTTTGGGTCCTGATGGGTTTCCTATGTTCTTCTTCTAGCTTTTCTAGTCTATTGTGGGCGAAGATGTTGTGAATGCCGCTCAGGAATTCTATGGGTCTCGGTCCCTTCTTAAAGAGATAAATGCTACTTTCATTGTGTTGATTCCTACAAAACCTAATGCTTGTTGTTTTCAGGAAGTCAGGCCTATCAGTTTATGCAATTCTATTTATAAGATCTTTTCTAAAATTTTGGTTCTTAGACTAAAAGAGTTTCTTCCCCTTTTGATCTCAAAGCAATAGAATGGTTTTGTTTTAGGGTGACAAATTTTGGATTCCATTGTTTCAGTTCATGAAAATATCCATTCCCTTTCTGTGAATAAAAAACTAGGTTTTTTTTTCCTGAAATTTGATCTATTAAAGGCCTATAATAGGGTGGACTAGAGTTTTATGATTAGGATGCTTCATGTTTTTGGTTTTGGTGACCGTTTTATTCAACTGATTAATCAATGCATCTCTACTCCTAAATTTTTGGTTCTAATTAATGGATCTTCTTCTGGTTTCTTTTTGGCCTCCAGAGGTCTTAGTCAGAGGGATCCCATCTCATCATTTTTGTTCATCATTATGGGAGAATCTCTTAGCAAGATCATTTATAGGAAAGTCCAAACTGGTAGGCTTAAAGGTCTTCAACCTTCTTCAGAATCTCAAATATGTTCACACCAATAGTTTGTTGATGATACTTTGCTTATGGGAGAAAGCTCCATCTCGGAGGTTAAATCCTTGAAGCGACTTCTTTCTCTTTATGAAAAAGGTTTTGGTCAGAGGATTAGTCTCCCCAAAAGTTCTATCTTCTTCTTGAACACCCCTAATCATAGATAAATTAAGATTTCTAAGATGTCAGGCTGTAAGATGGCCTCCTTCCCGAATACTTATTTGGGGCTCCCTCTCTACATGGGTCCTGCTCCTGATGTTTTTTGGTCTAATTTGATTGATCATTTCCATAACAAACTTGTGATTTGGAAGGGTTCTTTGCTAAGCCAAGCTAGTAAGATCGAATTGATTAAAGCCTTATTGCACAATCTCCCAGTTTATGCCATGAGTCTCTTTAAAATCCTTGCCAAATTTGTTGACCTCAAGGATAAAATCGCCTTCATCTTGTTGCATGGGATCAAGTCTTCCTTCCGAAGAAGCTTGGTGGTCTTTCCATTAGATATATTCATGATTTCAATTTGGCTTTGCTAGCCAAATAGTTGTGGAGAGTGCTTAAGGAGTCTAATGAATGGACTTCTATCATCCACAATAAGTACCTTCATCCTGCCCATTCTCCTCAAGATATTCTTGAAGGTCTCTACCTACCCCAGAATACTTTAGAAGCCTTTGGTCAAACATTCTTAATACCAGATCCCTAATCTTTAAAGGATTGATGTGGTGCCTTGGTAATGGTTGGAATATTCAATTTTGGGAAGATTGGTGGGTTGGAAACTATCCTTTAAAAGACTATAGTTGGGTGGCTCTTATGATGGACAAGTGTAAAGATCAAATTGGCCACTGGGTTGCTGATTATATTTGGAATGGTAGATGGATCAACTTCTCTACCTTGGATCCATTGTTCCTCCCTCTCCAGAAATGGATCTTGAATGTTCACATTCCTTCCTTTCCTATTGAGGATTCCTTGGTTTGGGTGGCTCTCCCTCTGGAGGTTTCTCTATCTCCCAGGCGTTTTCTTTGCTTTCTAGAACCTTTGCATCGACCCCTTTTCTGGTCTTGTCTCTGGAACAAATTCTTAATCCCTAAAATTAACATTTTCTTTTCAATATTTATGTAGAATAAAGTGATCTTCATTGATAATCTGTGTAGAAGAGGGATGTCCTTGCCTAACCAATGCTTTCTTTGTAAGGAAGCGGTTGAAGATGCTTCTCACTTGTTACTGCATTACTCCTATGTCTAGGAGATTTGGGCTCACTTCTTTGATCTCTGGGGTGTTAGTTGGTGTTTCCCCTTGAACTTGTTGGATTGTTTGTCTCAATGGTCTTGCCCCTCAGATAACCAATCTCTTATGTTTTTAAGGAATTTTATGCTTCGTCATGTTGCCTGGAGAATTTGGAAGGAAAGGAATAACCGCATATTTAGAGACAAAGATTCTCTGACTGTGGTGGTTGCTCAACGTATTCAAACCTTTATTTAGGATAATCTCATTACTTCCTTCCCTTCCCATAAAGCTTGATCCTACCACCTAATACTCCAATTTGGACTAGGACGTTATCAATAGATGGCACATTGATTGAGATATTTCAAGACCTACTATGAAAACAAAGTGCATTAGAACCAAGATTGCTTGGATTTCTCCCTGAGGATGGATCAAGATTAATGTTGATGGGGCAGCAAAAGGAAATCCTAGTTTGGCAGGGGGAATTGCTCGTTATTACAATGGTAGGCTTGTCTCGGAAGTGGCACTCCGAAAAACCATTATGTTGAGGCAAATGCAGCCTACAATGGGCTTAAAATGGCTATCCATGGAGGATTCCAGAAAGTCTGGTTGGAAAGTGATTCGCTAAATATAATCAACTATTTGACTAAAAAGACTAACCCTAGTTGGACGATTAATCATTTAATCTAGGAGTGTTTCGATATGATTGCCAAATTTGAGGCAATTTAAATTTTGCACATTTTGAGGGAGGGTAGTAGGCCTACAGACCATGTGGCAAATCTCAACGTAGCTAGAGATGATAAAAAGTGGTGGTGGGAAGGGGAATCCATTCCATTTCATTTGTGTGAACTGGCGAGTGAGGACATCAAAAATCTCTCTCTGATAGAGCATTAATTATGACAGCTTTTTACATGTGTAAAGCTATTCATAGAAAGAAGCGGCGGCAACCTTCCATATTTTTCCTATGGGTCTCGTTTGTTATCATCTATCTGAAGCCTGGTTTTAGTTTTACTAGAAAAATTTACAGAGGCATCAATCTTATGGGGGGAGACAAGAATAGAATGGAGTTGTCATCGTGTGAGCTTTGGGAGAAAAATGAAGAGATCTGGAAGGAAGTCGTGGATGGGGGTATGGAACCATTTGTTAGAATACTCTATGGCCAGAACCACAAGCTCACAGATTTGTTTGTTAGAAAATGGAATAATGGGGTTCTATGCATGTATGGGACAGAGTTTAGGGTTGATGAACCCTTCATTGCTGAGATTACTGGGGTTAGCATGGAGGGTAAAAAATTCTACAGGGAGAGGAAAAATTCAGAAGAAGCCCTCTAAATTTTCTACGACAAAAAGAGTGAAAGAAGCATAGTCAAGAAGAACCCGGATGGACGCTACAATCGAAAGGATCTTCTAAAGCTTTGGGTGGACATGGAAAAATTTATTATGAGGTACATAACCCTCGATGGCTGCTATGCTAGTATTTTTTCCTATCATTTCACTATTCTGAATCACTTTAGGCATGATAAAAGAATTTCAATTATGTCTTATTTGCTGTCATCTCTCGAGCATTCCATTCATAAGCATTTTTAGAAAGAGGAAAACCTGGTTCTGCACGAGGGGTTAATCCTCTTAATTATGGAGTATGCTAACAATCATGAGGTTAAAGCCTCCCCTGTTTTGAGAAACCCTAAATCCTTAGCAAGCCAGGAGGTGCATGATGTTTCTGACATAGAGTTTGGTGAGGTGGAGGGCAGAATTTCTATGGAATGGAATGACATCCATGTTTCAAATGATTTAGAATATAAGCCCTCAGAGGATGAGGGTCCCTCGCAGAAACCCACACCCGAAACATCTAATAGCAGGAAAAATCCACCTAGATGGGCTGCGAAAAAAGTTGAAATCCCTTGTTTCTCATCCCCAAAACTTGGGTCTGCAAAATTTGAAAAAGTAGAAGATTGGAAAAGAGGTGGAGATTCAAGGAAAAGGGGAAAATAAAATTAAACTTTATATTCCCCTTAATGTGGACTCCAATGATGAAATGGATGTTGACAAGCTCCTGGGCAATTCTTTTCCTACTCAGGAGTAATGCTTCCAATAGGTTTTTCATGAAATTAATTTCCTAAAATAAGGGATCAAGGATATTGTTGACTCTTTCACTAAGAATCTGGCACCCGATAAAACTGATAAACTCCTGAAGTTGTCCCAAAAAATTGTGGAGGATATTAGGGTCATGAAGACAAAGCACGAGGCTAGGATTGACAGGCTAGATAATGAAATCCATTATTTAAAGTGTAAACTCAAGGGCTTGGTGGAAGTAAGTAAGGTGGCAATGTATAATAGTGTCGAAGGCCTCAAAAGAGTGAACGAGGAAATCGTCTTGTAGAAAGCTCATATGACCAGATCCAACATATCCTTAGACATTAACCTGGACAAGAAAAACCAAGATGTGCAGGCATCTACAAGGCCCTCTACCAGGATTAGGAGCAAAAAATAGGAAAGAGGTAGTTTGAGGTTCATCATGGAAGAACTCTAGGAGATCAATAACAAAGCAATCCAGAAGAATGTTGAGCTTGTGAAAGCTCTTACTTAGTTGTTTTTAGCTAGTGTTTTTTGTTTCTAGTTTGTTTTTTGTGGTTTGACTCTCTAGGGTGTGTCCCATGTTTTTGTTGTTGTTTAGCAGCTGGTTAACTCTATTTACTTTTTGGATGGATTTTGAATTCGGGTCCCTGTAAAACCCATTTATCTTAATCAAAAAAAAAAATACAATTTTTTTTTTTAAAAATTTAAAAGATAAATTTAGAGTTGACATGTGAAATATGAAAAATTACTAGTTTACATCATCTTCAAATTCTTAATCATCTAGTTGCTATAAGTGTTAGAAGGTGAAATTTTGGTTGAAAATCTATATTTTAATGTCCCATTTTGGCCAAAAAGTGGGATACACTATTGTGGGGTCAGCTCAAGGCCAAGTAAGAAGCATGCAGATAGTGTCTAAGGTTTTTGTGAAGGATTTCAAGGAATGACATATGAGAAATATAAAAAGGTTGATTGTATCTATATAGCATCATGCAAGCAATGTGAGCATGGAAAACTAGGTATAAGATGGGCATAATGATGATAAAGGGAAATCTTAAGTATGGGTATCACTAGCATGCTAAAAGGTTGTGATATTTGGACTCTTAGTATGATAGTTAAAGTTATTGCATAGATTTTAAAATCATGTCACGCCATTGGAGTAGGTTGGGGAAAGATAAAGCTATGGTGTGGAGGCATTTGAGATTAATGACATGAAGATGCAAGGCCTATCATATGAAAGATAATTAAGTAGAATTTAAGCTACTATCATGTAAAGTGAGAGGTTGGGGAGGAGGTCTAAAGACCCATTTTCTAATATTCGCATACTTGTTATTAGTAGAGAGGCAAAAAAATGGGTTGAATGATCCTTAAAAATTAGTAAGGTAATGGACACTAAAATGAGTGCATGAAAATAAGTTTAAGATTATGAACATGTAATTGTTGACCACATATAACCATTAGAGTCATCCTACCATAATTATTTCCCTAAAATAATACTATCATCATATAGTGTAATAAAGTGCAAAGTATAATCATAAATATATATTATATATTGTATATTTTATCACACTTTTAAAGAAAAGAGAGAAAATCACTCAAGGCTCAAGAGTAACTTATCATTATGTATATAAATGAAACTAAACATTGGAAAATAAGTGGCTACATTGCTTATTAACAAGTAGGGTGAGAGTATACAAGAGAGAACAATAAATAATCACAAACTCTATAAAAGATGAAATATTAATCACATGATAGAATAACATAACTAGCTAGAGAACATACCCCTCCATATCTAGAATAGGAAATGACGAAATAACCACTTGATATGAAGTAACTAATCACATCAAAACCAATGTGGTGTGTGTGCCTCCTATCAAGAGGTAAGGCCCTATGGGGATCCATAAGGAATGATCACAAAATATACCCTCATTAAAAGAAATGGGTGGGTGAGGTTAAAATAATACTTAACCAAAAGAAAGATATAACAATGAGATGCAATGAAGGGTATGTGTAAACTATAATTAGATATGTAATACATGAGGTATAATTAGAAAATTCAAATTTTGAAATTCTAATAGATAAGCTATAAACACTTGGAACCCTATGAGGCACATAAGAAACTTAAGTTCACCAACAATGTAATCAAATAAAATACTTCTTTACAAAAAGCTTCAAAGATAAATTAATTATTTGTCATTAATATTAAATATCCTAGCAATAAGAGCTAGGAATGATAAACATTCAAAAATTATAATTTTAAAATGCAAGTACTTAGCTTTATGCTTGATGAGAATATACCTTTACTAGATATCAAAAATTCATTTGTGAATGATGTAAAACAAATAGGGTTGTTAGCTTTATGCATCAAAATATATTCATAACTTTTAGTTTTTTATTTGGGTCTTTTTGGCAACTACAATATTGACCCTATAATTATAACCTAGACCAAAATTATTTTGATCTCTACTAAAATTTCATAAAGTCATTTTTAGCTTTCCTTAACTTTCTTAGTTTGATCTTTCCATAAATACTTAAGCTATGTATTTGGGGGTTTGCACATGACAAGGATAGTTGACTCTATTCTCTCCAACCTTCGTTAAGGGACAACAAGAAATCATGCCTAACTCCCAAGGATAATTATTCGATATCATTAGATGGATCTTTTAAGATTGATGATGTGTGCTAGGAGGATTTTAATTTAAGTATCTACTATATATATAAATGAATTAGGATTTTAATTTGCGTACAACACCCTAGAATGGAATTCAATTAATTTATACTTCATAGTAGCTCCCAATGGTCTCTTAGAGGGAAAATAGTTAGACCCTTTTTTTTACTTTTCTTTTAGAACTAAGAGATCATTTCTACAAATGTATAATTTATCTAGAGCACTTTCATAATTAATAATGTTACTCGAGATAGAAAATAGATAATCTATGTCAAATCCGTTAAAAGCAAAAGAAATCTAGAAATGTGTGAAATAGAAACAAATATATTATTAAATTGATTATTTAAATACCATCTATATACACTAATTATTAAACTAGAAACAAATATATTAAAATATATATTTGCAATTTAAAAATCATCTTTATACACTTGTTATTACACTAGAAGAAAAATAATTTACAATTTTCATTGTTACAAAAATGTGTTCACTGCAAGGTCACATTTATTGCCATACAAATGTGGCTATGATATTTTATCAACTCATTTTTTTTTAATATGTGTAATATTTTTTTTATCAATGATAATTTCGACATTTCGGAGAAGGGACCCAATTACTACCCATATTCCAATTACCATTCATTAAATTTCACTAATTAAAAGTCCACTTAAAAATCATCTAGTGGACAAATGTCTTCCCTCGCAAGCTAAACTGGTTTGTGCATAACATAGGTTTTGAAGAGGGAAAATAGACAGAACTCCAGATTAAGGCTCGCTGACTTCAATGGAAGGAAGATTGCAAATGGACTCTACTTTTGCAACATGTCACAGAGAGCACACGAAGTATTTGCCGTGCAACTACAAAGTCTTCTTAGCAGTGGATGAGTGGGAGAGACCCTTCACGGAGCACATTACAGACGTTTTTCTGGGACAAGTATTCCAAATTCAATCATACCAGATCAAGAGGAGCATTAAGAAGGTGATTGGTGAAGAAATTTTGTTTCCTCAAGCAAGACGGGCCATCTTCCCTTCACAACTTATATCTATTTTCTTTTCAAATGATTTTGACTTGCTCCAATCCCTTTCAATGCTTGAGTTAATTTCTACCAAAGTTGTCAAGCATGAATTTCTACCTGGTAATAAACTTCTCCTTGCAACTCAAAGATATGACTTGTGGGAGGGTAATGCCCACATTGAAGGTATTTTCCCGCGGCATTTCCTCCTTTCCAGACATGTCTTTGTGTCAATTTATGACAACATTAAACATACGTTGGAGATGCAGAACTTTTCTTATATCCAAAGTGCTATGGATAGACACTGTAGGGAAATACAGCAGGAATTGGTTACTTTGGTTAAGAAAAAGTCGAATGCCCTATTAATCTTGTTGAATGTTGAACCTCTCAAGGTGAATCCACCCCTGCAACCGGTAGTGCCGGATTTGAATGTCGCCTTAGGGCTTGTGCTATCGCAAGGCTCCAATGAAACTGTAGGGTCAGCTCAAATTCCACCCATAATCGACAGGGGCATGGTGCAAGAACATCAAGATGAAAATGTCCAGCCGATGGATGGGTAAAGCAAAGGGTGAATTCGATACCTATTTTGATAAGCATAATTATGGACGTCGGATGGCTCTCCATTTTCAAAACTATTGAGGATGGCCAGGTTACGAAATTATAAGCCTACGTGCAATATTAACTATCCCAGGTAACAAGTGTTGGTCAATTCGTTTATTTCCACCAATTCAACTGAACCAGTAGTAGAGACATTTTGTTATCCAACTGGGTTGAACCGGTAATGGAGGCTCCTTTTGAACCGATTAATACGACAAGCATTTTGGTATTAAGGTTATGGTATGATACATCCGGCAACCGGATGTAGCAGCTTTACTTCGTCTCTTCCTTTATTTCCACTGGTACAACAGAACTGGCAGTAGAGACATTTTGTTAACCAGCTGAGTAATACTTGTAATGGAGGCTCTTTAAACCAATTAATACGAAAGGAATACCTGTATTAAAAATTTCTGATATAATACAACCGGCAACCTGTTGTGGTAGCTTTACTATGTTCCGGTAACCGGAATCTTGCTCACCAAGTTTTCATGATATCCGGTTGTGGGGGTGGTTTTTTAAAGTTTCTTCTAGATTTGTCTTGTCCCGCTACTCTCAACTTTGGCCTCAATGAGGTTTGTACTATGGGCAGACCCTTTTTCCCTTTGGATCTTTGGGGGGTCCCTTCTTATAGCCTCGACTTCTCTTTCATTGTATCTGAGCAAGGACATAGGGTTATCTTCCTGATTCTTTCCCTACTGAACTCTTGAATCAGATGTCTTATTAATATATCAATGGCTTGCCACTCTTGCTTTAAAAAAAAAAACATTTCCTTGGTATACCCAATAGCTGGAAAAAAAAAGTTAGAAATTAGATCAATGGTGCTTTTTTTTTTGGTAACAATAATGCACAATTATTAGGCATTTGTGTGTAAGTATTGGATAAATTGTGCAAATTTTATGGTGGTCAAAGTGAATGATTAACGGGACAGTAGAAAATATTTATGGGGCATCAACTTGAAATGACCACTTTTTGGCCCTCACATGCATAACGAATCCCACAACTTTCATCATATCTACCTAAAAGCCAAAACAATAGCTATAAGCACTTAAATTGCATAGAAAAACAACAAAAACCTATCAAAATCCAATGCACCATTTCTAAACTTAAGATACACAAAATTAACTATAATGACTATTGATATCCTTTCTCTGTTCATCAAAATGTAATTTATTTTTCTAAATGATCACTTATGATGCTTCTCTGCCTACTTTTTCTAGATGCTCACTTATTTTGCTTTTCTGCCTACTTTACAGCATGCCAGTACCAAAGATGCTTTTTTGCCTTACTTGGCTTAAGCGTAGCAAAATGTCCAAAACGTTGTCATGTCACTTGTACGCATTCTGAGTAATCTGTTTTAAGTCATATCTTATTCAAGTTATCTTACTTGCTTCCCTAGTTCACCAGCTCCGTAAGAGAATAATGGGTACCACTTCCTGCTGTTGCTCATTATCTTCTTCCCAAGAAGATTATCAAAATATTATCAGTAATATGGTTGTTACATTATTCAATTAATTTCTTGCATTGATCAGTTCTTAAAAGATGCAAGCCTTAATTTGATCGCCCATACTTAAATTCAGTATTGTCCTACAGATTTGCATCAATAGTAAATCATTGAAAGCAGGAAAGAAAAGTTGACAAGACGGATAAGGTGGATTCTTCCATCAAGTCCGGTGCTGTTTTACTGAACAAGTTATTGATGCGATATAACGGACATCTATCCAAAGTATTCAAGCAAATTTTTCTTTTAAGTTAGTTGATGCAACTCTTTTACTTAATATTGAACGTTTGATCCACACATTTAAAGTATTATCAGTACGAAGGTATTAACGTGGAAACAATTTTTTGTCATAGGGGATAACAGTTCAACTCTGAAACTACCTCTCAATGTTTTTGTCTGCAGAGAGATTTTAAGCGAAAGCTCAACTATGAAACCCACAGATAAAGCAGCACAGATACAATGTGACTAGATCAAACACCCATCATAGACCTTATATATCATGATTAGCTCAAGCAAATATCACATATACATAATATGAAAATTTATCTTTGTATCTCACAACAAATAAGACGAATGTGAGTGCATCCCATACTACACCATGCGTCCCATCGTTTTACCAATCTATCACTATCTATCATATCAAGAAAGCATCACATATTTCATTTATCACTGACATGGTATTGGTGATAGTTGGTTAAAACCACTCCTATATCATATACATAGTTAGCTTCTAGGATCCTTCACCTCCATGCTACTAGTTAAAGATAATTATTAAGATATCCAATAGATAGCATTTTAGTGCATTCAACTACCAACACTTTTATTGGATTTAGTTCTAACATGTATGATCATCTTATAGCTAAGTATACATAATTGAGATATTCCAAATATTTACAAACATGAGACATATTGATTGTGTTACATACCAATTAAACTAATCCATAAACTTATACACATGGTCCTTTAAGTCTTGTTGTCAATTATCAATACATAAATAACACATTATACTCACGTGATATTGCCTCTATCTAAGTTCACATATACATAAATAAATACCAACTCATAAAGTAACTCATTCCAATCATGTATTAATTGTTACTTAAAAAAAGGTCATTTAATATATTAAAATTAAGCCCACATTAATAAATATTAAATAGTATTTTAGTTATGAGTATATAAAATTTCTTCATATTATCAACATTAAGGTTATCATATATCGATCTATTGGATTGATATAAAGGTAAAAAAATATTCAATGTCAAGTAATATTTACTATAATTAATCTCCCATAGTTCATTAAGATAGTTCTATGAACTGTTTCCTAAAATCAACAAAATTCTAGGTATATATTTAGAGTAAGTAGATCATCCATACATAGTAGAGTTATTTAGACCATCAAGCTAACCTATACATTCACCAAGTTATAGTGTTTTACACACAAAGATTTGATTATTTTAGTTTGAAAGAGTCTAAGGCATTATGATACATCCACATTAGAGACAAACCATGAAAGAAATGACTTTGAAAGTTCATCAAAGATTGGAGTAGAATTTTGAAAATCCAAACACAACCAAACCCCATATTAGATAAGATTGATGAGGATGGATTTCCTTTTGTCAACTCCTACCTATACAATAGGGATATATTGATTTTAGAAGGTGATTTAATAGTTATCTCGTGCTAGTTTTAACCTTATACTAAAGAATATTGAAGATGGAAGTTTAATCAAGTTTAGGAACACCCCAAATCTTTAAAAATAAATTTAAACCCCTCTCCTATAGATTCGTTTCATGGGGTTATAGTTCTCTAAAGGATTTCCTATATATCCACTTATAAATCGAACCAAATTTGATTTAGTTATTTTAACCTTAATCTCTCAAGCATCAAACACATAGATTTCCTCCACCTAGACTTTATAACCACTCAAAACTAATTATCACGCAAGTGAAATAAAAAGAATTCTTTAGAAGAAAAACCGTAGATATCCTTAAAGAAAAATAGTATAACATGACGCCGTTTACCAATACATATTCCAAAACAAAGCAATAGCTCATAGAGTTCCATTTATTATTATCGAATAACCCAACAATATGCCTTTTAATAACTTTCATCTGCAAATGATGCTTAACAATAGGAAAGGGAACCCAACTAAGTTCACAACATAGAAAACAAATACTAAAGAGTTTCCACCCAAAGACAACAACATCTCTAGTTTAGACGTCTCCACCATTATGATTTGACTCTAATAAATTGTTTCAATGCATTAAGATGGTAATTAAAAGAACAAGGTTCTTTGACTACTTCTACGTACAACAATCCTAATATCAACCATTAGTATACTTAGCTAAGTATTAAAGTATCACCCATATTAAATTGCATACTTTATTGCATACTTTAGACAATAGTTTGTCATAAGGACAAATTGTTTAAGTTAATTTCATACATGGAAACCCCCTTCAATCAATAAATAGAAGGAATATAATTTTCCAACAAAATAGAAAGTTAAATTTAATTACCAATATAATACTCCTATTTTTCATGTAAATTAAGGTTTTAAGTTGCTCGCAGGAGTAACCATTTATAAATATTTGCTAAAATTCGAAGTGACTTAAGCTTCTGGAAATATCATTCTTCTTGCTTCCAGAATTTTCTTTCTCCTAAGTTTTTGACATATCTCTTTGTAGTGTAAGGGTTCCATCTTTGGGACTTGTCTGCATGGTGATTTTGTGTTTGCAGGTGTTGGATAAGCAGAGACAATGGATTAGAATTTTCTTGCTCCTCTCAACAAGAAGGCAGATGGCATTTTCAAGTGCAATTAAAGAAAAAAGAACGAAGGAGGTGTTAAATGAATCTCATTTCGTTATTTCTAGAGCAGTACAAAAAATACTGGGTGAAGAATTTATCAGAACTATTCTTAAACATTCTGTGTGCCACCAATATGTGAAAAATTTGTGTCCATTCAAGTTATTGCACACCAATTCAATGTTGCTCTTTTTTTAAAACTCTCCCATGTCATATTTTCATGTGCCTATATTATACCGACTTTCAAGTTGTTCTTAACAATACCCTAAAATATTTCATATACATTTTATGACTACATATTATGAGAGGATGATTAATTGTATTTGCAATTACATGCTCTATGTACAATCAAACATCCTCTCTAAAGTAGTAACACATAATCCTAAAAACTACATGAAATATTTTAAATATTATTAAAAATCTAAAGAGTTAGTACATCATCAACACATAAAAAAGAAGATATGAATAAAAAAATATTGAAAAAGTGATTTTTTTAAAATCATATGAGAATAGTCACTTGATATACAATGATGTGAACGTATGGAACTTTATAATATATTATTAGAAAGTTTATTTTACAAACAAAATATTTTCACACTCTATAATTATAGTATGAGATGTTTGTGAATTTGACTATATGAGTTTTTCATCAAATCCAATGAAATCTATAAACATCTTATTCTAAGACTTACTAACATATACATCTTTAATAAATCTATATAAAATACACCAACAAATAGCCTTTTCACCTAAAAACCAACCATCATAACTTAAATATTGGTTCACATAAGAAGACCATTAAAAGGTTGCTTTAAGACATTTTTGTAATAAAAATTTATGATATCTACAACACTATCTATACAAACACTCTTGCCTACAAATATAAATATGTATGTGAGATCCTTATTGTGTATCTACTCAAAATGATATTTATAGTACGAAAGAAAAATATACATGGATTTGTGTTGTTAAGAGTGTTTTGTGATGTTTAAAAATATGACATATTGACAAATTCATTTAAGATTCAAATTTCCATTGAATTCTTGATTTTACCCAGTTAAAAATCTTTAGAAATAAAAAAACTTTAAAGATTCAAGTAACCACTAAGACATACTTATAAACATCTCATACTAAGATATACTAATATTTATAGAAAACTAAATCACCTCTAAGATTTAAATAAATTAATTAAAAAAAAATTACTGACTTTATCCTTAAAAAAATAATTTGATCCGTAACAGGTATTACATTTCAGCTACTCAGCAGTGTACCACTAACTTAAGACAATACAGGGTCTCTCCCCTCCAATATAGACGCTTTTTTGACTGGAGCTATGAACCAGTGGGGTCACAAAGGAGGACCCCATCCCCATGGTGAACAAGTTGAGGCATTAATGCATCCAATGTAAGTCTCATGCAACTTATCATTCCATCATATCCAAATTACTCCTTATAACTCCCATCTCCTTATCTCTCCACAATACTCCTTCTAACTCACATCTCCTTATCTCTCCACAATACTCCTTATATCTCCCTTCTCCTTATCTCTCCATACGCCTTATATCTCCCTCTCCTTATCTCTCCACACACCACCTTATCACTCCATATCAACTGCTTATCCCTCCACTAGAACACCTTATCACTCCATCTAGTAGTAGGTTCGCACAGGACGTGGTAGGGGCAGCTGCACCAAGGAAGAATCACACCGCACCAATAGTCACGGGGTCTTGGACAGCTTAGAAGACATCACCGAAGGCACCAGTGAGCATACAGGGGAAGCATCGATCGCAGGGGGGAGGAGGCAGAACGGCTATCCAAGCACGCACCAAGGCACGAACAGTGGGAAACTAGCATGGGGGGCATCGCTTGGGTAGAGATTCGAACCTATGACCCACTATCAATAGTGGGATGCAACTTGTCGTTGCACTGCGGGGATAACCCCGACTTTATCCTTAAAATTATTCAAAAGAAAGGAATTGAGAAATTTTCGTGTAAGTTGCCAAAAAAAAAAGCCAAAACATAGAATTTGATCAACTTTAAAAAAATACACTTTAGTAGTCCACTCTCTTCATCCAAAAGTTTTATAATAGTTATTTATATAATATTACTGCTCCATATTAAATTTTATTATTTTATTTCTCTTACTTATTATATTATTGTAATTTCAATGTGTTTTAAAAAGTATGTTCATTAATAAAATATAAGGGTTTCAAGGTAAGGTGAGATGGGCGTTGGGCTGGGTCGCGGGATACCTCTAGAGTAAATAAATAAATAAATAAAATAAAATATAAGGGCTTTTGTATATTATCTTGTAAGAGTTGAATTATGTTTTTTAAAGTGTAAATTTGTAATGTATATTTATTTTTTCATTTGATCTATTCGTCTAAAAAAATTTAAATTAATTTATACATTTCATCTAAATATTGTTTTTAAGATTTATTTTATTTATATTACCATTAAATGTTCACTAATGAGATCAATTAGATAAAGTGAAGAAAGGAAGTTTAACATAAACTTGTTAGGAATTAGTGTTTGCATGGATGTTTAAATTAGCATTATCAATTTGTAATAAATAGGTTGTTGAGAAACAACTTAATATTATTCTATGTGTAATTGTATATGTATGAGTTGTTAAGAAAACTCACAAAGAAATTTAAAAGTGAAAATAAGAGGGAGAGAATAAATGTGGTTGAACAAAACCCACCTATATTTAGTGTGAGAAGATAGTGGAATCATTATAGGAGTTAGAATAATCACCTATATATTTGCAATATCTTTTTCAACGAGGTGGTGGTGTGGAATAGAAAAAAAATATTATTGTATATAAAATTTATATTCTTCTATAAACTCTATCCAAATTTCTCTATAAAACTTGAACCTAATGACCACGATTATGTCATAACCCTCTTTTCAGACTTCGATAAAACTTGCTAATAAATTATTATTATTATTATTATTATTATTATTATTATTATTATTATTATTATTATTATTATTATTATTTTGATAAAAGTGGGTAAACCACTAAATTATATTAATATTTTTTTATTTTTTTTACAAGGTGTTTGGTTCAAAGAGCACTGAAGGGAAAGAACAAGTAAGAAAACCCTTAAGTATTTCTCAAAATACACAAGCCTATCTACCCATTACAAGGGGCCCCTAGGCACAGTCCACCAAAACCCTCCCCAATTACATAATAACTTCATTAGATATAAAGGAAGCTTCCATACGAGGCATACAAGAGAAAATTGTCATTGTGAAACATTAGGAAGAACAACATCCATCCAAAAAACTAAAGGATCAGCCAAAAAAAATTGAGCTCAAGCACCCCTGTCTATAAAGCACATTTCTCCAATCCACTGATTAATATGACACCAAGAACAAGAAGAGAAATCACTATAGGAGAACCTGCCAAGATAAACATCGTGAGAAAACACAAAATAATCCAAAGAAGAAGAAGGAGAGGATGTTGTAGACCCAGAGGAACCAAAATGAGGCCAAGCCAAAGAATAGCCCACAGGACAAGCCAAGAAAATAGTAGAAAGATGATAAACCATCTCATATACCAAACCATCTGCAATTTCCAAGATCTCGAAGACAACCACCAACTCCCAAATCTTACCAATACCTTTTGAATAAAATAGAACATCTTAACTCATAAGAAGAGTCGCTAGAGTAAAGTGAAAAACATGAGAAGAGAACAGGCATAGCTTGAATATAAGTCAATCCAAAAGAGTTATCATCATGAATGCGACCAAGGCAAGGAATGATACCACACAGAATGAGCAAAACCCAACATACCAAAATATGATAAGCAAGTCTACTTGCAAGAGGAGTGATCATAGCATGATCGATCATTATAACACAATCATGAAAGAAGAAAGCAAGCTAGGATAATGAAGGCTACCCAACAATGATTAACCAAAACCATCCTACAGAAGCTCATCCCCAAATAAATACCAAATCGAAATTAATCTGCAGATGAAATGATAAGACTATGCCAACTCATAGTAGCCATTATTACACAATCATGCAAATAGACGGTAAACTGGGAAAGCTACCAAACAATGATTAACTCAAACCCTCCTACACACACTCACCTTAGCATGAATACCAAATCGAAATAACCAACTTGCAGATCAAATGATAAGAATATGCCAATTCAAAATAGCGAACAAGCAAGGAAACAAGTAATGACCAGTTTAAGCCCGAGTATCTACACTATAATTAGCCAATATCAATCAGTAAAGAAAAATGGTTTTTGCTAACATGCAATGAGATTTAGGAAGCATCATTCCAAAACAACTAACTCAATGACTCAACCAGCCAAGCAAGGGTTAACTGACATAAACAAGTGACAATCCAATTCTATAGATAGGGTACAAACCAAATGGATGTAGCACCAAAACCTCCTTGCTCCATGAGGAAATACTTGTCGAGTACGCCATCAACAAAAATGTTGTCATAAGGCCAGACAACACCCTCCCTAATGCTATACACAAAATAAAATCCACACCCAGCAAGGAGTGTGATGAAGGCCACAGATCACAATCAATCAATCTTAATAAAGGATACTAATGCAAGAAGCGAGAATATCCCGAGGGGGGACTTCAAGATACTCAACACTTTCAACAACAGCCATGTTAGCCAAATAATCTGCAATAACATTTATTTCCCTATAATGGTGAGATATAGTAAAGGTAGACAAACACTTCAATTGTGCAAGAATTCGATCTAACAATTACTGTAAATGCCAGGAAACACGCTTCTTAGTAGAGACTGACTAAAAGACCAACATTGAATCCCCTTCAATGATAATATCCTTGATGCCCAAAGAGATGGCAAGATCAAGACCAAAAGATAATGCCTGAAATTCAGCAGAATTGTTAGAGTCGACTCCAATAAATTCACCCACAGCTTTAACAATCATAGCATTATGATTGAAGAGGACCAACCCAATCCCTGACTTGCCCGGATTACCCTTAGAAGCCCCATAAAAATTTAGTTTAAATGAGAATTGGGGGGGAGGAATCCATTTAGCTAGCCTACATTTGGCAAGAGAGGATAATCCAAATGCTAAAGCCCCATGAGATGGAATGACTCGAAGTGAACTCCATTTCCAAGTTACCCAATTGTCCCAATAAGAAAAGGACCTAAAATGATCCAATTTTTTGTAAGTGTAAGAAAGCACCACCTCAAAAATGGAGGATTGAATCTTGTCAAACACATCCCTTAATGAAGTTGATGTATGCTTAAAAATCTTAGGGTTCCTTTCCAGCCAGATGTTCCAAATGACAATATAAGGAGCCATAACCCGAAGAGAAGAATAAAAAGAAGATGAGTACAAAAAAGGCCAAGCCAAGAAATGAGACAATAAATTAGGACCAATGGCATAAGACCAACCAAGCATACCAAACAACCAATACCAACAATCCAGAGAAAACGAACAATGCAAAAACACATGATCCATGGATTCCATGCAGTAACCACAAAACACACAAGGAAAAACCGCAGTAATCCCAAGCCTGTCCAATCTCATCCCAGTGAGAACTCTATCTTGTACAACAATCCAAGCAAAAGAACTAGCTTTAGAAAGACAAGCCAAGTGCCAGAAGAGCTGAGAAGGCCAAGGGGAGGAAGAAGAGGAATGAGACAAGGACTTATATCCCTCCTTAATTGAATAAGAACCTGATGCACTCTTAGTCCAAACCAAAACATCATCCCTATCTTGAAACACAATAGATCTTTTCTCAACCTCTATTTCAAAAGAAACTCTGAGGTCATTAATAATGGGCAGGAAATCAATAGACTTCCATCGAGACACTGGGTAAGGACCCGAGGTATCAATGTCAACATAATCAACAAAAAATGCCCCTCAAAGACCAGAAAGGATATCAAACAAAGGAGACCAATCCCGAATGGAAGATAATGCAGCATGACCATTCCAAACTTCACCCCAAAAATGAGCCTTCTTCCCATTGTGAACAACCCAAGAAAGATGTGGAAGGATAACCGATCTACAACTAACAACAAAATTCCAAAAAGATGATCCTTTTGGGAGAGATGAGGCTATGAAAATCCTTTCTCTAGGAATCCCCCTCATATACTTAGCAAACATAATGGTAGCCCATTTACTCGAAGGATCCATATATAGTTTCCAGATGAGTTTAGCCCCCAAGGATTTATTCTGGGAAACTAAATCTTTGATACCCGCACCCCCAATTCCTTAGGAAGACAAACTTTATCCCAAGCTAAGAGGGGAAGCTTCTTTTTACCCCCAATGTTATCATTCCAAAGAAAGGATCTTAAAGACACCTTAAGATCCTGAACAACCTTGGAGGGATTTTTCAAAATAGACATCAAATAAGTAGGAATGACATTAAGAACTAACTTAATCAAAAGAATATTACCAACTAAAGTGAGCCATTTATGATTCCAGGAAGAAATTCTAGAAGATATTGCATGGACCACTTTATCCCAAAAAAAAGCCTTATCCAAACCAACAAAAAAAGGAATGCCTAAGTACTTACAAGGGAAGGAACCCACTTGAAAACCCCAGTGAGTTAGTCATTTCTTAACCAGAAGGGAAACGTTTAGAAAAAACACCTTTGATTTCAGACTATTAACTTTCTGTCCAGAAAAGGAAGAGTAATCATCAATGGTCTTTTTGATAACTCTAGCTTTTGCCAAAGAGGCTGAATCATAAATAAGAGTATCATCCACAAAAAGACAATGGGATTGCAAAGAAGGATATCCATCTATTTTAATACCATTCCACAAACCTGAGGATCTAGAATCAGAAATGGCTCTACTTAAAGCCTCAGCCAGAAGTATAAACAAAAAAGGGGAAAGAGGATCCCCTTGTCTAACCCCACGAGAGGAAGAAAAAACCCAGTAGGAGAACCATTAATCAAAACTAAAAAATGAGCAGAAGAAATGCATGAAAAGACCCATTTAATCCGACTATGAGCAAACCCAAAGCAATTTAGAACAGAGACTAGAGACTTCCAGTCAACCCGATCATAAGCTTTAAGCATGTAGTGTTTGAGAATCATAGTCAGAATCTTCTGATGTGAAATGGAATGCAGAATCTCATGAGCTACAATCGCACCCTCCGAAGTTTCCCTACCAGGAACAAAGCCACCCTGATCAAATGATACAATCCTAGGAAGGAGCTTAGCCAACCTAACCGAAATTGCCTTAGTTATGATTTTATATAAAGTATTGCAAAGAGTAATAGGATGAAAATCAGAAAAGGATCTAGGATTATCTACCTTAGGAATAATGGCAATAAGAGTAGTGTTGAGTTCTTTCAAAATAGTTATATTCTGCCTAGACTCTTCCAGGCTAATAAGACATCATTCCCCACAAAGTCCCAACACTTCTGAAAAAATAAAGTCATAAACCCATCCAGACCCGGAGCCTTTTCCAGATGCATGGAAAAGACCACTTCCCTTAATTCATCAATAGTAAAAGGAGCCATAAGCATCCTATTATCATCTTTACTAACAATTGGGGGGATTGAATTAACAAAGTTATTATCTAAGGAGATAGACTCATCCGAAAGCAGAGACTTAAAAAACTTCACAGCTTCAGAAGAAATATCATCCTCATCTGACAGACACCTCCCATTAGAATCATGAATACAAGATATTCTATTTTGCTGCCTCCTAAGTTTAGTTGAAGAGTGAAAAAATTTGGTATTCCTATCACCCTCTGATAACCAAAGATCCCTAGATTTCTGCCTCCAATAAGATTCTTCCCTAGCCAGGACTTCCTCCAATTGGGCTTTCAAATATTTAAGCCTATCAAAGGACAAAGGAGTCATACCCGAAACCAAAGTAACCTCATTAATCTTCTCTAATTCCTCCTGAATCCTATCCTTTTCCCCAAAAATATTCTTAAAATGTAAAGAATTCCAGATTATAATCTTACCTTTTAGAAAAGCCAGTTTCTTAACTATCTGAAACATCCTCGATCCATTAACATGTGGAGTAGACAGCCACCACCATTTTAATAGAGGCAAAAATGATTGGTCCCTAAACCAGAATGACTTGAATTTGAAAGGAAGCTTCCTAGGAGCCCTATCCTCAAGAATAGAAAATAAGATAGGAAAATGATCCAAACTAGTAAAAGACAGGACTGAGGAAAAGAAGTCCTGACCAGAATTATACCAATTTTCAGACACCAAAAACCGATCCAACCTTTCAGCAATTTGATAGAAATCGTTTCTCATATTAGTCTAGGTGAAAGGGCCATTTTGAGTTTTACAATCAACTAAATTCAAATTTCTCATAAAGTGACAAAAATCATCAATGATATGCTTATTTGGAATGATCCCCCCAACTTTCTCTTCAAGACAAGAAATTGCATTAAAGTCACCCCCAAGAATCATAAAGGCACCCAACAAAGGGGAAGCAATCAAAGATAAATTCTCCCACAATTTCCTTTTTTCCACCACACTAATAGGACCATAAATATTAAAAAGCAAGAATTTAATATTAGAAAGCCTACTCTTTACTAGTCCAAGCATCCAATTGGGTGAAGAGGCAATCAAAGAGAGATCCACACTAGAATCCTTCCAAAGAAAAGAAAGCCCACCCGAAGCCCCTAAATAGGAAGAAATGCAAAATTTCCAAGGCTTCAAAGAGGAAAACAACAGCTCTATAGAGGACAAATTTAACTTGGTTTATTGCACCATCACAATATCACACTTCATTAAGTCCAACTGGGACTTAATCAAGAGTCTTTTGTTAGGGGCATTTAAGCCCCTAACATTCCAAGATATGATCTCCATTGGTCCAGAGGGGAGGCACTGGCTCCCCTCTTTTCACAATAAGAAGTTTGAGAGACCTTTCTCTTAGAAAAATCCTTCTGAAGACTCCTTTTAGATGCCAAGGCTCTTGTAACTGGCGGACGAAAAGTCTTCTTTGTCCTCTTCTTTTTGGAAGAATCCAAAGGAGAAAGAAGAGTTGATTGGATACCAACATCAATTTTCGGCTGTGTCTTAACATGTTTAGGCTTACGGCCCCTCTTTGTAGGAATGTTAAAAGGAGAGACAGGAGAGAGTGGTGACTGAATCAAAGGTAATCCACCATTAGAACCTAGAGGTGCAGATCCAACAGGGGCCTTATCCTAACCTTGATCCAAAACCTCAAACCCAATAGAATTTCCAGGAACCTCAAGAACAGAAGGAATCATAGCCCTCTCTGGATTGAGTACTTCAAAAGGGTTATTAGTAGGGAAAGCATATAAATCATTATCCAGCTTACCTAAATCAACTACAATCAAGGTTATTACTTTGTCTGTCAGCTCAGAATTAATAATAATGTTATTACTATTAACAATATTTTGCACTTGGGCAATGAGGTGATCATCAGAGGCAATAAGAGGACTGTCAACATCCTGAAGAGGCTCAAATCTGCTAGTCTTATTAACTAGATTAGCAACAGGTTTACCTTTATCAAGACCCACAGATTTTGAAGACATATTAACAGCAGCATTAGACAACGAATTAACATTATCCACACAAATGCCCTTAGCAACAGGTTTACCTTTATCAAGACCCACAGATTTCGAAGACATATTAACAACATCATTAGACAATGAATTAACATTATCCACACAAATGCCCTTATCAAGACCCAAAGACTTTATAGGAATAGAACAATTAGCTAAATCTGAGTTAACCCCAACCGAAACACTCTTGTCCAAAGGAGGAATAAAATATTGAATATTAGAGTCCTTTAAAACAAGTTGCATTTTATTCCAAGAAAAAGACTCAGGATCTCTCTCAATAGAAGACTCAAGTGTTCTAGAGGAAAACTTAATCTTTTTCATACTAAAGAACAAAGTTGAATCCATAGCTACTGAGGAACGAGCAAAATCCAAAGAATCCCTAACAAGGGTTTGCCGCCAAATACCAGCAGAAGACCTAATGTTGCAAGTTCGAGGAGGGGAAATATTCGCAGCAACTAGCACGCAAATTTGAACCAAAAAGAAACCATCCTCAAATATAGAGTGAGAAAGTAAAAACTTGCCAAAAGAATCCTTGATTTTCCTAAAATATTAGACTCAATAAATTCAAAAGGTAGCTAAGGAAGTTTAAACCAGGAAGGAACCTGTTTGTTGGAGACCAAAGAAGGCTCGAAAAAAAGTTTCCAAATCTCTACATCAATTTTTTCCCCAACTAGAAAAACGGAACCCGTAAAGCCTTATCTCTAGGTTCAAATGAATCAAACACAACAATGAAAGAACTTGCAAATAAAACTTGAAAGTACGAGGTGCCATACCAGTGCGAATGAATCTTGCATTGTAATTTTGAAAGAGGAATGGTGTCACCCCAAACCTGAATTATAATGGCAAGTGCCTGGAGATCACATGCCTTCTTACCAAAAGAATTATCAAAGACATCAATCGAGGGTATCAAAAGCCACACAGACTATGACTTCAAAGAATCCTTCTCAAGATTAGCCAGAGGATGGGTGTTACCTATAGCACCACCTGAGATATCCTTCAGAGAAGAAGAATTAGGGCACACCACTAAATATACCTCACCCAACGCCTGCTTCACAGAGGCAACCCTAGTTCCCTCGTTTTCCATCTCATTTAAGCGAGGCCTTGCCTTATTTACATCTTTGGAAGCCCAAAAATTTACAACCCCTAAGCCTTATTCCCAGCCTTATGCCCACCATTCTGCCGAAAAAACCTACGGAAATAACCAGAAACTAGGAGAAAGTCTCGCCATTGATTATTTACTCGATGCAAACCCTCGCTACCATATCGAGCACCCTGCTGAGGAACATTGGAAGAAAACCCCTATGGAACGGCCATATCAACCTACTAACCTCCACGGAAAACCCATTGAGGCATGTGGCCCATTTGTCGGCCAAAAGGATCCATAGGTGGAAGCGAATCAGCAATCGCCTTGTCTCCCCAACCAAATTTTGGGATGCCCCCCTTCATAGAAAAAAATTGCACATGATGATTTGGTTTATCATTATTATTATTATTATTATTATTATTATTATTATTATTATTAATATTATTATTATTATTATTATTATTATTATTATTATTATTATTATTATTATTATTATTATTATTATTATTACTTTTATGAGTTAGAAATGATAAACTAAATAAGGTCAAACTTTTAAATAAAAATGAGTAATAAGTGGTGACTCACATGTGAGGTCATAATTTATTTGAAAATTGCTTATTTTCTCAATATACTAATTGAGCACATGGTGCGGGAGCAATAAGAAGATACTAGAAAAGAAATTTTAAATTCAAAATATTAAGGAATAAATATTATATTTAGCAAATATATGACATGGGAGTTACAAAATTATTATATGACAAGAATAATTCTATTCATGGCATTTTTATGACAAAGGAGTTACAAAATGCATTTTTATAAAATGGAGGAGAATTCAAATTTGAATTTTGAATGCATAGTCAAATGTAACCCCCACTATGACAACAATCATTTTTGCATGAAATTAATTTAGAAATTATTTATTTTCTCAATATGCTATTTAATTAATTTAGAAATTCTTTATTTTCTCAATATGCTATTTAGCACATGTTGTAGGAGGAAATGAGAAGGTTCTAGAAGAGAATTTCAAATTCAATTTTCGCATGTAACCCCCACTATGACAATTAATCATTTTGCATGAAATTATTTTGGGAAAAGAATATGGAAATCAATTAATATATTTTGTAGTGGGAAAATGACTATCTTTCCTATTTATTGAATACTAGATGTTCGAAAAATGGGAGTTGATTGTTTTATGTGATTAAGCAATCTTTTGAATTCTCAAGAAAGTTTTTTTTTCAAATCATGTTAGATGTAGGAGGAATTTTGTAGACATTTTCCATTGTGTGAGATAGGTTTTTTAGGGGTTTTGGAGAAGATCTTGCCAGGTTGCAAGATGAGGATTGAAGAAGGTTAGTTGGGAGAACAAGGGGCGATTCATCAACAAGATTTTGGTTCATCTTGCAGATCCAGGTTCCCTTTTTCCATACTTGTATATTTTTCTTCCAAAAATGAGTTTTTTATTAGCATGCATATTGTTTTTCTTTGAAAAATTAGGTAGTTTAAAGGAGAAAATTTTTGATATTGTTTAATTTGGGAAGAGGGGAAAGATTTTTATTTGCATAATATAGAGTTTTTGCATTCTTTTGTTTTCAGATTTTGATAAGGAAATATATATGCATGTACCATCTTATTTAAAATTTTGATAGAAGGATGTAAAGACGTCAATCTAGGATCTAACCCTAAACTACTCTTTATTCATAAATAAACTTAAATTTCAAACATTAAGCATATTTTATACAAGATATAAGAAAACATCGAATATGGATATAAAAACATTCATAGATATATCATTATAATGCAAATGAACAATACAATTTTCTCACTTAGAAGTCCTTATTTCGTACTTAGGCTTCCAAATTGCCTTAAAAATATACAAGAAGATGCATCCATCGATCTTTAATCTGAGTCTCTTCCTTCAGTTCTTTGAACGCAAACGAGAACAAGAATCAAGGGCTTTTTCTGCCCAACCTTGAAGCTTACGCTTCCCCGGAATTCTTGGTCATTCAAGAATACCCGACCTTGCATGAATTGTTTTAACCAAATAATTTGAAAGCAAGAGGGAATCTGGTGCATGCCTAGATAATATATGCATTTTCATTTTTCTACTTCATTCTAAGAAACAAGCATTTGCTATTATACTAGGATGTGGTAGAGAGCATAAAATAAGGAATTTCCATCATTTTCTATGGATAATTCAAATAATAACTCGGCCGAGTATAATGCCATGCACAACAAAATAATAGCTGGAAAAAGCAACTATTCTCCCTAAAAACATCCACATTCGGCACCCGTCCCGAAAGGTAATTTTCTAACTCAAGCTTAACCCTAGCTTGGTTCCCTCAAACACAAGTATAATTGAAAAATACAATCTTTCTTTCAAACAAAAATAGAAATATCACTTCCCTACTATCATTATTTTGTCTAGTGTATCTAATTGACGAATAATCTTTCATACTTTGGAAAATGGTAAAATTTTATAAGCAATAGTTTCATAATCAATCTTTCAGCTAAATAAGATACACGCAAAAGAAGGTGTTATACATGTATGAATTTAATCTCATATATAACCAAAAAGTACGCAAACACATTCTTAAATAGAATTAGAACTAATTATTTTGGACAAAATACGTTATTAACAATTAGTTGACATCTTTTTCTCTATATACTTTTCTTCTATTCTAAAATGACTTACAATGCATTCCAAATAAGATAATGATATATGAAACAAATTTGGATAATCATACCTAATATCTAAAGCTTCTAATTCTATACATTCTTATACCAAATAATAACAAATAACAACCATAAACAAAGGAATTCTGACCTCTTGTAAACTTGGTCCGGTTTGTACGACCTTGACGTTCTTTCGTCAAATAGTTCCTCGCCTTGTTCACCAGTCTCTCTCAAAACTATTCCTATCAAATCTATCGCTATTTCTCTCTTTGATATTATCAAAGTATCTTCTCCTCTCTTCTATTCTATTCTCCTCTTCTACTCTATCCTTCTCTTCTTGATTCTCTCGCCCTTCCTTGCTAGCGAAGAAAAGATGATCCTTTCTTCTATCTTCTCCCTCTATTTATCTAATTTTTCGCAAGATTACTCCTTTATTAAGGGCTCGGTGATTGCAATGGTTTAGAAATATTTTACCGTCATCTCCTCTTACTCTTCCACATCTAAGAGAGATGGCATCCTTTGTTATATTTCTGCTATTATTGTGCAAGATTAACACCACGATAGAAGTATATCTCCACGTGATCTCCATGATATGACTTCATCCCTAAGTTATCTGTTGCTTCTATTCTTCCTTGATCGTGATTACAGCAGTTCTTATCGGTCGAATAGGGAGGTTGGAAGATGTAATAAACACTTATGTGTTTGTGTTTCACAGTTTCCTTTCTATATCTGCCAGGTCTACGCCACATTGAAGCTCACTTTGCTTGGTTTATGTCACCACTACGGTTCTTTCTCTTGCTGCGTGGAATGGAGAAGTAAACTGGGGTTTCAAACATGTGCAATGGCAATTTTATCGCTCCATGCATGGCCATGTTCCCTATTTTTGCTGCTCTAAGTTCACTAAACTGTTTGCATGCTATTTACTTCACGTTAGAACTCAATATTCTGCATTAAAACCTCTATCTTCTACATGTTAGCTAATATTTTCCTACATTTTAGTCTTATGCCATATATATCGACTCATATTAGTCGTTATTTTAACTCCATGTTGTTTGGCCATATGAATTTGTTGACTACAGTCTAAGCGGCCACCTTTTGGTCATGCGACATAGTCGTTTTTTCCTCAAACTAAATCCACCACCTTTTATTAAGTCATCATTGAACATGCAACTTTATGTCATATTTAACTTAGAAATATTTAAAGTTTATAATATATGTTCCTAATTTAATATATATATTAATATTCATAATATGTTTTATGTAATCATTTTTATAGCATATGACCATTTCCGTAGTGATTAAATTTACAATTTCACCTAAATATATATATATGTAATCGATAAATTTCAAGTTTCCTACCATCTATATAACAATGACTAATCAATTTATAAACTAGGTCATATAATTCAATTTATTCAACGACTAATTAATCATACTAAAATATTCAATATAAATCATGAACTATATTCACTTTTGAATATACAAGTTTATAATCTATTCCTAATTCGTACGACTAATATGTAATTCCGAAAACCAAACATAATCGATAATTTCACACAAAGCAAATGAAATCATGGAATTGCAATATAATTCAATCATTAATAAATTTTTCATCCTATATAGTCGAATTTAACATAAAATTCTCATTCATAAATCCAAAGATAAATGTATATGCAAATGTGGTGTGTGTGTGAGATCCCCTTTTCCATCGAAGTCATTTAGTTAAAAACAAGTCTACCTGATTCGTGTTCTCACCTTTGACCTCATTCACCTGATCCTACATTACTTGCACTCGAAATTTTATCAGTATTGACAAACCCAAAAGAATATTAAATGTCGAATTTCATATCAATTGCAGGAGTAAAAATGCATACAATATTTTCTCACAACTGGATTATGAATGATTAAATCTATTTTAATTTCAATGCATACATCAAAATCACATTAAATATTTAAAATGCACTTTATTAAAATACGATTCGTGACAAAGGAATATGTGTGCATGTGTGAATAGATGTGCATATCTTACTTTTTTTATCAATAAACTAGTAGTTTTCTTTTTAAAACAAAATGTGCAAATGAATGTGAATATTAATTAATTTCACATCTTCCTTTATAAACCCTTCTATTTATTTAATCTCTTTATTTTCTAATTTCTTATAGAGAAAATAAAATAAAGAATTCATTATAAAATATTAGTGCCAAAAATAATCAATTTATAGAAAAACAAATTGAGGTTAAATGTAGTTTTAAAATATAGTTAGTTTTAAAAAACAAATTGATAAGGGATGGGTTAAACATGTTAGGATTCCCACAGATACTGAGAGGGGTGGGTGAATCGGTATCTAACCGATTAATAGATTTTCTTGACTTAAAACATGTAGAGCATATTAATACAGTGTACCGGTAAACAGAAAGTAATGCAATAAATAGAGATAAAAACAACCACATGAAAAACACACCATAACACAAGGATTTAATGAGGAAACCTGGTGTGGGGAAAACCTCGGTGGGATTTGTGACCCACAATATTCACTTACTAACCAATAAGAGAATATTACTGCTACAAGAGGGGCCTGCACATGCAGGAAGGCCAATTGCCTAGAGCTCACTGCTCAAATACAAAATAGGAAGTCTCACTGACTTACAAAATGGATCATATAAATCCAATGTCTTGTACTGCTTCAAAGTAGCATCTATAATGCCAGATCCAGTACCGGTTTCTGCTCTGCTTCTTACATAAACCCTTAACCTATAATTCGCATAATAGGTCTACCTTATTTCGCCTAATTACATTCTTCTTCCTTACACAAAATGTTCTACAATGATCTCTCTTATATAAGAGTCATTTTAATACTTGCCAAGTTGACTTACAATGATTTTACAAAAAATAATAAACAAAATATATTACAACAAAAATCATGTCGGCCTTTGTGCCGGTATGCTTCCTTTCACTACCGGTGCCGGTGATCTGAGTGCCGGTGTAGAGTCTGATCTTGCTAGTGCCGGTGGAATGCCTTGCCGGTGTCACAGGATTGTAAGGTTGCCATCAATGAAAAAACCTTCAATCACCTACAATGTCTCATTGGATTGTGCATATGCCAACAATCTCCCCCGTTGGCATTGATGGCAACACTAATGAAAAATTTTCAAAAGTGTATCCAAAACTCGTAATCCAAAAATTGTTTCCAAAAATGTGTACCAAAAATATATGAGCTCCCCCTGAGTAGATAAGTCTTTTGCAGATTATTTTCTCATACTACTACTCCCCCTTTGGCATCAATGACAAAGGTTGTCAAGGTGTCAATAGAGTTGTAGTTTTTTTGTCTCAACCTTGTAACTGGGTGGTTACAATTTGAAAAAGATCCGCCAAAACCAAATTTATGCTTTCCATAAAATTCTTACTGTCTTTTATTGTTGCCTCTGATCTTTGAACTGTACTGGTGAGGTGCTGCATATGCTCTGCCAATGTTTTATGTCCTTTTACTAATTCCTCAGATATTTCCTTCCTCAAGAATGCTAGATAGTCCAGTCTTGGATTGAGTCTTAGTCTCATATTTTTAGCCTTGTTTATTATTCTCTCCTTTTCTCTCTCTAGCTTCAGTAACTCTTCCTAAAAATCTGTTATCTTTTGCTCTAAAACTGATAATGTATCAGGTGAATTAACAAAATTGTCAGCAAGTTTATTTATTTCTTCTTGTACCTTGCTCATTTTCTTATCTATGTCAACTGTTAAAAATTTTGTCTTGCAAGTATCTTTGTATAGAGTTTTAAATTCCTTCAATGAGTTGCATAGTTCCAGTAGAAGTGTGTCAAATTCCCTAGTACACTTCTTTATTTGATCCTCAAAGAATTTTTGTTTTTCAATTTCCAACCTGTCTTTGAATGCCTGTTCCTTTATTTGTTCAACTGTCACTGTGTTGTCAGTAATATACTTCGACAAAGTGTCAAGTTGACTCAAAGAATCCTTATTATCTATGTTGCATTTTAGAGCTATCATCTTCAAAATTGGGATTGTGTCATCTATAGCTTTATAAGCTTGTGAACTGCAATCAGTTATTTTCTTCAAAGAATCTAAAAGAACTTTAGTTACATTGGTTGATTTGTAATCTGCTGAGGAGGAACCAACATTCTGAATTCCATCGGTGGAGGAAGTGACCATGCTTGTAGTGACCTCTGGTAGGTCAGTCTGTGTTTCCATTTCCTTAAGGAAGGGTTTTTGTTTCACTCCTGTTACCGATGGCACTGTTTCCACATGAACTTATTCCTATTCTGGAGCCTATTGCTTTGCTTGTCTCTCTATCTGTTGATATGTTTCAGTCTCTATCGGAGTCTCTGTCCGTTTCCCTGTGCTATCGTCTTCAACTTTTCCTTCAGTGTTATCAATGTTGTCAGTTGTCGGTGGCTCACTAGTCATGTCAGTATTACTGGTTGTGTCTTTATCTACCACAATGTTGACCTTTTCAGTATCAACATCAACTGTGTATAGTATCTCTGAATTAGGATTAGTATCCTCTTGTGATACATACATATTGTCATCTGTCGGTTGGTCTTCTGTTGTTGTTACCAATGAAGTAATCAGAGGTGGTGGGGATAAGTTATCTTTTATTTTGATACTAGGAGGTCCACCAACCTTTCCTTTACCCTTATATTTGTCCTTTTGATAGACTTTCATAGGCTTGGGGTTCATGTACTCTTCCTACTTTTCCTTTTCCACAAGGAATATATCCCATCCATTTTCTGTTTCTTTTGTTACCTCATTTACTCTTCCTACCATTAGTGCAATATGTCGGTGTGCAGTAGAGAATACTGACCAATTGGCCTTTGCAATTAGATCATCTATTTCTTTTGGAGAGTTCACTGGGTAGATAGTAAGTAATTTTTCAATTTTGATTTTCTTGTCAAGTTCTACAACAGATTGTCTTCTTGCTTCCAGTCTCTTGAATAATTCATCTGGTAGTTCATCTACAACTTGCATCAAAAACTTCTTATAGATATCCAAGTGTAAAATGACACTTTTTTCAACTTGCTCTTTCTCATCTGCTGATAGCGTATCATATAATTTTTCTATGTTCTTGAGTTTTCCTTCTTCTGTGATTTCATCCAACAGTCTATCAATCGGAGAAATATTTTGTTGAGTCCTTTTGTTCTTAGGTGTTAGCTTTTTCTTTGGGGTTGTCTTCTTTACCGGAGACCTCACTGCCTGTTGTTTTTGTCTAGTTCTTCTAGGCAAGGGTGTGGATACCAGTGAAGGTTGTCTTTTCCTTACGACTCTTTTAAATTCAACTGGCTTGTCACTCTCTGAAGAAGTTGCTACCGGTGATAGGTGAGTTTCTGGTTGTTGTGCCTATAACTCATCTTCAGTGATACCGGTTTGTTTTAGTACATCTTCTTTTATAGCCTTAGCCTACCTTAAACCTCTCCTCACTGTTGCTTCAACTTTCTTTACTCTCTTCTAAGATTGAATTTGGCTTTCAATGGTCTCAGCACTACCAAATACTTCTTCCTTACGTTCATTTGGTGCTTCCAGAAGGGCTTTAGCATATGTTTCAATGATGTGGTCATCAGTCTCATAGCCCATTTCAATAACCCAAATTGTTCTTGGGATAACTGCTTCCATCCAGATCTCATCCTTTTTAATCACAAAACATATATCATATTTGTATTTGTTTACAATTTCCTATGACAGTCTGACTCTTTTGTTCATTCTGGCCTTTAGTGCTTGAAAATACTCATCAATATTCTTTTGTTTGTTTTCACCCATGTTGTTGAACAAGTCTAATAATTGTTTCCCTACCGGTATGTCAAATCCAAGGTTCTTGATATCTATATCGGGCACCTATTTGGTTATGTGTAGCATTAAGCATACAAGTAAGTTTCAAAATCTATGTGTTCCTTTCTTATCCTTCTTGATCTTCCCTAAATTGTCAATCAATTCATACTTTAACCATTCACATACATCAATTTTTACATTATCCTTAACCATATCATGTGCACTTTTTATGCATAAACTGGAAACTGAGTTAAGTCGGTTTGCATGTGTTGCTTTGTAACCTAAAATCATGCTAACAAATCTCACATGTATGTCGGTCACATCATTAACCCTTAGAGACCTTCTATCGGATGTTGCACCAATTAGGTTCATTATCAAGTCATTTGAGACCTTCTTTGTCTTGTCTAGTCTGTTACTAGTGGAAGGTAACCCTGTTATAGCTTTCACAGCTTCCTTGGTAATTTTATGAAATGAATCTAGCCAAAAGAATTCTCCATGTACCCTGCTCAATACTATCCTTATCACTTCCTTGGGGAATTCTGGAATGCAGAGGATCTCTGTCAATCCTAGGGTTTCAACAATTTTGTGTTCAGGTTTTACATTTTCGGAGTCATCACATATGACAGTTTTGTACATGTTTTTGACTTCTTCATCTCCTAATTCTTCTATATGGCAATGTATATAAATTCTAGGGTCTTCTACAAAAACAACTCCTTTGGGAATTTGGGAAAAAGCACCTACATTGTCATCCTTTTTAGCTATCTCGGGAACTAACTGAAATATGGGCCTAGGGCATTTGATTACCTCGACCAAAGTAGGTTTTGCTATGAATTCAGGTATAGAAGAGGATGCCATGATTATAAATACCTTTTTCTGCCTTTGGAAGGATTGATTGCTGAAATGCTTTGCCTCTTTGCTCAAAATGCCTTAGCTCTGGAAATTTCATTCTCTTCAAATGTTTGAATGCTCGGTGAAGTGAAATGGAGCCAAAAACATTAATTTATAATGTCAATCTGCCAACTACCATATTTAATGCACGTCGGTTAAGTAATCACTTAACATAACTGTCGGTATAGAAGTAATTTCAACTTCTTACCACCAACCGAGGGAATAATAGCATATGTCTCATTGATTGCAAAACCCTCAAAGAAATTTCTTCAATTTGATGAAGAGACTCCTGTCGATGGAGTGCTACTTTGTTCTGCCGGTGGAGTGCTACTCTGTCCTGCTGGTGGAGTGTTTCTTGGTTCTACCAGTGGAGGAGTATTCCCAACACCATTTAGTTCTGATTTCCTGATCCATTATTTTGAGAATTCCTTCTTAACTTCTTCAACTTTTTCTTTTCCTTTCAAACTAGGACCTTTGTTGTCTACCGGTGAGGATTTGCTTCTACAAAATTTTGCAATATGCCCAATTTTGTTACATGCATAACAAGTCACATTATTTCTCTGAATAGCCTTTCCATAACCTATGCCGGTTTGTGTTCTGCACTGATTAGATAAGTGTCCAAATCTTCCACAAACATAACATCTCACATTCATTCTGCGATTCTCAGATTTATGACCAACTTTGTTGCATTTTGAACATTGACCGGTGGGTGCATTGGTATTCTGATAGTTTCTAGATCTACATTCATTTGCTCTATGACCATACTTATTACAGTTAGTTAAAGCATTTTCCATTAAATTTATAAGCAGTAGGTTGTCTTACTGGTTTGCTATGATCCTGTGTGTTTGCAGTACCGGAGCTTTCACCAACTTCAAAGCCAATTCCACAAGTGTCACCTTTAGGTTTTTAATTTTTCAGCAAGTTACCAAGTTCTTCTGAGCTTTTCTTGAATTTCTCTTTATGTTGATTTGCAGTATCTAGTTCTCTTTCTAAGACTTCTTTCTGCCTCATCAGTTCATTTGAGTCATTCTGAGTGTGCATCAGATTTGTCTTCAACAAATCATTTTCATAGCTAAGTCTTGTGTTCTCATTTGCAGCATCACTTAGTCTTCTAGTCAAATCATCTTCACTCTTCTTTCTATCTTCAATTTCTTTACAGAATCTCATAGTCATATCCTGCATCTCATTCTTTGTTGTCATGTTCTCTTGTTTCAACTTGTTTATCATATCATTAAGAGTTTCTTTTTCATCATTCTCATTTTGCATCTTTTCACAAAGTTCTCTTCTCTTGTTTCATGAAATAGTAAGATTTTCTTGAAGTGCTTGAATAATATCCTGAGCAACCTTTAGATCATCTTCAAGTTTGATATTTTTCAATTTTTTTGCATCATAGTCTGAGAGAGCTCCTTCAAGTTGCTTCATCAAGTTTTCCATCTCTACTGATGTCAAGATCTTCCTCAAGTTGTTAGACTTCTAAAAATAGAGGACCAGGCTCTGATACCAATTGTTAGGATTCCCACAGATACTGAGAGGGGGGGGTGAATCAGTATCTAACCGATTAATAGATTTTCTTGACTTAAAACATGTCGAGCATATTAATACAGTGTACTGATAAATAGAAAGTAATGCAATAAACAAAGATAAAAACAACCACATGAAAAAAACACCATAACACAAGGATTTAACAAGGAAACCCAATGTGGGAAAAACCTCGGTGGGATTTGTGACCCACAATATTCACTTACTGGCCAATAAGAGAATATTACTGCTACAAGAGGGGCCTGCACATGCAAGAAGGCCAATTGCCTAGAGCTCACTGCTCAAATACAAAATAGGAAGTCTCACTGACTTACAAAATGGATTATATAAATCCAGTGTCTTGTACTGCTTCAAAGTAACATCTATAATGCCAGATCAAATACCGGTTTCTGCTCTGCTTCTTACATAAACCCTTAACCTATAATTCGCATAATAGGTCTGCCTTATTTTACCTAATTACATTCTTCTTCCTTACACAAAATGTTATACAATGATCTCTCTTATATAAGAGTCATTTTACAACTTGCCAAGTCGGCTTACAATGATTTTACAAAAAATAATAAACAAAATATATTACAACAAAAATCCTGTCGGCCTCTGTGCTGGTGATCTGAGTGTCGGTGTAGAGTATGATCTTGCTAGTGCCGGTGGAATGCCTTGCCGGTGTCATAGGATTGTAAGGTTGCCATCAATGACAAAACCTTCAATCACCTACAATGTCTCATTGGAGTGTGTAAATGCCAACAAAATAATATAAGGGTTCCATTTCTCATCTTTCTTAAAAAAATAAGTTTTACATCTTATGTTTCTAATTTACATCCATAATAGTTTATATATTGCAATATTATTTGAAAGTGAAAAAGTCACTATGATTAGCTAATACCTTTTATTCCCTTAGATTAATTAATCTTTGACCCCCCAAAAAAAATTATATTTGAATGAAAGGGTGTTATCATAGTAAAATTGTATACATCTATTTTTATTTCATGTATTACATAAGCGTTTAAGTAATTATTTATTTATCCATGACAGACTATGTGTTAATGTCAAACAATCCTCTAACCTACCTTATAACGTAGATCTCCTCTCTAATCTCGATAGATGGGTGCAAAAAGTTGAGAACGAATCCATCCCCTTTGTGTGTTTCCACTGCAAAAAACTTGGTCACTGGGCTAGACAGTGCCCGTCTAAGCGTAAGAAGGAATGGAGAAAAAGGAATGAGTCGCCCCTGGAAAAGGTGGATGCCCTAGCTGCAGTGCCTCCCTCGACTATTTCGGACTCAGTTCTGGTTGTCTCTTGTCCTGAGCCAGTCTTTCCAACTGACCTTGACCTGGACATCTTGGACCCTGGGGAGATTGTTGGGGTTCCCTCTTCCTCTGATGGGGTTTCCCCAACCTCCCCTGGCTCTGCCCAAGATATTCCCATTTAGTTGACTGTTGATATGGATAACTCTCTTGAGTTGAATGCCTAGACTAACCCCTTGCAAAATCCTCCTCCTGAAGACCCCGCTCCTTTTATTGAGGTCAAGCCCAAAAACAGAAGAAGGAACTCCCCTATTGGCCAAATTACCGTGTCTCCTGGGGGGTTCCTAACCATAAATAGACAAAGAGCGGATTGTGGATCAGATTCAAAGTGGGTGGGGAGACCTTCTAATGCAGTTAATAGAGAAAGACAGAGTCGGGTTGCCATTGTTGATGGAGCCCAGAGAACTTTACCAGAAATGGGGATGGGATCCACCCCTCATGCTAAATAAAGGTTATCTCTTGAAATATAAGGGGATTAAACCACCCCCATAAGCATGACCTACTTTCTAATTTGGTCAGAGATTACAAGCCTGATATTTGTCTTGTCCAAGAAATGAAAATGTCTAGTAGTAAAGTGGAAACACTCAAACTGGTGATTTTTGGAGATTTTGGTGTTCACTATGTGGATGTTGATGGTTCTTCTGGTGGTATTGCCACCCTTTGGAATCCAAGACTGCTTTGTGGTAAGGTGGTCCTCTCTTCTCCCAATTACATTGCCACTAGATTCTTTAATCTTAAGGATGGATCCTCCTGGATCATTTCCAACATCTATGCTCCTAATGGGAGATCAGCTAGGAAATCTCTATGGTCTTCCATTTGCCTTTCTAGATCTCTCTTACCCAATGAGAAATGGATCCTTCTAGGTGATTCCAATACCCCTCTTTCTAATCTGCAAAAATCTGGTGATTTGCCAATTTCTATTGATAGTAAATAAGACTTGGTTGGCATGATCAACTCATGGAGCCTTTTAGCTCTTGATCTCATTAGGGCTAAATTCACTTGGTCCAATGGACACAGTGGGGAGGATCTTATTCAGGTCAAGCTTGTCAGGGGCCTTATTTCTCCAGATTAGCTTCCGTTGGCTTTCTGCAAACTCAATGCCCTAGCCTGTGTTGGATCAGATCACTTTCCCATTTTCCTGTGAGTCTCTCCGTTGTCTGGCAAAAAGGCGTAACCCTTCAGATTTGAAAAAATGTGGCTCATGGCCCCGAAAATCCAAGATAAAATTTTGGAATTGTGGAGTATTAATATCCAGGGAACGACTATGTTTAGAATAGTCAACAAGCTTTCCAATGTTAAGTCTAATATCCAACACTGGAATAAATCCACTTTTGGCAACATCTTCAAAGCTAAAGAGAAGCCCAAACTAGAACTTGTGGAGGTTCAAGAGCATATCCAAGCTTATGGGTTTGATATTGATGTTTCGAATAAAGAAATTGATATTTTGACCAAATTGCATGACATTATATCCAAAGAAGAAGAATATTGGAAGCAAAGATCTAGAGCCTTATGGATCAAAAGCGGTGACAAAAACACTAAGTTCTTTCATATGATGACTCTTAAGAACAAGGCTACCAATAGAATAAACAAAATTTAGATTGGACAGAGATGGGTTGATAAGCATGATGAGATCTTTTAGGAAGACATCAATTTTTTCTCCAATCTCCTTTCTGTGGAAGATCACCTGGATCCTTCAGCTCAGTTTGAAATCTTGCAAGAAATTCCCTACATCATCTCTAGGGACATGAACTTGGAGCTTACCAGAATCCCCTCCCCTGAAGAAGTTCGCAATGTTGTTTTCTCTTTTGAAGGTAACAAGGGCCCTGGACTTGATGGCTTCCCTCTTTTTTTTTTTTTTCTTTCAAACCTTTTGGCATATTATCTTCTCTGATGTGGTCACTGCTGCTCAAGATTTTTTTGGATCCTGCTCTCTCCTGAAGGAGGTGAATTGGTTCTCATCCCTAAAAAACCCGACGCCTGCTCTTCTCAGGATTTTAGACCTATTAGCCTTTGAAACTCTATTTATTAAATTTTCACCAAGATTCTTGTGCACAAGCTTAAGCGTTTAATTCCCTCTTTAATCTCTAAGCATAAAAATGGGTTTGTGCCCAGGAGGCAGATCTTGGATTCTGCTATTGTGGTTCATGAGAACATCCACTCCCTTTGTATTGATAAAAAACTGGGTTTTCTCCTGAAACTTAACCTAGTGAAAGCTTTTGATAGATTTAATTGGTATTTTCTTCTCAAAATCCTCAGGGCCTTTGGCTTCGGAGATATCTTCATCCAGATTATGGAGCAATTTGTTTCCACCCCTAGATTCTCTGTGTTGATTAATAGATCTGCCTTCGATTTTTTCTCTGGGCCTAGGGGCATTCGACAAGGGGATCCTCTATCCCATTTAATTTTCATTCTCATGAGCGAGGCTTTTAGCAGAATAATTCAGAGGGAGGTCAAAAAGGGCAATATTGTGGGACATTGGCTCTCCTCTCAGGCCCCCACTTGCTCTCATCAACAATTTGTCGATGACACTCTATTGATGGGGGGAGGTTCAATCAAAGAAGCCAAAAATTTGAAAACAACTCTGAATATATATGAACATTGTTCGAGGCAAAAAATTAGCCTAGCTAAAAGCTCCATCTTCTTCTTTAACACCCCCGAGCACAAGAAAGATAAAATTGCCTTGATTATTGGTTGCAAAATTGGAACCTTGCCTGATTCCTATCTGGGCCTTCCCCTCTGCCAGGGCCCGAAACCTGACTCTTTTTGGGTGAATCTTATAGAAAAATTCTAGAACAAACTGGTTGGATGGAAAGGCACCTTGATAAGCCAATCGGGCAAGCTCCAACTGCTCAAAGCCTCTCCTCGGAGCCTTCTAGTGTATGATATGAGTCTTTTCAAAATCCCAGCCAAAATTGCAGATAAATTGGAAAGAATTCAAAAAAAAAAGGACAGGAATTGAATCGAAAAATAGATTACACCTTGTGGCCTGGAATCAAGTCATCTTGCCCAAACTCATGGGAGCCTGGATATCCGGAATTTGAGAGACTTTAACAAAGCTCTTATGTCTAAGTAGTTATGGAGATGTCTTAAGGAGACTAATGAATGGACTGATATATTCAATCTTAAGTACCACATCCCTGATATCCAAAACACTCTGGAAACTTATGAGCTCCCCAACGGGGTTTCAGATTTCTGGAGCAATTTCTTTGGCTCCTCCAAAGTTATCTTGCATGGTTGCAGATGGATGCTAGGTAATGGTACCCGAATCAGGTTTTGGGATGACTAGTGGATCAGTCAGGACCCTCTATCGGACTCTATTTGGGCTACCCCTACAAAGAATTATGCCTCACAAAAATTGGCACCTGGGTGGCTGATTACATTAGAAATGGAGAATGGTTGGACCTCTCTTCTATTGATATTGAACTGAGACCTATGCAACCTTGGATAAATTGCATCCACATCCCCCACTCTCAAGGGGTGGATGAAGTGTTCTAGAATTTCTCCTCTTTTTGGAAGTTCAAAGTTGTTCATGCCTATAAGTTCACCTCTAGATCCTTCTCCCCCCTATTCGACAGGTATCTGGAACAAGCTCCTAATTCCTAAAATTAACATATTCTTTTGATTGTTTATGCAGAGGAAGATCTATACCATCGATAATCTTTGCAGCAGAGGTATTCCTCTCTCTAACAGATGTTTTCTCTATAAAGAGGTAGAGGAAAATACTGGCCATCTTTTGCTGCATTGCGCCTATACCAAAGATATCTAGAATCACTTCCTTAACATTTGGAATATTGCCTAGGTCTTCCCTATTTCTACTCAGTGAATATGGTTTGAATTGAAATTCCCTTCTGATAATCAAACCTTAGATGTTCTTTGGAATCTTTCTCTTCCACATATTGCATGGGGCATCTGGATAGAAAAAAATAATAGAGTTTTTAGGGACTTGGATTCTCCTCCTTCTATTGTGGCTGTTAGAATACACTATTCTATCAAAGAGAACTTTCTCCACGCCTGCCCCAATAGAAAGAATGACTCCCCCATTCCTACCCTCCAGGAGGATTGGGATACTATCAATCGGTGGTAAATTGATTGTAACATTACCAACGTTGTCCACAAAACAAAGAAGTGCACACAAATTGTTGTTTGGCATCCTCCTCCTATGGGTTGGATCAAAATCAATGTGGATGGGGTGGCTAAAGGAAATCCTGGATTGGCCGGATGCGGGGGAGTGGCTAGGAATCACTCTGGTTTGCTGGTTTCCGCAGTGGCGCTCCCCCTGGGCACCTAGACTAACCATTACGTGGAAGCTAGTGCTGCCCACATTGGGCTACACATGGCTAAAAAAGTGGAGTTTACTAAAGTTTGGCTAGAGTTTGACTTGCTAAACACTGTCAACTACTTGAGTGGTCGCACGGATCCTAGCTGGACGATTGCCAGCCTGATCAAGGATTGCCAAAATATAATTAATGATCTGACAGATTTAAAAATATCGCACATATACCGGGAAGGAAATAAGGCAGCGGATCTACTGGCCAATCTAGCAGTGGAATACATGGCAACCAACTGGTGGAGTAGAAGGGATTCTTTCCCCAATAATCAGGGAGATCTGGCACGCAACGATTACTGCATCATCAATGATCCCTCATCATGACATGACTGAGTTGATAGGAAAACAACTCTTTCTGGTTTTCCCTAATCAAAAATCGAGAAACCTCCTTGACGGCTGGTTTTCCTATCTCATTGTGTTGCTTTTCTGCTACTGTTTTGATATCCTTTGGGCATGTCTCATTTTCTGTGACTCGTTGGTGATAGTGACCTCCTATTATCTAGCGACTAGGGGCATAATGGGAGGGGATAAGAATAGACAACAACCCTCTATTTGCGAGAAGTGGAAAAAGAATAAAGATGTCTTGCAGGAAGTTGTTGATGGTGGTCTCATCCCCTACCTGGACAAGCTTGATGGCCCCTCTCCTCTATTTACGGAGGCCTTTGTTAACGGATGGAAAAAAGGGAGTCTTGGGGCTTATGATGTTGAATATCAGATTAATCAAGCTCTGGTGGGGACGCTCACTGGTCTGGCTACGATTTGAAGAAGGTTTTACAAGGATAGAAAAACTGGAGAGGAGGACTTATCGAGCTTCTTTGACAAAGACAAGGAGCGCTCCAGAGTCACCAAGATGGTCGATGGCAGCTACAATAGGAAAGACCTCATGGCCCCATGGGCTGATATGGCTGAGTTTATAATGAGATATATCACCCTTGATGGCGGGTATGAAAGCCTCTTCTCCTACCATTTCACTATTTTAAATCATTTCCCCCATGGTAAAGTTATCTTTGTTCCCTACTATCTTCCCTCCTCCCTTGAGAATAGCCTATAAAAGCACCTAGAAACCCTATCAATGATGTTCTTCATGAAGGACTTATCGTCCTTATCATGGAACACGCCAAATCCCTTGAAATTTGCCCCTGGATGCATTGAGTTTGGTCTGCAGACGGATGTCCAAGAGGTCTCTGACTTGGAGATGGACCAAGATGATAGTGGGGTTCCTGTTGATGACCCTGAATATGAACTTGCAGATGAAAAGGAAAAGATGGTCACTCCTGAGATGTTCAACAACAAGAACCCTCCCAGATGGGTAGCTAGTAAATACAAAACCAACAACAAGCTGATCTCCAAGGCCGAACCCCTCACCAAAAAGAAAAAGCTAGTGGCGAAGGATCACAGCCCAAAGATTACGGACCAAGGGATTAAACTGGACATCCCTATCAATGTCTAGAAAGATAAACATTGGAAAGATGGTATTATGATAAATCTTGCCATGGAAGCCACCAGAATCTAGGAGCACGACTGGGAGTGGGTTGAGCGTGAAATCGACTCCCTCAAGACAAGGGTAAATAAATTATTAACATTTTCACTGCTTCCCCTGAACCCAGCAAGCTGGAAAAGCTCATGATCATGACTCAAAAATTCTCACAGAATGTTGAGATAATAAAATGTAACAATGAACAGAGAATTGATAAGGTGGAACAATCCATGGCTGAGATTAAGAAAAATCTTAAGAATCTGGTCGACATTAGTAAAGAAGCCACGAACAACAACATTGAGGGGCTTGAAAAGATTAACGAGATGGTTCTTGATTGTAGATCCTTCCATAGTGACCCAGTGAAAGAACTTGAAGGAGATAATGTGACTGCTAGAGACAACAAAACCACTGGACCCAGTTCGAGAACCAGGAGCAGAAGCAACAAAAAGGGTACCTCCAGATTCATCATGGAAGAACTTGAGGAAATCAACAGGTTTTCCATCCAAAAATACAAGGATCTGGAGCTCTCGCTCAACTGAGATTTTTTTTGCTTTAGCTTGTTTGTCTGTATTTTTTTTCTTTATTTTTGTTCGGGCTTGATCCCCTATTTTGTTGTTGTTTCTTGCCGGATTGGCTGTTGGCTGGCTGTTGTAAAAATTTAGGTTTCGGGTCCTTGTAAAACCCGTTTATCCTTAATGAAAACAATAATTTGGAAAAATTCACGTTAGTAAAAGAGAAATGACAAATTTTATGGTCCTATTGAATGATACCAACAATATTTATACAGTGTATAATAATTTCTAACTACCTATAACATGGATAACTAACTAAACCAGTGGCAAAACTAAACAACGCAATATTGGGTTATGCTAGCATTCCATCCTTATTATGTTGTTCTTGTTAATGTACACCCCTAAAACATCAAATTTCACCTTTCCAAGGGACCCTAGGCTCTTAAGATTTACATCACACAAACAAAACACGTTGATTGCACATAATAGATACATTGTCTTGACAAGACATTTCTTTGATGAAATAAATCTTGAATTAGGTGGAGTGCCATCTTCTTGTCTTTTAACCCTTGAAAGGGTGTAGCATTGAGTTAGAATACAATCTCTTTGAATTCTTGAATCATAGATTCCCAAATTATTAGACAATAATCCAAACTAAGTTGAAATTCGTAGATTATCAATGGAGCATTATTTTATTAAATTGTTTAAATAGCTGGTTATTGTAGTTCTATTGCAAGTGATTGATTATTACAATTATAGCCCATGATATATATCAATAGTATTTTCTCTATTTGAAATATTTGTGTTTCATCAATGAATAAAAAATCAAACATTTTATCTTTCAAGGTGGTATTGGAGCCACTTATCCCTTATAACTGATTATGATCCCTACCATTTACCACCTTCGTTAAACTATTTCTAATGAATAAAACCAATCATTTTTCATGCATGTAGATATGAACATCAATATTAAATAAAAATCAAGTTAAACTTGAACCTTCCCGAGCTTTCCCTAGTAGACATTGTATGGTTACCTAATAGTGGATATTTTGTGTGAGTCTTGTTATCACGTAGAAATGCACCCTATCTATGTTACAGACATATCTTTCCTAGTGAAACATGCAAACAATCCTAAGGTTGTGGGTATCATTCAAATTTGGACTGAAAATATATATGATATATATTATCATTTTACCATCTTAAATCACTTTAGGCATGGCAAAGTTATTTCGATTCCTTTCTATATAGTTTCTTCTTTGGAGAATAGTATAGAAAAATATGCTGAGAATCCGAATAATCCGGTCCTCCATGAAGGGCTTATTGTGCTCATTATGGAGTATGCCAAAGCCCATGAATTTGTGCCCTCTCTCGCTAAGAAAAGCTAAATCCCTATTACTTATGTTCAAGATGTTTGTGATATGGATTTCGAGATGGAGGATAGCGGGAGCACCAAACCTCTTATTGACCCTGATTACAAGCCGGTTGAAGAGGGTGAGATGTTGGTCACTCCTGGAACCCATAGCAGCAATACCCCCCCTGAAGGGCTGCAAGTAAATATAAATCGACTAGAAAGTTGGTCTCTCAAACTGAGCCTTATTCCAAAAAGAAGAAATTGGTTTCTAAAGACTATGGTCCCAAGACCTTGGACCAGGAAATCAAATTGGGCATTCCTCTTCATGTCCTGAAGGAGAAGCAGGGGACTCGGCCTAAAGATGTGGATAGTGGCTTACAGAAGTAAAGTACTCTGATGAATTTGGTGATGGAAGCGACTAGAAGCCATGAGAACTACTGGAAGTGGGTGAGGAAGGAGATTGATACCCTCAAAGAGGGGATTAAGGAGATAATTGATATCTTCACTGATTCGCCTGAGCCTAACAAAATGAAGAAGATCAATGTCATGAACTAGAAGCTTTACCATGGTGTGGAGGTTATGAAATGTAATCATGAGCAAAGAATTGAGAAGGTTGAGCAGTCTATGGAGGAGATCAAGAACAACCTTAATAATTTGGTTCACATAAGCAAGGAGGCCATGAGAAATAGTATGGAGGGGCTGGAAAAGATCAATGCCATGGTGGTGGAGTACAGATCCAATCCTATTGACAGTGATTATCCTGGTGATAGTAACAGAAAGAAAGATCTAGGCGGCGAAGACTCTGTTGTGGGTGGCAATAAAACTAAGGGCCCTAGTTCCAGGACCAGAAGCAGGAGTAGCAATAAGGGTACCTCCAGGTTCATTATGGAGGACTTGAAGGAAATCAACAAGATTAGCATCCAGAAGAACAAGGAGGTGGTGCACTCGCTTAATTGAGTGTTTTTCTGTGCTTTGTTTTGTTGCCTATTATTTCTTTTTGCTTTTGAGCTCGGTCTGCGGTGTTCCCCTGTTTTGCTATTGGTTTCTGTTTGGTTGGCTGATGGCCAGTTTCAGTAAAACTCTTGGTTTCGGGTTCATGTAAAACTCGTTTATCTTTATCAAAAACTAAAATATTGTTATTTTAAATATTTTATTAATTTTATTAAATTTTATTAATAATGTTATTTTATTAACAATTTTTTTAATTATTAAATTTCACGAGGATAACTCTAACCTAACTAAATAATGTTATTAATTTATCTTTTTTGCAATATATATATTTTAAAAATTTTACAAGATATAAATTAAGTTTAATCCTTAAAATTTATTTAATATATTATTATAATTAAGTTTATAATTCAATGAGAGATGGGATTATGGTTAAGTTAGAGTTATATTTAAAAGTGGTGTTAGGTTAGGTTTAAGTTAAATCTTGAGTTGATTGTTATGTTTTAAATAAAAATCAAGTTAAACTTGAACCTTCCCGAGCTTTCCCTAGAAGACATTGTATGGTTACCTAATAGTGGATATTTTGTGTGAGTCTTGTTATCACGTAGAAATGCACCCTAACTATGTTACAGACATATCTTTCCTAGTGAAACATGCAAACAATCCTAAGGTTGTGGGTATCATTCAAATTTGGAGTGAAAATATATATGATACATATTATCATTTTACCATCTTAAATCACTTTAGGCATGGCAAAGTTATTTCGATTCCTTTCTATATAGTTTCTTCTTTGGAGAATAGTATAGAAAAATATGCTGAGAATCCGAATAATCCGGTCCTCCGTGAAGGGCTTATTGTGCTCATTATGGAGTATGCCAAAGCCCATGAATTTGTGCCCTCTCTCGCTAAGAAAAGCTAAATCCCTATTACTAATGTTCAAGATGTTTGTGATACGGATTTCGAGATGGAGTATAGCGGGAGCACCAAACCTCTTATTGACCCTGATTACAAGCCGGTTGAAGAGGGTGAGATGTTGGTCACTCCTGGAACCCATAGCAGCAATAACCCCCCCTGAAGGGCTGCAAGTAAATATAAATCGACTAGAAAGTTGGTCTCTCAAACTGAGCCTTATTCCAAAAAGAAGAAATTGGTTTCTAAAGACTATGGTCCCAAGACCTTGGACCAGGAAATCAAATTGGGCATTCCTCTTCATGTCCTGAAGGAGAAGCAGGGGACTCGGCCTAAAGATGTGGATAGTGGCTTACAGAAGTAAAGTACTCTGATGAATTTGGTGATGGAAGCGACTAGAAGCCATGAGAACTTCTGGAAGTGGGTGGGTAAGGAGATTGATACCCTCAAAGAGGGGATTAAGGAGATAATTGATATCTTCACTGATTCGCCTGAGCCTAACAAAATGAAGAAGATCAATGTCATGAACTAGAAGCTTTACCATGGTGTGGAGGTTATGAAATGTAATCATGAGCAAAGAATTTAGAAGGTTGAGCAGTCTATGGAGGAGATCAAGAACAACATTAATAATTTGGTTGACATAAGCAAGGAGGCCATGAGAAATAGTATGGAGGGGCTGGAAAAGATCAATGCCATGGTGGTGGAGAACAGATCCAATCCTATTGACAGTGATTATCCTGGTGACAGTAACAGAAAGAAAGATCTAGGCGGCGAAGACTCTGTTGTGGGTGGCAATAAAACTAAGGGCCCTAGTTCCAGGACCAGAAGCAGGAGTAGCAATAAGGGTACCTCCAGGTTCATTATGGAGGACTTGAAGGAAATCAACAAGATTAGCATCCAGAAGAACAAGGAGGTGGTGCACTCGCTTAATTGAGTGTTTTTCTGTGCTTTGTTTTGTTGCCTATTATTTCTTTTTGCTTTTGAGCTCGGTCTGCGGTGTTCCCCTGTTTTGCTATTGGTTTCTGTTTGGTTGGCTGATGGCCAGTTTCAGTAAAACTCTTGGTTTCGGGTTCATGTAAAACTCGTTTATCTTTATCAAAAACTAAAATATTGTTATTTTAAATATTATATTAATTTTATTAAATTTTATTAATAATGTTATTTTATTAACAATTTTTTTAATTATTAAATTTCACGAGGATAACTCTAACCTAACTAAATAATGTTATTAATTTATCTTTTTTGCAATATATATATTTTAAAAAATTTACAAGATATAAATTAAGTTTAATCCTTAAAATTTATTTAATATATTATTATAATTAAGTTTATAATTCAATGAGAGATGGGATTATGGTTAAGTTAGGGTTATATTTAAAAGTGGTGTTAGGTTAGGTTTAAGTTAAATCTTGAGTTGATTGTTATGTTAAGGTTCAATTAGAGATATGGCTAGACTTTTTAAGCTTAGTAGGGTTGGTGTAGTATAGATAAACATGAAAATTCTTATATTATTATATTATTTTTAATTAGAATACATATTAAATTATTATTATATTTTATTAACATATTCATAACATATTTTTTTTTATTATATTAATAGTATTATTTTATCATAAATTATTTATATTATAAATTACATGAGGATAATCCTAACCTAACTAGAATAATTTTTTTAATATTATAATAATGAAAGTATTGTTATTCTAAATATTATAATATTTTTATTATTATATTAATAATGTAATTTTATTATCAAATATTTATATAGTTAAATTACATGACCATAACACTATTTAATTAAATTTAATATATTATTAATTATTATTATTATTATATTATATTGATTTTAATCTAATGAAAAATTACAAGATATATAAGACATAAATATAGAGAGTACTTTAGTGAAAAATAAAACTATATTAATTTAAATCTTGTCAATGTTCCATTCCTAGGATAGTGAGTGGTTAATTTCAAGAGAAAATTTAGATAGTGGATTTGTGAAATCCATCCATAAGATCCAATTTTTTTAAGACAATTAATTATTTGCTTAAAGAGAAGACAATATTTATTTTACCTACCCTTGTTAACCATTGGATCACTTGTTTGCGAGGGTACATAATTTTAGTGGAAAATTGTAGAAACAAATCTTGGAAAATCTTAACTACCCTATAAAACCATTGGATGAGGAGATGTGCAAGTCATTGAAAATTTATACTTTTGGTTCGCTTTAAAAATAAAATAATATTCATTTTACCTATCCTTGTTAACCATTGCATCACTTGTTTTCTACAGGACATAAATTTAGTGGGAAATTATATAAATAATTTTTTTGAAAATCTTAAATACCCTAAACAATTATTTGAAAATAATGTGCCTTAAAAATAAAACAATTATTCTCTTACCTACCCTTCTTAACTATTGGACAACTTGTTAGAAACCATCATTTTCCCTACCTACCCACTATCTTCTACTTTGAGTAATTTTCACTTACTTATTCCATTTATAAGTTTCTCCAGTATATCCTGCTCTATCTCATAGGCTTCACTTGTTCGAAGGCCATTGTGGTTGTGAAGGCCATTGGAAATCCAAACTTAATGTGATGACAGGTAATGAAAGGCCTTGCAATGCAGGTGGACTTGACAGGGGTTAAAATGAGGCAGGAGACAATGTTAAATTTGGATCCCCAAATGGCTCCAAACTTAACACTGTCCCCTGCGTCATGGTAACCTCCAGTCAGGTCCACTTGCATTGCAAGGCCTTCCATTATCACTCATCACTCATTTGCAGAAGAAGAAAAAAGAAAACGAAAAATAGGAAGCAAGAACAGGACACCAGAGTCTCTTCTCCACCCAATGCGTTTATTGTCAGGGAACTTCCCAGAGCGCAGGCCTTCAAAGAAAAGAATGGCTTCTCTATACTTATGCAAACCAACAGGCCAAGCTCATTGATGAGCCAAATAGGGTTATTGTTGATCGTTGTGTAGTTTCAGAGTCTTATTCCTGATTTTATTGTATGTGATGAGCTTCACTTTACGAAATACTGTTTCAAAGTGAACAAGTTTATCGTTCAATTATTCTTGATTTTGAAAGAGAAGAAGAACTGGAGTGAACCTTCGATTTATTTATTCTGCACCGTAATAGAGGAGGTTTTTAATATATCAAATACACTCATCTATTGATGAAGATATATCATCAAATACACTCATCTATTGATGAAGATATTTAAGAGAGGAGAACAATATGCATTATAATGATAAAGATTAGTAGTTGTGATCTTGATCTCATTGAAAAAAGAATGAAATAAGTTTGTTCTACAACGAATTTTGAATTTCATTTTGGGAGCAGTAAAATGTATTTCTGATACCTCTAAAATTCTTAGCTTAAAATTCTTATACTGATTTTTTTTTTTTTAAACTAGAGCTTTAAATTGGAATTTTCTATAAAAGAGAATGTTTTGATGTTTTGACATCCATTTCCAACCTTCCTTCGAGTTTAATTAAAAGTGAAACATTTCCGAAAACATCATGTTACATGAGATAATATTTATTATGGACAAAATTGTCATTTTGTGATTCATAAATATTTCATCCTCTATCTACTAAAGGGGATGCTAAATTTTGCCAATACTTTTGCATGAGCAACTGTGCAAATGAATCAGTATAAATGAGATATGTGAGCTCATTGAATAAATGGGGAAATACCTAAATGTCAAAGGTGCTGTATGTTATTTATAGAAACGTTATTATTAAACGATATAGTTTTCAAAAGCTGTGACAGGTTACATTTAAATGATCGCTGTTAGTGAGTATTGGGTAGGAGCCTGAAAACGTGACTGGTGGCTAGTTTTTTATTTTTTATTTTTCAATGATATAATGTTAATTTGTTAAGCTCGACATCAATGGCCATTCCCCATGCAATAGACAGGCTTGTTAATTTAATTTGTTAATTTGTTTTTTAATTAGAACTTTAAATTTGATTTTTCTCTAAGAGAGATTGTTTTGATCTTTTCACATCCATTTCCAGCCTTCATTGGTGTTTAATTAAAAGTGAAATGTTTCTGAAAACATTATGTTACATGAGATATCTTGTACCTCATTTAAAATTTTAGATTTATTGTGGTATATAGTTTATGGTGCATTCTAATGGTGGTGTTGCCATTCATAACATATTTTCAACCCCAACCTCTTATAGAAGTTAGAGGATGACAATAACTAACTCTTTGTGAATCTTTTTCCAAAAACCTTAACATTAGGACAAGTCTTTAATTAAATGCGAGTTATGGATTCTAAAAGGCAAATCCCTTGTTGAAGGCATGGAAACCTCTTCATCAAATTCGAATTGTGGGCAACTCCACATCTAATTAAGGATGAGAAGATATCAGTTGATTTGTTTCTTCCATAAATTTTGTATCTAATCCGCATACAAGAGGCCAAGGAGGAGAATAAATCCTTTATGCAAACCCTACCTTTCTAGTGCATGTGGAAACCCTTATAGTCTTCACTGACTCAACTCCTTATGACTCCAAGGTTGAACACGATGACAAGAGAGGAAAGCAAAGGCTTCCTTGTGCACACTAAATTGCAAGCTTCCAATCAAAGATCCAATTGCTATTCTATTCATACTAAGCAAGAAAGTTATTTCCATATGTGTATTACTCATCTTTCTCCCCATCCATAGAAACCTACTTCTTCCCATTTCTCCATTGTATTGCATGTCCATGCTTGTGTTTAAATATGCGAATATGGTTTCTATATGCAATGGATTTAGCACTTTTAAAAAACGAATAGATGTGAATGCAATATCCAGGTATGACAATTTTTGGTTCATTTTGTGGAATACGAATTTAATTCCTCTAACTTCATTTTCGTTCAATATTTTGTGAGTCTTGTAGATAATCATAGGGAAACATATTCTCAATTTTACAATATCATGACTATTACATATTTATATTATTTTTGATTTATAAACAAATGTTATGGCTAATCCTTGGAATTGATCCTTTATAGTTGATGCCTTTATTAGTCCATAATAGCTATAATAAGAATCTCTCATTCCAAAAGCATTTTTACTTTTAATTGGCAAGTTTTTGTGTCTCCTAATGACTACATTTAATATATTACAAGTTTATAATTTAAAATGTTGCAGCCTCTAATATTATTCTTAGACTATTAGTTTCATCTTTAATGGGCTGGTTCAAATGATTTACACCTTCCTTCATAGGTCATGATCATTTTCAAGCTCTATTCCATAATAATTTTGAATATATGGTGGGCATCTAGTTGAGCTTTAAATGAAAATCAAAGAAGAGACTAGAAGTCTTATTGGATCCAATATGTTAGACATTTAGGCACTACAAAATATTTTTTAATTATTGTTTTGGTTTCATTTGAGTAATTGTCCAGCTACTCGACTACACATTTCAAGAAGTATTGAACCTTGTTAAAATTGACATCTAATGAGGATCATTGAGGATGTTGAAGAATTATATATATTATTTCTCATGATCATTTGGAATCATTAGAGAAAGAAATGAAAAAGTCAAGCTAAGGTTAGAAGTCTAAGCTTATGCTTGAGAAGGATGGTTTGAGATGGAGTTTATAGTTAACGATGGCTTATATAACATTTCTTATTCCTCTACAACCTAAACAATATATTGTTGTGGTATATTATGGCTTATTTGAGAATTCAATATATGGCCCAAATAATATTTTAAATGTTGGTTATTCCCCTTCTTTAAGGGATTTCCTAGGGTATATGTTTTAATAGTATTGGTAGCATACTTGGATATCCCTTATGTCTTCATGCTATGATTGTATCTGATATTTTCTCCAACTACTTCCTTATCCTTGCCATATTAGGTGGGAATAAATTTGATTCTTGTGCCTACCCTTGAGAATGATGACATGAGAAGTTTACAATAATTTAGAATGATCATGAGGTTATGGTAAATGATTATTTTTTAGAATCACCCTTGAATAATACGAGGAATCAATATCTTGAGTAATATTGTTATCTATTATTTTGCTTCTTTTTATATGTTTAACCATTCTCCAACAATAAACTCTTTGTAGGTTAAGATCACAACCACTTTTTGACCAAACTGGGACATAGAAAGCTATATTTCTTGCAAAATCTTCATTGTCAACAACTTTACCAATTGGATATTTATTTTTATTTTTTCAAATGATATGAAATAGTGATTTTTTAGATTGTTTTTTTTGTATATTATAATAATAGGATAAGAAAAATTATAACAAAAATTAAGCATTAATTTGTGAGCTTTCCATGTAACTTATATTAACTAATTTCTAATAGGTAACAAGAATGATACTTGGGATGGTGGTACCAATACTGCCAATGGTTTTTTTGTCACCTCCGCCAAAACTGGGGACGTTGAGGGCCCCAATAATAAGATTCCCTTTGTGGAATGCAACAAGAAATGGGCCTCTCTTTTTTCCTCAAAGCTTAAAGGCAACGCCATTTCGTCGGTACCGCATAAGGTTGACTGGGACTCTGGTGCTTGCTCCATCACCATTTTGGATAGTATTATTGATCAAAATATGGCTCATATGCATCTGGTCTTGGTTGGAAAATTTATAGGCCCGCGTCCTAATATTGAGGTTCTCAATTCCTGGGTGGTGAGGAAATGGAAAGGTAAAGGTCAAACCGATGTTGTGGCTATGGCTGGTGGCTTCTTCTCCTTTTCATTCTCTTCTAAAGAACATTTTTGATCTATTCTGGTGGGAGGTCCCTAGATTCTAGGAAAAGCTTCATTGGGCCTCAAAAAATGGGAACCAGGGTTCAATCCCAAAGACTGGGAATGCAATGAAGCCCCTATCTAGGTCAGACTGCCATGTTTACCCATGGAATTCTGGGGAGAAGAAATTTTTGCAGGTATTGCCTCCTGCTTCGGGGATCTGATCTCTATCAACCCAATGACTACAACAAAAAGACAACTAGTCTATGACACACTGTGTGTTAATGTCAAACAATCCTCTAACCTACCTTATAAGGTAGATCTCCTCTCTAATCTCGATAGATGGGTGCAAAAAGTTGAGAACAAATCCATCCCCTTTGTGTGTTTCCACTGCAAAAAACTTGGTCACTGGGCTAGACAGTGCCCATCTAGGCGTAAGAAGGAATGGAGAAAAAGGAATGAGTCACCCCTGGAAAAGGTGGATGCCCTAGCTGCAGTGCCTCCTTCGACTATTTCAGACTCAGTTCTGGTTGTCTCTTGTCCTGAGCCAGTCTTTCCTACTGACCTTGACTTGGACATCTCCGACCCTGGGGAGATTGTTGGGGTTCCCTCTTCCTCTGATGGGGTTTCCCCAACCTCCCCTGGTTTTGCCAAAGATATTCCCATTCAGTTGACTGTTGATATGGATAACTCTCTTGAGTTGAATGCCTAGACTAACCCATTGCAAAATCCTCCTCCTGAAGACCCCGCTCCTTTTATTGAGGTCAAGCCCAAAAACAGAAGAAGGAACTCCCCTATTGGCCAAATTACCGTGTCTCCTGGGGGATTCCTAACCATAAATAGACAAAGAGCGGATTGTGGATCGGATTCAAAGCGGGTGGGGAGACCTTCTAATGCAGTTAACAGAGAAAGACAGAGTCGGGTTGCCATTGCTGATGGAGCCCAGAGAACTTTACCAGAAATGGGGATGGGATCCCCCCCTCATGCTAAATAAAGGTTATCTCTTGAAATATAAGCGGATTAAACCACCCCCATAAGAATGACCTACTTTCTAATTTGGTCAGAGATTACAAGCCTGATATTTGTCTTGTCCAAGAAATGAAAATGTCTTGTAGTAAAGTGGAAACACTCAAACTGGTGATTTTTGGAGATTGTGGTGTTCACTATGTGGATGTTGATGGTGCTTTTGGTGGTATTACAACCCTTTGGAATCCAAGACTGCTTTGTGGTAAGGTGGTCCTCTCTTCTCCCAATTACATTGCCACTAGATTCTTTAATCTTAAGGATGGATCCTCCTGGATCATTTCCAACATCTATGTTCCTAATGGGAGATCAGCTAGGAAATCTCTATGGTCTTACATTTGCCTTTCTAGATCTCTCTTACCCAATGAGAAATGGATCCTTCGACATGATTGCAATACCCCTCTTTCTAATCTGGAAAAATCTGGTGATTTGCCAATTTCTATTGATAGTAGATAAGACTTGGTTGGCATGATCAACTCATTGAGCCTTTTAGCTCTTGATCTCATTAGGGCTAAATTCACTTGGTCCAATGGACACAGTGGGGAGGATCTTATTCAGGTCAAGCTTGTCAGGGGCCTTATTTCTCCAGATTCGCTTTGGTTGGCTTTCTACAAACTCAATGCCCTAGCCTGTGTTGGATCAGATCACTTTCCCATTTTCCTGTCAGTCTCTCCGTTGTCTGGAAGAAAGGCGTACCGCTTCAGATTTGAAAAAATGTGGCTCATGGCCCCAAAAATCCAAGATAAAATTTTGGAATCGTGGAGTATTAATATCCAGGGAACAACTATGTTTAGAATAGTCAACAAGCTTTCCAATGTTAAGTCTAATATCCAACACTGGAATAAATCCACTTTTGGCAACATCTTCAAAGCTAAAGAGAAGCCCAAACTAGAACTTGTGGAGGTTCAAGAGCATATCCAAGCTTATGGGTTTGATATTGATGTTTCGAATAGAGAAATTGATATTTTAACCAAATTGCATGAAATTATCTCCAAAGAAGAAGAATAATGGAAGCAAAGATCTAGAGCCTTATGGATCAAAAGCGGTGACAAAAACATTAAGTTCTTTCATATGACGACTCTTAAGAACAGGGCTACCAATAGAATAAACAAAATTCAGATTGGACAGAGATGGGTTGATAAGCATGATGAGATCTTTTAGGAAGCCATCAATTTTTTCTCCAATCTCCTTTCTGTGGAAGATCACCTGGATCCTTCAGCTCAGTTTGAAATCTTGCAGGAAATTCCCTACATCATCTCTAGGGACATGAACTTGGAGCTTACCAGAATCCCCTCCCCTGAAGAAGTTCGCAATGTTGTTTTCTCTTTTGAAGGTAACAAGGGCACTGGACTTGATGGCTTCCCTCTTTCTTTGTTTCTTCCAAATCTTTTGGCATATTATCTTCTCTGATGTGGTCACTGTAGCTCAAGATTTTTTTTGGATCCTGCTCTCTCCTGAAGGAGGTGAATTGGTTCTCATCACTAAAAAACCCAATGCCTGCTCTTCTCAGGATTTTAGACCTATTAGCCTTTGAAACTCTATTTATTAAATTTTCACCAAGATTCTTGTGCACAAGCTTAAGCTTTTAATTCCCTCTTTAATCTCTAAGCATAAAAATGGGTTTGTGCCCAGGAGGCAGATCCTGGATTCTGCTATTGTGGTTCATGAGAACATCCACTCCCTTTGTATTGACAAAAAACTGAGTTTTCTCCTGAAACTTAACCTAGTGAAAGCTTTTGATAGATTTAATTGGTATTTTCTTCTCAAAATCCTCAGGGCCTTTGGATTCGGAGATATCTTCATCCAGATTATGGAGCAATTTGTTTCCACCCCTAAATTCTCTATGTTGATTAATAGATCTGCCTTCGATTTTTTCTCTGGACCTAGGGGCATTCGACAAGGGGATCCTCTATCCCGTTTAATTTTCATTCTCATGAGCGAGGCTTTTAGCAGAATAATTCAGAGGGAGGTAAAAAAGGGCAATATTATGGGACATTGGCTCTCCTCTCAGGCCCCGACTTGCTCTCATCAACAATTTGTCGATGACACTCTGTTGATGGGGGAAGGTTCAATCAAAGAAGCCAAAAATTTGAAAACAACTCTGAATATATATGAACATTGTTTGAGGCAAAAACATAGCCTAGCTAAAAGCTCCATCTTCTTCTTTAACATCCTCGAGCACAAGAAAGCTAAAATTGCCCTGATTATTGGTTGCAAAATTGGAACCTTGCCTGATTTCTATCTGGGCCTTCCCCTCTGCTAGGGCCCGAAACCTGACTCTTTTTGGGTGAATCTTATAGATAAATTCCAGAACAAACTGGTTGGATGGAAAGGCACCTTGATAAGCCAAGCGGGCAAGCTCCAACTGCTCAAAGCCTCTCCTCGGAGCCTTCTAGTGTATGATATGAGTCTTTTCAAAATCCCAGCCAAAATTGTAGATAAATTGGAAAGAATTCAACTTAATTTGTTTTTTAATTAGAACTTTAAATTTGATTTTTCTCTAAGAGAGATTGTTTTGATCTTTTCACATCCATTTCCAGCCTTCATTGGTGTTTAATTAAAAGTGAAATGTTTCTAAAAACATTATGTTACATGAGATATCTTGTACCTCATTTAAAATTTTAGATTTATTGTGGTATATAGTTTATGGTGCATTCTAATGGTGGTGTTGCCATTCATAACATATTTTCTACCCCAACCTCTTATAGAAGTTAGAGGATGACAATAACTAACTCTTTGTGAATCTTTTTCCAAAAACCTTAACTTTAGGACAAGTCTTTAATTAAATGCGAGTTATGGATTCTAAAAGGCAAATCCCTTGTTGAAGGCATGGAAACCTCATCATCAAATTTGAATTGTGGGCAATTCCACATCCAATTAACGATGAGAAGATATCAGTTGATTTGTTTCTTCCATAAATTTTGTATCTAATCCGCATACAAGAGGCCAAGGAGGAGAATAAATCCTTTATGCAAACCCTACCTTTCTAGTGCATGTGGAAACCCTTATAGTCTTCACTGACTCAACTCCTTATGACTCCAAGGTTGAACACGATGACAAGAGAGGAAAGCAATGGCTACCTTGTGCACAATAAATTGCAAGCTTCCAATCCAAGATCCAATTGCTATTCTATTCATACTAAGCAAGAAAGTTATTTCCATATGTGTATTACTCATCTTTCTCCCCATCCCTAGAAACCTACTTCTTCCCACTTCTCCATTGTATTGCATGTCTATGCTTTTGTTTAAATATGTGAATATGGTTTCTATATGGAATGGGTATTTAGCACTTTTAAAAAATGAATAGATGTGAATGCAGTATCCAGGTATGACAATTTTTGGTTCATTTTGTGGAATACGAATTTAATTCCTCTAACTTCATTTTCGTTCAATATTTTGTGAGTCTTGTAGATAATCATAGGGAAACATACTCTCAATTTTACAATATTCGACTATTACATATTTATATTATTTTTTATTTATAAACAAATGTTATGGCTAATCCTTGGAATTGATCCTTTATAGTTGATGCTTTTATTAGTCCATAATAGCTATAATTAGAATCTCTCATTCCAAAAGCATTTTTACTTTTAATTGGCAAGATTTTATGTCTCCTAATGACTACATTTAATATATTACAAGTTTATAATTTAAAATGTTGCAGCCTCTAATATTATTCTTAGACTATTAGTTTCATGTTTAATGGCTTGGTTCAAATGATTTACACCTTCCTTCATAGGCCATGATCATTTTCAAGCTCTATTCCATAATAATTTTGAATATATGGTGGGCATCTAGTTGAGATTTAAATGAAAAAGAAAGAAGAAACTGGAAGTCTTATTGGATCCAATGAGTTAGACATTTAGGCACTACAAAATATTTTTTAATTATTGTTTTGGTTTCATTTGAGTAATTGTCCAGCTACTCGACTACACATTTCAAGAAGTATTGAACCTTGTTAAAATTGACATCTAATGAGGATCATTGAGGATGTTGAAGAATTATATATATTATGTCTCATGATCATTTGGAATCATTAGAGTTATTGAGTTATGGATTCTAAAAGGCAAATCCCTTGTTGAAGGCATGGAAACCTCATCATCAAATTTGAATTGTGGGCAATTCCACATCCAATTAAGGATGAGAAGATATCAGTTGATTTGTTTCTTCCATAAATTTTGTATCTAATCCGCATACAAGAGGCCAAGGAGGAGAATAAATCCTTTATGCAAACCCTACCTTTCTAGTGCATGTAGAAACCCTTATAGTCTTCACTGACTCAACTCCTTATGACTCCAAGGTTGAACACGATGACAAGAGAGGAAAGCAAAGGCTTCCTTGTGCACACTAAATTGCAAGCTTCCAATCAAAGATCCAATTGCTATTCTATTCATACTAAGCAAGAAAGTTATTTCCATATGTGTATTACTCATCTTTCTACCCATCCATAGAAACCTACTTCTTCCCACTTCTCCATTGTATTGCATGTCTATGCTTGTGTTTAAATATGCGAATATGGTTTCTATATGGAATGGGTATTTAGCACTTTTAAAAAACGAATAGATGTGAATGCAATATATAGGTATGACAATTTTTGGTTCATTTTGTGGAATACGAATTTAATTCCTCTAACTTCATTTCCGTTCAATATTTTGTGAGTCTTGTAGATAATCATAGGGAAACATATTCTCAATTTTACAATATCATGACTATTACATATTTATATTATTTTTGATTTATAAACAAATGTTATGGCTAATCCTTGGAATTGATCCTTTATAGTTGATGCCTTTATTAGTCCATAATAGCTATAATAAGAATCTCTCATTCCAAAAGCATTTTTACTTTTAATTGGCAAGTTTTTGTGTCTCCTAATGACTACATTTAATATATTACAAGTTTATAATTTAAAATGTTGTAGCCTCTAATATTATTCGTAGACTATTAGTTTCATATTTAATGGGTTGGTTCAAATGATTTACACCTTCCTTCATAGGCCATGATCATTTTCAAGCTCTATTCCATAATAATTTTGAATATATGGTGGGCATCTAGTTGAGATTTAAATGAAAAAGAAAGAAGAAACTGGAAGTCTTATTGGATCCAATGAGTTAGACATTTAGGCACTACAAAATATTTTTTAATTATTGTTTTGGTTTCATTTGAGTAATTGTCCAGCTACTCGACTACACATTTCAAGAAGTATTGAACCTTGTTAAAATTGACATCTAATGAGGATCATTGAGGATGTTGAAGAATTATATATATTATGTCTCATGATCATTTGGAATCATTAGAGAAAGAAATGAAAAATTCAAGCTAAGGTTCGAATTCTAAGCTTATGCTTGAGAAGGATGGTTTGAGATGGATTTTATAGTTAACGATGGCTTATATAATATTTCTTAATCCTCTACAACCTAAACAATATATTGTTGTGGTATATTATAGCTTATTTGAGAATTCAATATATGGCCCAAATAATATTTTAAATGTTGGTTATTCCCCTTCTTTAAGGGATTTCCTACGGTATATGTTTTAATAGTATTGGTAGCATACTTGGATATCCCTTATGTCTTCATGCTATGATTGTATCTGATATTTTCTCCAACTACTTCCTTATGCTTGCCATAGTAGGTGGGAATAAATTTGATTCTTGTGCCTACCCTTCAAAATGATGACATGAGAAGTTTACAATAATTTAGAATGATCATGAGGTTATGGTAAATGATTATTTTTTAGAATCACCCTTGAATAATACGAGGAATCAATATCTTGAGTAATATTGTTATCTATTATTTTGCTTCTTTTTATAGGTTTAACCATTCTCCAACAATAAACTCTTTGTAGGTTAATATCACAACCACTTTTTGACCAAACTGGGACATAGAAAGCTATATTTCTTGCAAAATCTTCATTGTGAACACCTTTACCAATTGAATATTTATTTTTATTTTTTCAAATGATATGAAATAGTGATTTTTTAGATTGTTTTTTTTGTATATTATAATAATAGGATAAGAAAAATTATAAGAAATATTAAGCATTAATTTGTTAGCTTTTCATGTAACTTATATTAACTAATTTCTAATAGGTAACAAGAATGATACCTGGGATGGTGGTACCAATACTGCCAATGGTTTTTTTGTCACCTCCACCAAAACTGGGGACGTTGAGGGCCCCAATAATAAGATTCCCTTTGTTGAATGCAACAAGAAATGGGCCTCTCTTTTTTCCTCAAAGCTTAAAGGCAAGGCCATTTCGTCGGTACCGCATAAGGTTGACTGGGACTCTAGTGCTTGCTCCATCACCATTTTGGATTGTATTGTTGATCAGAATATGGCTCATATGCATCTGGTCTTGGTTGGAAAATTTATAGGCCCGCGTCCTAATATTGAGGTTCTCAATTCCTGGGTGGTGAGGAAATGGAAAGGTAAAGGTCAAACCGATGTTGTGGCTATCGCTGGTGGCTTCTTCTCCTTTTCTTTCTCTTTTGAAGAATATTTTTGATCTATTCTGGCGGGTGGTCCCTAGATTCTAGGAAAAGCTTCATTGGGCCTCAAAAAATGGGAACCAGGGTTCAATCCCAAAGACTGGGAATGCAATGAAGCCCCTATCTAGGTCAGACTGCCATGTTTACCCATGGAGTTCTAGAGAGAAGAAATTTTTGCAGGTATTGCCGCCTACTTCGGGGATCTGATCTCTATCGACATAATGACTACAACAAAAAGACAACTAGTCTATGACAGACTGTGTGTTAACGTCAAACAATCCTCTAACCTACCTTATAAGGTAGATCTCCTCTCTAATCTCAATAGATGGGTGCAAAAAGTTGAGAACGAATCCATCCCCTTTGCGTGTTTCCACTGCAAAAAACTTGGTCACTGGGCTAGACAGTGCCCGTCTAAGCGTAAGAAGGAATGGAGAAAAAGGAATGAGTCACCCTTGGAAAAGGTGGATGCCCTAGCTGCAGTGCCTCCCTCAACTATTTCAGACTCAGTTCTTGTTGTCTCTTGTCCTGAGCCATTCTTTCCTACTGACCTTGACCTGGACATCTCGGACCCTGGGGAGATTGTTGGGGTTCCCTCTTCCTCTGATGGGGTTTCCCCAACCTCCCTCGGTTCTGCCCAAGATATTCCCATTCAGTTGACTATTGATATGGATAACTCTCTTGAGATGAATGCCTAGACTAACCCCTTGAAAAATCCTCCTCCTGAAGACCCAGCTCCTTTTATTGAGGTCAAGCCCAAAAATAGAAGAAGGAACTCCCCTATTGGCCAAATTACCGTGTCTCCTGGGGGGTTCCTAACCATAAATAGACAGAGAGCCGATTGTGGATCGGATTCAAAGCGGGTGGGGAGACCTTTTAATGTAGTTAACAAAGAAAGACAGAGTCGGGTTGCCATTGTTGATGGAGCCCAGAGAACTTTACCAAAAATGGGGATGGGATCCACCCCTCATGCTAAATAAAGGTTATCTCTTGAAATATAAGTGGATTAAACCACCCCCATAAGCATGACCTACTTTCTAATTTGGTCAGAGATTACAAGCTTGATATTTGTCTTGTCCAAGAAATGAAAATGTCTGGTAGTAAAGTGGAAACACTCAAACTGGTGATTTTTGGAGATTGTGGTGTTCACTAGGTGGATGTTGATGGTGCTTCTGGTGGTATTGCCACCCTTTGGAATCCAAGACTGCTTTGTGGTAAGGTGGTCCTCTCTTCTCCCAATTACATTGCCACTAGATTCTTTAATCTTAAGGATGGATCCTCCTGGATCATTTCCAACATCTATGCTCCTAATGGGAGATTAGCTAGGAAATCTCTATGGTCTTCCATTTGCCTTTCTAGATCTCTCTTACCCATTGAGAAATGGATCCTTCTAGATGATTCCAATACCCCTCTTTCTAATCTACAAAAATCTGGGCATTTGCCAATTTCTATTGATAGTAGATAAGACTTGGTTGGCATGATCAACTCATTGAGCCTTTTAGCTCTTGATCTCATTAGGGCTAAATTCACTTGGTCCAATGGACACAGTGGGGAGGATCTTATTCAGGTCAAGCTTGTCAAGGGCCTTATTCCTCCAGATTGGCTTCAGTTGGCTTTTTGCAAACTCAATGCCCTAGCCTGTGTTGGATCAGATCACTTTCCCATTTGCCTGTCAGTCTCTCCATTGTCTGGCAAAAAGGCGTACCCCTTCAGATTTGAAATAATGTGGCTCATGGCCTCGAAAATCCAAGATAAAATTTTGGAATCGTCAGGGAACGACTATGTTTAGAATAGTCAACAAGCTTTCCAATGTTAAGTCTAATATCCAACACTGGAATAAATCCACTTTTGGCAACATCTTCAAAGCTAAAGAGAAGCCCAAACTAGAACTTGTGGAGGTTCAAGAGCATATCCAAGCTTATGGGTTTGATATTGATGTTTCAAATAAAGAAATTGATATTTTGACCAAATTGCATGACATTATCTCCAAAGAAGAAGAATATTGGAAGCAAAGATCTAGAGCCTTATGGATCAAAAGCGGTGACAAAAACACTAAGTTCTTTCATATGATGACTCTTAAGAACAGGGCTACCAACAGAATAAACAAAATTCAGATTGGACAGAGATGGGTTGATAAGCATGATGAGATCTTTTAGGAAGACATCAATTTTTTCTCCAATCTCCTTTCTCTGGAAGATCACCTGGATCCTTCAGCTCAGTTTGAAATCTTGCAGGAAATTTCCTACATCATCTCTAGGGACATGAACTTGGAGCTTACCAGAATCCCCTCCCCTCAAGAAGTTCGCAATGTTGTTTTCTCTTTTGAAGGTAACAAGGGCCCTGGACTTGATGGCTTCCCTCTTTTTTTTTTCTTTCAAACCTTTTGGCATATTATCTTCTCTGATGTGGTCACTGCTGCTCAAGATTTTTTTGGATCCTGCTCTCTCCTGAAGGAGGTGAATTGGTTCTCATCCCTAAAAAACCCGATGCCTGCTCTTCTCAGGATTTTAGACCTATTAGCCTTTGAAACTCTATTTATTAAATTTTCACCAAGATTCTTGTGCACAAGCTTAAGCTTTTAATTCCCTCTTTAATCTCTAAGCATAAAAATGGGTTTGTGCCCAGGAGGCAGATCCTGGATTCTGCTATTGTGGTTCATGAGAACATCCACTCCCTTTGTATTGACAAAAAACTGGGTTTTCTCCTGAAACTTAACCTAGTGAAAGCTTTTGATAGATTTAATTGGTATTTTCTTCTCAAAATGCTCAGGGCCTTTGGATTCAGAGATATCTTCATCCAGATTATGGAGCAATTTGTTTCCACCCCTAAATTCTCTGTGTTGATTAATAGATCTGCCTTCGATTTTTTCTTTGGGCCTAGGGGCATTCGACAAGGGGATCCTCTATCCCGTTTAATTTTCATTCTCAAGAGCGAGGCTTTTAGAAGAATAATTCAGAGGGAGGTCAAAAAGGGCAATATTATGGGACATTGGCTCTCCTCTCAGGCCCCCACTTGCTCTCATCAACAATTTGTCGATGACACTCTGTTGATGGGGGAAGGTTCAATCAAAGAAGCCAAAAATTTGAAAACAACTCTGAATATATATGAACATTGTTCGAGGCAAAAAATTAGCCTAGCTAAATTCTCCATCTTCTTCTTTAACACCCCCGAGCACAAGAAAGCTAAAATTTCCTTGATTATTGGTTGCAAAATTGGAACCTTGCCTGATTCCTATCTGGGCCTTCCCCTCTACCAGGGCCCGCAACCTGACTCTTTTTGGGTGAATCTTATAGACAAATTCCAGAACAAACTGGTTGGATGGAAAGGCACCTTGATAAGCCAAGCGGGCAAGCTCCAACTACTCAAAGCCTCTCCTCGGAGCCTTCTAGTGTATGATATGAGTCTTTTCAAAATCCCAACCAAAATTGCAGATAAATTGGAAAGAATTCAAAAAAAAAAGGACAGGAATTGAATCGAAAAATAGATTACACCTTGTGGCCTGGAATCAAGTCATCTTGCCCAAACTCATGGGAGCCTGGATATCCGGAATTTGAGAGACTTTAACAAAGCTCTTATGTCTAAGAAGTTATGGAGATGTCTTAAGGAGACTAATGAATGGACTGATATATTCAAACCTAAGTACCACATCCCTAATATCCAAAACACTCTGGAAACTTATGAGCTCCCCAACGGGGTTTCAGATTTCTGGAGCAATTTCTTTGGCTCCTCCAAAGTTATCTTGCATGGTTGCAGATGGATGCTAGGTAATGGTACCCGAATCGGGTTTTGGGATGACTAGTGGATTAGTCAGGACCATCTATCGGACTCTGTTTGGGCTACCCCTATAAAGAATTATGCCTCACAAAAATTGGCACCTGGGTGGCTAATTACATTAGAAATGGAGAATGGTTGGAACTCTCTTCTATTGATATTGAACTGAGACCTATGCAACCTTGGTTAAATTGCATCCACATCCCCCACTCTCAAGGGGTGGATGAAGTGTTCTGGAATTTCTCCTCTTTTTGGAAGTTCAAAGTTGTTGATGCCTATAAGTTCACCTCTAGATCCTTCTCCCCCCTATTCGACAGGTATCTGGAACAAGCTCCTAATTCCCAAAATTAACATATTCTTTTGATTGTTTATGCAGAGGAAGATCTATACCATCGATAATCTTTGCAGCAGAGGTATTCCTCTCTCTAACAGATGTTTTCTCTATAAAGAGGCAGAGGAAAATACTGGCCATCTTCTGCTGCATTGCGCCTATACCAAAGATATCTAGAATCACTTCCTTAACATTTGGAATATTGCCTAGGTCTTCCTTATTTCTACTCAGTGAATATGGTTTGAATTGAAATTCCCTTCTGATAATCAAACCTTAGATGTTCTTTGGAATCTTTCTCTTCCTCATATTGCCTGGGGCATCTGGATAGAAAAAAATAATAGAGTTTTTAGGGACTTGGATTCTCCTCCTTCTATTGTGGCTGTTAGAATACACAATTCTATCAAAGAGAACTTTCTCCACGCCTGCCCCAATAGAAAGAATGACTCCCCCATTCCTACCCTCCAGGAGGATTGGGATACTATCAATCAGTGGTAAATTGATTGTAACATTACCAACGTTGTCCACAAAACAAAGAAGTGCACACAAATTATTGTTTGGCATCCTCCCCCTATGGGTTGGATCAAAATCAATGTGGATGGGGTGGCTAAAGGAAATCCTGGGTTGGCCGGATGCGGGGGAGTGGCTAGGAATCACTCTGGTTTGCTGGTTTCCGCAGTGGCTCTCCCCCTGGGCACCCAGACTAACCAATACGTGGAAGCCAGTGCTACCCACATAGGACTACACATGGCTAAAAAAGTGGGATTTACTAAAGTTTGGCTGGAGTTTGACTTGCTAAACACTGTCAACTACTTGAGTGGTCGCGTGGATCCTAGCTGGACGATTGCCAGCCTGATCAAGGATTGCCAAAATATAATTAATGATCTTACAGATTTAAACATATCGCACATATACCGAGAAGGAAATAAGGCAGCGGATCTACTGGCCAATCTAGCAGTGGAATACGTGGCAACCAACTTGTGGAGTAGCAGGGATTCTTTCCCCAATAATCAGTGAGATCTGGCATGCAACGATTACTGCATCATCAATGATCCCTCATCATGACATGACTAAGTTGATAGGAAAACAACTCTTTCTGGTTTTCCCTAATCAAAAATCGAGAAATCTCCTCGACGACTGGTTTTCCTATCTCATTGTGTTGCTTTTCTGTTACTGTTTTGATATCCTTTGGGTGTGGCTCATTTTCTGCAACTGGTTGGTGATAGTGACCTCCTATTATCTGGCGACTAGGGGCATAATGGGAGGGGATAAGAATAGACAACAACCCTCTATTTGTGAGAAGTAGAAAAAGAATAAAGATGTCTTGCAGGAAGTTGTTGATGGTGGTCTCATCCCCTACCTGGACAGGCTTGATGGCCCCTCTCCTCTAATTACACAGGCCTTTGTTAACGGATGGAAAAAAGGGAGTCTTGGGGCTTATGGTGTTGAATATCAGATTAATCAAGCTCTGGTGGGGACGGTCACTGGTCTGGCTACGATTGGAAGAAGGTTTTACAAGGACAAAAAAACTGGGGAGGAGGACTTATCGAGCTTCTTTGACAAAGACAAGGAGTGCTCCAGAGCCACCAAGATGGCCGATGGCAGCTACAATAGGAAAGACCTCATGGCCCCATGGGCTGATATGGCTGAGTTTATAATGAGATATATCACCCTTGATGGCGGGTATGAAAGCCTCTTCTCCTACCATTTCACTATTTTAAATCATTTCCCCCATGGTAAAGTTATCTTTGTTCCCTACTATCTTCCCTCCTCCCTTGAGAATAGCCTATAAAAGCACCTAGAAACCCTATCAATGATGTTCTTCATGAAGGACTTATCGTCCTTATCATGGAACACACCAAATCCCTTGAAATTTGCCCCTGGATGCATTGAGTTTGGTCTGGAGACGGATGTCCAAGAGGTCTCTGACTTGGAGATGGACCAAGATGATAGTGGGGTTCCTGTTGATGACCCTGAATATGAACCTGTAGATGAAAAGGAAAAGATGGTCACTCCTGAGATGGTCAACAACAAGAACCCTCCCAGATGGGTAGCTAGTAAATACAAAACCAACAACAAGCTGATCTCCAAGGCTGAACCCCTCACCAAAAAGAAAAAGCTAGTGGCGAAGGATCACAGCCCAAAGATTACGGACCAAGGGATTAAACTGGACATCCCTATCAATGTCTAGAAAGATAAACATTGGAAAGATGGTATTATGATGAATCTTGTCATGGAAGCCACCAGAATCTAGGAGCACGACTGGGAGTGGGTTGAGCGCGAAATCGACTCCCTCAAGACAAGGGTAAATAAATTATTGACATTTTCATTGCTTCCCCTGAACCCAGCAAGCTGGAAAAGCTCATGATCATGACTCGAAAATTCTCACAGAATGTTGAGATAATAAAATGTAACAATGAACAGAGAATTGATAAGGTGGAACAATCCATGGCTGAGATTAAGAAAAATCTTAAGAATCTGGTCGACATTAGTAAAGAAGCCACAAACAACAACATTGAGGGGCTTGAAAAGATTAACGAGATGGTTGGTGATTGTAGATCCTTCCACAGTGACCCAGTCAAAGAACTTGAAGGAGATAATGTGACTGCTAGAGATAACAAAACCATTGGACCCAATTCGAGAACCAGGAGCAGAAGCAACAAAAAGGGTACCTCCAGATTCATCATGGAAGAACTTGAGGAAATCAACAGGTTTTCCATCCAAAAATACAAGGATCTGGTGCTCTCGCTCAACTGAGATTTTTTTTGCTTTAGCTTGTTTGTCTGCATTTTTTGTCTTTATTTTTGTTCGGGGTTGATCCCCTATTTTGTTGTTGTTTCTTGCCAGATTGGTTGTGGGCTGGCTGTTGTAAAAATTTAGGTTTCGGGTCCTTGTAAAACCCATTTATCCTTAACGAAAACAATAATTTGGAAAAATTCACGTTAGTAAAAGAGAAATGACAAATTTTATGGTCCTATTGAATGATACCAACAATATTTATACACTGTATAGTAATTTCTAACTACCTATAACATGGATAACTAACTAAACCAGTGGCAAAACTAAACAATGCAATATTGGGTTATGCTAGCATTCCATCCTTATTATGTTGTTCTTGTTAATGTACGCCCCTAAAACATCAAATTTCACCTTTCCAAGGGACCCTAGGCTCTTAAGATTTACATCACACAAAAAAAACATGTTGATTGCACATAATAGATACATTGTCTTGACAAGACATTTCTTTGATGAAATAAATCTTGAATTAGGTGGAGCACCATCTGCTTGTCTTTTAACCCTTAAAAGGGTGTAGCATTGAGTTAGAATACAATCTCTTTGAATTCTTGTATCATAGATTCCCAAATTATTAGACAATAATCCAGACTAAGTTGAAATTCATAGATTATCAATGGAGCATTATTTTATTACATTGTTTAAATAGCTGGTTATTGTAGTTCTATTGCAAGTGATTGATTATTACAATTATAGCCCATGATATATATCAATAGTATTTTCTCTATTTGAAATATTTGTGTTTCATCAATGAATAAAAAATCAAACATTTTATCTTTCAAGGTGGTATTGGAGCCACTTATCCCTTATAACTGATTATGATCCCTACCATTTACCACCTTCGTTAAACTATTTCTAATGAATAAAACCAATCATTTTTCATGCATGTAGATATGAACATCAATATTAAATAAAAATCAAGTTAAACTTGAACCTTCCCGAGCTTTCCCTAGTAGACATTGTATGGTTACCTAATAGTGGATATTTTGTGTGAGTCTTGTTATCACCTAGAAATGCACCCTAACTATGTTACAGACATATCTTTCCTAGTGAAACATGCAAACAATACTAAGGTTGTGGGTATCATTCAAATTTGGAGTGAATCTCCTAAATATTGGAGTGAAAATATATATGATATATATTATCATTTTACCATCTTAAATCACTTTAGGCATGGCAAAGTTATTTCGATTCCTTTCTATATAGTTTCTTCTTTGGAGAATAGTATAGAAAAATATGCTGAGAATCCGAATAATCCGGTCCTCCATGAAGGGCTTATTGTGCTCATTATGGAGTATGCCAAAGCCCATGAATTTGTGCCCTCTCTCGCTAAGAAAAGCTAAATCCCTATTACTAATGTTCAAGATGTTTGTGATACGGATTTCGAGATGGAGGATAGCGGGAGCACCAAACCTCTTATTGACCCTGATTACAAGCCAGTTGAAGAGGGTGAGATGTTGGTCACTCCTGGAACCCATAGCAGCAATAACCCCCCCTGAAGGGCTGCAAGTAAATATAAATCGACTAGAAAGTTGGTCTCTCAAACTTAGCCTTATTCCAAAAAGAAGAAATTGGTTTCTAAAGACTATGATCCCAAGACCTTGGACCTAGAAATCAAATTGGGCATTCCTCTTCATGTCCTGAAGGAGAAGCAGGAGACTCGGCCTAAAGATGTGGATAGTGGCTTACAGAAGTAAAGTACTCTGATGAATTTGGTGATGGAAGCGACTAGAAGCCATGAGAACTGTTGGAAGTGGGTGGGGAAGGAGATTGATACCCTCAAAGAGGGGATTAAGGAGATAATTGATATCTTCACTGATTCGCCCGAGCCTAACAAAATGAAGAAGATCACGATCAGGAACCAGAAGCTTTACCATGATGTGGAGGTTATGAAATGTAATCATGAGCAAAGAATTGAGAAGGTTGAGCAGTCTATGGAGGAGATCAAGAACAACCTTAATAATCTGGTTGACATAAGCAAGGAGGCCATGAGAAATAGTATGGAGGGGCTGGAAAAGATCAATGCCATGGTGGCGGAGTACAGATCCAATCCTATTGACAGTGATTATCCTGGTGACAGTAACAGAAAGAAAGATCTAGGCGGCAAAGACTCTGTTGTGGGTGGCAATAAAACTAAGGGCCCTAGTTCGAGGACCAGAAGCAGGAGTACCAATAAGGGTACCTCCAGGTTCATTATGGAGGACTTGGAGGAAATCAACAAGATTAGCATCCAGAAGAACAAGGAGGTGGTGCACTCGCTTAATTGAGTGTTTGTCTGTGCTTTGTTTTGTTGCCTATTATTTCTTTTTGCTTTTGAGCTCGGTCTGCGGTGTTCCCCTGTTTTGCTATTGGTTTCTGTTTGGTTGGCTGATGGCCAGTTTCAGTAAAACTCTTGGTTTCGGGTTCATGTAAAACTCGTTTATCTTTATCAAAAACTAAAATATTGTTATTTTAAATATTATATTAATTTTATTAATAATGTTATTTTATTAACAATTTTTTTAATTATGAAATTTCACGAGGATAACTCTAACCTAACTAAATAATGTTATTAATTTATCTTTTTTGCGATATATATATTTTAAAAATTTTACAAGATATAAATTAAGTTTAATCCTTAAAATTTATTTAATATATTATTATAGTTAAGTTTATAATTCAATGAGAGATGGGATTATGGTTAAGTTAGGGTTATATTTAAAAGTGGTGTTAGGTTATGTTTAAGTTAAATCTTGAGTTGATTGTTATGTTAAGGTTCAATTAGAGATATGGCTAGACTTTTTAAGCTTAGTAGGGTTGGTGTAGTATAGATAAACATGAAAATTCTTATATTATTATATTTTAATTATTATATTATTTTTAATTAGAATACACATTAAATTATTATTATATTTTATTAACATATTAATAACATATTATTTTTTTATTATATTAATAATATTATTTTATCATAAATTATTTATATTATAAATTACATGAGGATAATCCTAACCTAACTAGAATAATTTTTTTAATATTATAATAATGAAAGTATTGTTATTCTAAATATTATAATATTTTTATTATTATATTAATAATGTAATTTTATTATCAAATATTTATATAGTTAAATTACATGACCATAACACTATTTAATTAAATTTAATATATTATTAATTATTATTATTATTATATTATATGGATTTTAATCTAATGAAAAATTACAAGATATATAAGACATAAATATAGAGAGTACTTTAGTGAAAAATAAAACTATATTAATTTAAATCTTGTGAATGTTCCATTCCTAGGATAGTGAGTGGTTAATTTCAAGAGAAAATTTAGATAGTGGATTTGTGAAATCCATCCATAAGATCCAATTTTTTTAAGACAATTAACTATTTGCTTAAAGAGAAGACAATATTTATTTTACCTACCCTTGTTAACCATTGGATCACTTGTTTGCAAGGGTACATAATTTTAGTGGAAAATTGTAGAAACAAATCTTGGAAAATCTTAACTACCCTATAAAACCATTGGATGAGGAGATGTGCAAGTCATTGAAAATTTATACTTTTGGTTCGCTTTAAAAATAAAATAATATTCATTTTACCTATCCTTGTTAACCATTGCATCACTTGTTTTCTACAGGACATAAATTTAGTGGGAAATTATATAAATAATTTTTTTGAAAATCTTAAATACCCTAAACAATTATTTGAAAATAATGTGCCTTAAAAATAAAAAAATTATTCTCTTACCTACCCTTCTTAACTATTGGACAACTTGTTAGAAACCATCATTTTCCCTACCTACCCACTATCTTCTACTTTGAGTAATTTTCACTTACTTGTTCCATTTATAAGTTTCTCCAGTATATCCTGCTCTATCTCATAGGCTTCACTTGTTCGAAGGCCATTGTGGTTGTGAAGGCCATTGGAAATCCAAACTTAATGTGATGACAGGTAATGAAAGGCCTTGCAATGCAGGTGGACTTGATAGGGGTTAAAATGAGGCAGGAGACAATGTTAAATTTGGATCCCCAAATGGCTCCAAACTTAACACTGTCCCCTGCGTCATGGTAACCTCCAGTCAGGTCCACTTGCATTGCAAGGCCTTCCATTATCACTCATCACTCATTTGCAGAAGAAGAAAAAGGAAAACGAAAAATAGGAAGCAAGAACAGGACACCAGAGTCTCTTCTCCACCCAATGCGTTTATTGTCAGGGAACTTCCCAGAGCGCAGACCTTCAAAGAAAAGAATGGTTTCTCTATACTTATGCAAACCAACAGGCCAAGCTCATTGATGAGCCAAATAGGGTTATTGTTGATCGTTGTGTAGTTTCAGAGTCTTATTCCTGATTTTATTGTATGTGATGAGCTTCACTTTACGAAATACTGTTTCAAAGTGAACAAGTTTATCGTTCAATTATTCTTGATTTTGAAAGAGAAGAAGAACTGGAGTGAACCTTCGATTTATTTATTCTGCACCGTAATAGAGGAGGTTTTTAATATATCAAATACACTCATCTATTGATGAAGATATATCATCAAATACACTCATCTATTGATGAAGATATTTAAGAGAGGAGAACAATATGCATTATAATGATAAAGATTAGTAGTTGTGATATTGATCTCATTGAAAAAAGAATGAAATAAGTTTGTTCTACAACAAATTTTGAATTTCATTTTGGGAGCAGTAAAATGTATTTCTGATACCTCTAAAAATTCTTAGCTTATACTGATTTTTTTTTTTTAAACTAGAGCTTTAAATTGGAATTTTCTATAAAAGAGAATGTTTTGATCTTTTGACATCCATTTCCAACCTTCCTTCGAGTTTAATTAAAAGTGAAACATTTCCGAAAACATCATGTTACATGAGATAATATTTATTATGGACAAAATTGTCATTTCGGGATTCATAAATATTTCATCCTCTATCTACTAAAGGGGATGCTAAATTTTGCCAATACTTTTGCATGAGCAACTGTGCAAATGAATCAGTATAAATGAGATATGTGAGCTCATTGAATAAATGGGGAAATGTTGGAAGTGGAAACACTCTGAGAGGGGGGGGTGAATCAGAGTGTGACAAATTTTTAACAAGTTATACTTTTATGAACCTGACAATTTTAATTCACAGTATGCACAAATGACTGAGACTTAACACCTTGATGAAATACATTAATGAAGCATGAAATATACCATTGAACCAACTAAAACACTTGACTAAGACCTTTAAAAAATGGTATTAAATTTTTACACAAACTTGAAACATCTAAATGAGTACTTCAAATATTGCATTACATAAACCCAACAAAATAGAGTATGAAATAAAGAGAGCTAAAATATGATGTATCAGAGCATAAACTAGTAGAACAAAATGAAACACAACAATGCACATAACACCATATTTTTCATGAGTGGAAAACCCTCTTGGGGTAGAAAAACCACTCGGACGATCCCTTATATTAATTCAAAAAGAGCACCAACTCAGTTCACAAGTTTTAGAAACCACAAGGCCTCAAGGAGCACCAACCCCTCTTCTTATCAATGAATATTTCAACTCGAGCTACAGCCACTGGTGATTTTATGCATGCAATTAAATCTTGCAGTCACAAAACCATCAGGGATTGGAGCGAGAATATTTTACCAGTCTGTACATATGAAAAATTTTGCAACAATATTCTTCAAGGATAAAATCAACACTATCCAATCTCTGAACAATATAGTTTCAAATGAATAAAGCCTCATATACTCTGTACAATATAGTTTCAAATCAATAAAGCCTCATATACTCTGTAACAAAAAACAAAGTATTGATTCTCAAGAAACCCCTCGGCTATCTCTGGTAAACTACGGCACTTTTTAAATGCTTATCACTTTGTTCACACTCTTCTCACTGTATTTCTCTGTTTTTCCTCTCCTTGACTGTTCTGAAAACAAACTGTTTTATACCCAAACAAAACACCACAATTTCTTTTCGAATAACCCTCGTACAGGATTTGAAAACTGAAAAATCAAATAACTGTTTTTAACTGTGCAACCGAAAGAGAAGAAACTGAAGATGTTTTATTTCCCAGTCATGAAAAACAAAAATAATGCACGAACATTTCCTTATTTTCATTTTGCATAACTGAAAAAAAACTCTTTCGAACAAAAAATCTGAATCTTTTAAATCATGTGATTCAAGAAACATACCTGTTAAACGCAAACTAATCAAACAAACTAACCAGTCAACCGTTAATCTCTCGATTAAAATCATTGTTTGCTTCATTCTCTGTAACTGAACAAACTGATTCGAGCTCTGTAGCTCCAGCGGCGCTGCGACTCTCATGGCGTTAGGGTTTGACGGACTCCAAGCAGGTTCAAAAACCAAATGAAACACAAAAACATCTTCCAAAAAAAACTTTTAACTTGTCTGATACAAGGAGTATCCTGAGGAATATGCCCTTTAGACCGTAGACATATTAAACCAAAGATGTCATTAAAATTAATGCAAAGTCAGAGCTATTCATTTATCCATGTCACCAGCATGGCTCGAAAGAAGATGTTTTAAACACATAACACGTCAGCCAAGTCAATATGTCTGTGTCACTAAACTTGCCCACGAGAAGGATATAACCACATGCTTAAAAAATATGTAACTTAACCAACACAACATCTTCTTTTTTTTACTTTCTTGTCATCGAGGACAAAAGTACCAAAGAGCAACAAACTCCCCCTTTGTCCTTGATGGCAAAAAAAGAAAAAAACTTAAACAATCATTGCCACGAAAAATGCCATCATCTGAAAGGACCAAAATCAATGCAAGAAATTCCACTATTAACAAATGCAATATACAATCAACACTGAACCTTGTCATATGCAAACCTGTAAAGAAAAACACCATTCTCTGAACCTGCAATTCTGTAAAGAATGAACTCCCAATCTGATCTGAATCAAACAAGAATACCAAACTGAAATACCCAAAATAAAAAATGCCTGTGCCACTGTAATGAAAATCCAATGCCTGAAAAGTCAATTGTCACTGTAATATCACTGTAATGCCAATGAAATGCCAATAAAATGCCAAGTCTGTAATGCCTAATCAAAAATGAATACCAATATGTGAAATGCCAATATCTGTGATGTGAAATGCCAATATCTGTGAAATGCCAATATCCAATGTCACTGTCAAAAATGAAATACCAAAGTCACAAATACCAATCTGTCACTGTAATCTGTCACTGTATACTAATGTTACTCACTGTTGCAAAAATGAAATACCAAAACCACAAATACCAATCCAATGTCACTGTCAAAAATGAAATACCAAAGTCACAAATACCAATCTGTCATTGTAATCTGTCACTGTATACTAATGTTACTCACTGTTGCAAAAATGAAATACCAAAACCACAAATACCAATTTCTCCCCCTTTTTTTCTTTTTTTTACAACACAAGGACAAAAGGAAAGAAGAGATCAACAGAGCAACACTCCCCCTCAAAGTATGCTTTAGGTGAAGACAAGAGTAGATTGAGAAAATACTCCCAATCTATCCCGTAACCGTTCAAAGACTTCTTTAGACAAGGCTTTTGTAAAAATGTCAGCAACTTGAGCTTGTGAAGGAACAAACACTAATTGAAACTCATTAGCCAACACCTGATCTCGTAAAAAATGGAGTTTAATGGCAACATGTTTAGTACGAGAGTGCATAATTGGATTTTTTGAAACATCAATTGCACTAGTATTGTCACAATAGATTGAAATGGGCTTAATAGTAGAAATGCCCATATCAGTAATTTGATGAGACATCCATATCAGTTGTGTGCAACATGCAGTGGCTGCTATATATTCTGACTCTGCGGTGGACAGAGTGACACAATCTTGCTTTTTACAGTGCCAAGCAACAAGACAATCACCAAGAAAGAAGGCAGCTCCACTGGTGCTTTTACGATCATCTAGACAACCGGCCCAATCAGAATCAGTGAAGCCAACAAGAGTGAAGTCATTATTACGGGGATACCAAAGACCATAATCTAGTGTGCCTTGAACATATCTAAAGATTCGTTTTACAGCATTCAAATGAGATTGTTTAGGTGCAGATTGAAAGCGAGAGACTAGACATACTGCAAACATTAAATCTGGTCGAGATGCAGTTAAATATAATAGACTTCCTATCATTGACCTGTACTCAGATTGATTTACTGCAGGTGAGTCATCAAATTTGGTCAATTTACAGCCTATTTCCATTGGAGTGCTGACTGGTTTACAATCTACCATATTAAATTTTCTAATCATCTCTTTAGCATATTTAGTTTGTGACAAGAAGATACCTTGCTGAAGTTGTAACACTTGAAGACCAAGAAAGAAATTCAGTTCCCCAAACATAGACATTTCGAACTCAGATTCCATGATTTTAGAGAACTTTTTGGATAAAGAGTCATTATTACAGCCAAAAATGATATCATCTACATATATCACAACCACTAGGACATCATTACCTTCGAGTTTAACATATAAGTTGCCATCTACAGCACCTCTAGTGAATCCATTTTCTTTAAGATGATTATCCAGTCTAGAGTACCAAGCTCTTGGAGCCTGTTTAAGGCCATAGAGTGCTTTCTTTAATCTGTATACACAATCAGATTTGCCTGCAACTTCAAAACCTTCCGGCTGTTCCATATAAACTTCTTCATCAAGATAACCATTCAGAAAGGCAGTTTTGACATCCATCTGATAAACTTTAAATTTTTTATAGCAAGAGTATGCAAGAAAAATTCTGATTGATTCTAATCTAGCTACTGGTGTGAATGTTTCTCCAAAATCTATTCCTTCCTACTAAGCATAATCTTTACAAACAAAACGAGCTTTATTTCTAACAACCTTCCCAGATTCATCAAGCTTATTTCTAAAGATCCATTTGCCTCCTATCACATTCTTATCATCTGGCCTAGGTACTAATTCCCAAGTTTGGTTTTTCTCTATTTGACTGATTTCATCTTTCATTGCATTTAACCAACATTCATCAGATAAAGCATCAGAAACATTTTTGGGTTCAAAATCAGTTACCAAACAAAAATGTTCAGCCAGTTGAGCTTGTTCAGTTGTTTTTGCCCTTCTTCTAGTCAAAATACCTGCATCTATATTTCCAATAACTTGACTTTGAGGATGTCTCTTTGTTATAATTTTTGAGGGTGTATAATGGAGAATACCTATCTCTGCATTTGAATTCTCTGTATTTTCTTCATCAGAACTTGATGAACATATTTCATTTTTCTTTTCTGTTTCTGCAGGTTTAGGAACTTGATCAACCTTTGTTAAAGTAATTTCCTCTTCCTCAATATCCTGCAAATCATTACTTAACAAAAATTGTTCATCAAACCTTACATTTATTGTTTCAACAATTTTATTCAGTCTATTATTGAAACATCTATAGGCTTTTCTATGAGTAGAGTATCCAAGAAAGATACCCTCATCAGTTTTAGCCTCAAAATTTCCTAGATTTTCTTCATCTCTTTTTAGATAACATTTGGCACCAAAAATTTTGAAATATTTGATAGAAGCAGCTTTTCCATACCAAAGTTCATAAGGAGTAAAGGTAGATTTTACCCTGATTTGTACACGATTCAAAATGTAAACAGCTGTGTGTACAGCTTCTTTCCAATACCTGTCTGGTAGATTTGCCTCATTAAGCATTGTGCGAGCCATTTCTTTGACTGTTCTATTTTTTCTCTCAACTACTCCATTCTGTTGAGGTGTACGAGTAGTAGCATATTGTCTCTTAATACCATGTCTTTCACAGTAATCAATGAATTCTTGTGAAGTGAATTCACCACCCTTGTCTGATCTCAAGCATTTTAATTTTAGATCAGATTCTCGTTCAACCATTTTTCTGAAAATCTTAAATCTATCAAATGCTTCGGATTTGTGTTTAAGAAAAGTGATCCATACCATTCTGGTATAGTCATCAACAAAAAGCATAAAATATTTTTCACCATTTATTGACTGTGTCCTTGTAGGACCACATAAGTCTGTGTGTACAAGCTATAATGGTCTAGTAGAAGAATGTTCTTTAGGTTTGAAAGACACTTTTGTTTGCTTTCCTTTCAAACATGCTTTACAAACTGAATTGAATGGTTTATTGAAAATAGGCAAACCTCTAACATTCTGATTTTTACTGATTCTAACCAGATTGTCAAAATTTATATGTCCTAGGCGTTTATGCCATAACCAATTTTCTTCTATTTGACCCATAAGACAAATGCCTTCATTATTCTCATAGTCAGTGGAATCAAGCAGACTGTAGACATTGCCAATTGTTCTCAAACCAGCAGCAACAGTTTTACCAGATTTATTTTTGATAGTACAATCTTGAGAGCTAAAAGATACACTGTAACCACTATCACAAATTTGACTGACACTCAATAAATTGTGCTTTAACCCTTCAACAAAGTACACATCATGAATAGGAGTATCATCATTTAGCAATAATGTACCTTTACCTCATACATAAGCTCCTGAATTATCCCCAAAGCGTACAAAGCCACCATTAAAGTCTTCAAGATGCAGAAATTTATTTTTATCTCCTGTCATATGGTGTGAACAGCCACTGTCCAACACCCATAAAGATTTCTTATTTGAGAAAAGTGCAGTTTGCACTATCATTGATTGCTCAATACCAGATACAAACTTAGGTTTCCATATTTTATTAGGACTTGCCTTTGTTTTGCACTGTATAGTAGTATGCCCAAAAGTGTTACACTTATTACACTTTACTATGTTTGGAAAGTCATATCCTTGATTGTAACCAAACATAGGAGATCTTTGTTGCAGAAATCTGCAAGTATTAACCTTATGACCAAACCTATTACAATAGAAACAGTATCCATGAAAGAAGGCAAACCTAAAAGGTTTTGTTCTGTTATAAGTCTGAAATGATTTTCTAATTGCAGGCTTAGTGTTCTGTCTTGATGATTCAGCTTTATCAAACCCCAAACCAGCCAAATCTTTATGCAACTTTTGCTTGCTCAAGATATCATTTAGATGTATTGTACTTTCATACTGTTCAATTTGTTTTTGAAGTTTTGTGGACTGTTGTTCTAATGTTTCAATTTTCTTTTCTCTTTCTTCAAGAAGGGACTTCAAGTTTGAAGTCACTAAATTTGCATCATTCAACTCGACTTGTAAAATCTGATTTGAATTTTCATGTGAAGCTACAAGTTTCTTTAACCTCTTTATTTCTTTTAAAGCACAAAGCAATTCTCCTTCAAGATCTATTTCTCCTTGATCTAGATCTTCAAATTCATTTTTTGTTTTGCTAGTTACATCTTCTAATTCTGCCATAAATAGAGTTTCATCACCTTCACAAGGTGAATCATCTGATTCATTTCTAGAGTCTTCTTTAGTAAAAAGACTCTTCTTTTTCTTGAAGGTATTAAATCTCCTTTTAGGATTCCACATTTTCTTTTTGTAGAATTTTTCTAGTTTTTCCTCTTCACTGTTTTGATCACTTAGAGGACATTGAGCAGCAAAGTGTCCAGCTTTGCCACAATTAAAGCACTTAAAAGGTAATTTGCCCTTATATTTCTTTTTTAGTTTTCTAACAAAAAGGGCTTCTATAGCATCTGAAAGTTCAGATTCACTATCAAGTTCTTCTTTCTTTTCTACTTTAAAAGTTGTTTCTTTTGAAGAAGAAGGATTATTACCTATCCTCATCTCATAGGCAGTAAGAATGCTTTGAAGGTTATCAAGTGTCATGGTAGAAAAACTTTTCTTTTCTTCTAAGGTTGAAACCTTAGTTTCAAACTTGGGTAACAAGGTTCTAATCACTTTATTGACAACTTCCTTTTCTTCAACCTCTTCACCAAGACCCTTTCTCGAATTTACTATTTCATCAACTCTAAGAAAATAGCTTGCTACTGTTTCATCTTCTTTCATTCTTAAAGATTCAAATTGATTTTTGAGTGTAAGGATTTTAGACTCCTTAACCTTAGCATCCCCTTGATAAATGGTTTCAAGTTTTTTCCAAATATCATAAGCAGAAGAACAATGCATGACTTTAACAAAAACATCTTTAGTGAGACCACATAAGAGAGCATGCTTAGCTCTGGCATTTAACTCATACTTGGTTTTATCATCAGGATCAGTAGGAATAATGGAAGGAACTATATATTTTGTGATCACAATATTCCACACATTAAGATCAACTGAAATGAGATAAGTTTCCATCCTAATCTTCCAGAACACATAATCAGTTCCATCAAAAAGAGGAGCTCTTGAAAGTGAAGCACCTTCCTGAGTTTGAGCCATAAAAAAAACTTCCAAGTGACCAGGAACAATCCCTAGGACAGACCTATATGAGGGACCCTATGCTCTGATACCACTTGTTGGAAGTGGAAACACTCTGAGAGGGGGGGGTGAATCAGAGTGTGACAAATTTTTAACAAGTTATACTTTTATGAACCTAACAATTTTAATTCACAGTATGCACAAATGACTGAGACTTAACACCTTGATGAAATACATTAATGAAGCATGAAATATACCATTGAACCAACTAAAACACTTGATTAAGACCTTTAAAAAATGGTATTAAATTTTTACACAAACTTGAAACATCTAAATGAGTACTTCAAATATTGCATTACATAAACCCAACAAAACAGAGTATGAAATAAAGAGAGCTAAAATATGATGTATCGGAGCATAAACTAGTAAAACAGAATGAAACACGACAATGCACATAACACCATATTTTTCATGAGTGGAAAACCCTCTTGGGGTAGAAAAACCACTCGGACGATCCCTTATATTAATTCAAAAAGAGCACCAACTCAATTCACAAGTTTTAGAAACCACAAGGCCTCAAGGAGCACCAACCCCTCTTCTTATCAATGAATATTTCAACTCGAGCTACAGCCACTGGTGATTTTATGCATGCAATTAAATCTTGCAGTCACAAAACCATCAGGGATTGGAGCGAGAATATTTTACCAGTCTGTACATATGAAAAATTTTGCAACAATATTCTTCAAGGATAAAATCAACACTATCCAATCTCTGAACAATATAGTTTCAAATGAATAAAGCCTCATATACTCTGTACAATATAGTTTCAAATCAATAAAGCCTCATATACTCTGTAACAAAAAATAGAGTATTGATTCTCAAGAAACCCCTCGGCTATCTCTGGTAAACTACGGCACTTTTTAAATGCTTATCACTTTGTTCACACTCTTCTCACTGTATTTCTCTGTTTTTCCTCTCCTTGACTGTTCTGAAAACAAACTGTTTTATACCCAAACAAAACACCACAATTTCTTTTCGAATAACCCTCGTACAGGATTTGAAAACTGAAAAATCAAATAACTGTTTTTAACTGTGCAACCGAAAGAGAAGAAACTGAAGATGTTTTATTTCCCAGTCATGAAAAACAAAAATAATGCACGAACATTTCCTTATTTTCATTTTGCATAACTGAAAAAAAACTCTTTCGAACAAAAAATCTGAATCTTTTAAATCATGTGATTCAAGAAACATACCTGTTAAACGCAAACTAATCAAACAAACTAACCAGTCAACCGTTAATCTCTCGATTAAAATCATTGTTTGCTTCATTCTCTGTAACTGAACAAACTGATTCGAGCTCTGTAGCTCCAGCGGCGCTGCGACTCTCATGGCGTTAGGGTTTGACGGACTCCAAGCAGGTTCAAAAACCAAATGAAACACAAAAACATCTTCCAAAAAAAACTTTTAACTTGTCCGATACAAGGAGTATCCTGAGGAATATGCCCTTTAGACCGTAGACATATTAAACCAAAGATGTCATTAAAATTAATGCAAAGTCAGAGCTATTCATTTATCCGTGTCACCAACATGGCTCGAAAGAAGATGTTTTAAACACATAACACGTCAGCCAAGTCAATATGTCCGTGTCACTAAACTGGCCCACGAGAAGGATATAACCACATGCTTAAAAAATATGTAACTTAACCAACACAACATCTTCTTTTTTTTACTTTCTTGTCATCGAGGACAAAAGTACCAAAGAGCAACAGGAAATACCTAAATGTCAAAGGTGCTGTATGTTATTTATAGAAACATTATTATTAAACGATATAGTTTTCAAAAGCTGTGACAGGTTACATTTAAATGATCACTGTTAGTGAGTATTGGGTAGGAGCCTGAAAACGTGACTGGTGGCTAGTTTTTTATTTTTTATTTTTCAATGATATAATGTTAATTTGTTAAGCTCGACATCAATGGCCATTCCCCATGCAATAGATAGGCTTGTTAATTTAATTTGTTAATTTGTTTTTTAATTAGAACTTTAAATTTCATTTTTCTCTAAGAGAGATTGTTTTGATCTTTTCACATCCATTTCCAGCCTTCATTGGTGTTTAATTAAAAGTGAAATGTTTCTGAAAACATTATGTTACATGAGATATCTTGTACCTCATTTAAAATTTTAGATTTATTGTGGTATATAGTTTATGGTGCATTCTAATGGTGGTGTTGCCATTCATAACATATTTTCAACCCCAACCTCTTATAAAAGTTAGAGGATGACAATAACTAACTCTTTGTGAATCTTTTTCCAAAAACCTTAACATTAGGACAAGTCTTTAATTAAATGGGAGTTATGGATTCTAAAAGGCAAATCCCTTGTTGAAGGCATGGAAACCTCTTCATCAAATTCGAATTGTGGGCAACTCCACATCTAATTGAGGATGAGAAGATATCAGTTGATTTGTTTCTTCCATAAATTTTGTATCTAATCCGCATACAAGAGGCCAAGGAGGAGAATAAATCCTTTATGCAAACCCTACCTTTCTAGTGCATGTGGAAACCCTTATAGTCTTCACTGACTCAACTCCTTATGACTCCAAGGTTGAACACGATGACAAGAGAGGAAAGCAAAGGCTTCCTTGTGCACACTAAATTGCAAGCTTCCAATCAAAGATCCAATTGCTATTCTATTCATACTAATCAAGAAAGTTATTTCCATATGTGTATTACTCATCTTTCTCCCCATCCATAGAAACCTACTTCTTCCCACTTCTCCATTGTATTGCATGTCTATGCTTGTGTTTAAATATGAAAATATGGTTTCTATATGGAATGGGTATTTAGCACTTTTAAAAAACGAATAGATGTGAATGCAATATCCAGGTATGACAATTTTTGGTTCATTTTGTGGAATACGAATTTAATTCCTCTAACTTCCTTTTCGTTCAATATTTTGTGAGTCTTGTAGATAATCATAGGGAAACATATTCTGAATTTTACAATATCATGACTATTACATATTTATATTATTTTTGATTTATAAACAAATGTTATGGCTAATCCTTGGAATTGATCCTTTACAGTTGATGCCTTTATTAGTCCATAATAGCTATAATAAGAATCTCTCATTCCAAAAGCATTTTTACTTTTAATTGGCAAGTTTTTGTGTCTCCTAATGACTACATTTAATATATTACAAGTTTATAATTTAAAATGTTGCAGCCTCTAATATTATTCTTAGACTATTAGTTTCATCTTTAATGGGTTGGTTCAAATGATTTACACCCTTCCTTCATAGGCCATGATCATTTTCAAGCTCTATTCCATAATAATTTTGAATATATGGTGGGCATCTAGTTGAGATTTAAATGAAAATCAAACAAGACACTGGAAGTCTTATTGGATCCAATGAGTTAGACATTTAGGCACTACAAAATATTTTTTAATTATTGTTTTGGTTTCATTTGAGTAATTGTCCAGCTACTCGACTACACATTTCAAGAAGTATTGAACCTTGTTAAAATTGACATCTAATGAGGATCATTGAGGATGTTGAAGAATTATATATATTATTTCTCATGATCATTTGGAATCATTAGAGAAAGAAATGAAAAATTCAAGCTAAGGTTAGAAGTCTAAGCTTATGCTTGAGAAGGATGGTTTGAGATGGATTTTATAGTTAACGATGGCTTATATAACATTTCTTATTCCTCTACAACCTAAGCAATATATTGTTGTGGTATATTATAGCTTATTTGAGAATTCAATAAATGGCCCAAATAATATTTTAAATGTTGGTTATTCCCCTTCTTTAAGGGATTTCCTAGGGTATATGTTTTAATAGTATTGGTAGCATACTTGGATATCCCTTATGTCTTCATGCTATGATTGTATCTGACATTTTCTCCAACTACTTCCTTATGCTTGCCATAGTAGGTGGGAATAAATTTGATTCTTGTGCCTACCCTTGAGAATGATGACATGAGAAGTTTACAATAATTTAGAATGATCATGAGGTTATGGTAAATGATTATTTTTTAGAATCACCCTTGAATAATACGAGGAATCAATATCTTGAGTAATATTGTTATCTATTATTTTGCTTCTTTTTATAGGTTTAACCATTCTCCAACAATAAACTCTTTGTAGGTTAAGATCACAACCACTTTTTGACCAAACTGGGACATAGAAAGCTATATTTCTTGCAAAATCTTCATTGTCAACACCTTTAGCAATTGAATATTTATTTTTATTTTTTCAAATGATATGAAATAGTGATTTTTTAGATTGTTTTTTTCGTATATTATAATAATAGGATAAGAAAAATTATAAGAAAATTTAAGCATTAATTTGTGAGCTTTTCATGTAACTTATATTAAATAATTTCTAATAGGTAACAAGAATGATACTTGGGATGGTGGTACCAATACTGCCAATGGTTTTTTTGTCACCTCCGACAAAACTGGGGACGTTGAGGGCCCCAATAATAAGATTCCCTTTGTGGAATGCAACAAGAAATGGGCCTCTCTTTTTTCCTCAAAGCTTAAAGGCAAGGCCATTTCGTCGGTACCGCATAAGGTTGACTGGGACTCTGGTGCTTGCTCCATCACCATTTTGGATTGTATTGTTGATCAGAATATGGCTCATATGCATCTGGTCTTGGTTGGAAAATTCATAGGCCCACATCCTAATATTGAGGTTCTCAATTCCTGGGTAGTGAGGAAATGGAAGGTAAAGGTCAAACCGATTTTGTGGCTATGGCTGGTGGCTTCTTCTCCTTTTCTTTCTCTTCTGAAGAATATTTTTGATCTATTCTGGCGAGAGGTCCCTAGATTCTAGGAAAAGCTTCATTGGGCCTCAAAAAATGGGAACCAGGGTTCAATCCCAAAGACTGGGAATGCAATGAAGCCCCTATCTAGGTCAGACTGCCATGTTCACCCATGGAATTCTGGGGAGAAGAAATTTTTACAGGTATTTGCCTTTCTAAATCTCTCTTACCCAATGAGAAATAGATCCTTCTAGGTGATTCCAATACCCCTCTTTCTAATCTGCAAAAATCTGGTGATTTGCCAATTTCTATTGATAGTAGACAAGACTTGGTTGGCATGATCAACTCATTGAGCCTTTTAGCTCTTGATCTCATTAGGGCTAAATTCACTTGGTCCAATGGACACAGTGGGGAGGATCTTATTCAGGTCAAGCTTGTCAGGGGCCTCATTTCTCCAGATTGGCTTCGATTGGCTTTCTACAAACTCAATGCCCTAGCCTGTGTTGGATCAGATCACTTTCCCATTTGCCTGTTTGTCTCTCCGTTGTCTGGCAAAAAGGCATACCCCTTCAGATTTGAAAAAATGTGGCTCAAGGCCCTGAAAATCCAAGATAAAATTTTGGAATCGTGGAGTATTAATATCCAGGGAACGACTATGTTTAGAATAGTCAACAAGCTTTCCAATGTTAAGTCTAATATCCAACACTGGAATAAATCCACTTTTGGCAACATCTTCAAAGCTAAAGAGAAGCCCAAACTAGAACTTGCGGAGGTTCAAGAGCATATCCAAGCTTATGGGTTTGATATTGATGTTTCGAATAAAGAAATTGATATTTTGACCAAATTGCATGATATTATCTCCAAAGAAGAAGAATATTGGAAGCAAAGATCTAGAGCCTTATGGATCAAAAGCGGTGACAAAAACACTAAGTTCTTTCATATGATGACTCTTAAGAATAGGGCTACCAACAGAATAAACAAAATTCAGATTGGACAGAGATGGGTTGATAAGCATGATGAGATCTTTTAGGAAGACATCAATTTTTTCTCCAATCTCCTTTCTGTGGAAGATCACCTGGATCCTTCAGCTCAGTCTGAAATCTTGCAAGAAATTCCCTACATCATCTTTGGGGACATGAACTTGGAGCTTACCAGAATCCCCTCCCCTGAAGAAGTTCGCAATATTGTTTTCTCTTTTGAAGGTAACAGGGGCCCTGGACTTGATGGCTTCCCTCTTTTTTTTTTTCTTTCAAACCTTTTGGCATATTATCTTCTCTGATGTGGTCGCTGCTGCTCAAGATTTTTTTGGATCCTGCTCTCTCCTGAAGGAGGTGAATTGGTTCTCATCCCTAAAAAACCCGACGCCTGCTCTTCTCAGGATTTTAGACCTATTAGCCTTTGAAACTCTATTTATTAAATTTTCACCAAGATTCTTGTGCACAAGCTTAAGCTTTTAATTCCCTCTTTAATCTCTAAGCATAAAAATGTGTTTGTGCCTAGGAGGCAGATCCTGGATTCTGCTATTGTGGTTCATGAGAACATCCAATCCCTTTCTATTGACAAAAAACTGGGTTTTCTCCTGAAACTTTACCTAGTGAAAGCTTTTGATAGATTTAATTGGTATTTTCTTCTCAAAATCCTCAGGGCCTTTGGATTCGGAGATATCTTCATCCAGATTATGGAGCAATTTGTTTCCACCCCTAAATTCTCTGTGTTGATTAATAGATCTGCCTTCGATTTTTTCTCTGGGCCTAGGGGCATTCGACAAGGGGATCCTCTATCCCGTTTAATTTTCATTCTCATGAGCGAGGCTTTTAGTAGAATAATTTAGAGGGAGGTCAAAAAGGGCAATATTATGGGACATTGGCTCTCCTCTCAGGCCCCCACTTGCTCTCATCAACAATTTGTCGATGACACTCTGTTGATGGGGGAAGGTTCAATCAAAGAAGCCAAAAATTTGAAAACAACTCTGAATATATTTGAACATTGTTCGAGGCAAAAAATTAGCCTAGCTAAAAGCTCCATCTTCTTCTTTAACACCCCCGAGCACAAGAAAGCTAAAATTGCCTTGATTATTGGTTGCAAAATTGGAACCTTGCCTGATTCCTATCTGGGCCTTCCCCTCTGCCAGGGCCCGAAACCTGACTCTTTTTGGGTGAATCTTATAGACAAATTCCAGAACAAACTGGTTGGATGGAAAGGCACCTTGATAAGCCAAATGGGCAAGCTCCAACTGCTCAAAGCCTCTCCTCGGAGCCTTCTAGTGTATGATATGAGTCTTTTCAAAATCCCAGCCAAAACTGCAGATAAATTGGAAACAATTCAACTTAATTTGTTTTTTAATTAGAACTTTAAATTTGATTTTTCTCTAAGAGAGATTGTTTTGATCTTTTCACATCCATTTCCAGCCTTCATTGGTGAAATGTTTCTGAAAACATTATGTTACATGAGATATCTTGTACCTCATTTAAAATTTTAGATTTATTGTGGTATATAGTTTATGGTGCATTCTACTGGTGTTGTTGTCATTCATAACATATTTTCAACCCCAACCTCTTATAGAAGTTAGAGGATGACAATAACTAACTCTTTGTGAATCTTTTTCCAAAAACCTTAACATCAGGACAAGTCTTTAATTAAATGCGAGCTATGGATTCTAAAAGGCAAATCCCTTGTTGAAGGCATGGAAACCTCTTCATCAAATTTGAATTGTGGGCAACTCCACATCTAATTAAGGATGAGAAGATATCAGTTGATTTGTTTCTTCCATAAATTATGTATCTAATCCGCATACAAGAGGCCAAGGAGGAGAATAAATTCTTTATGCAAACCCTACCTTTCTAGTGCATGTGGAAACCCTTATAGTCTTCACTGACTCAACTCCTTATGACTCCAAGGTTGAACACGATGACAAGAGAGGAAAGCAAAGGCTTCCTTGTGCACACTAAATTGCAAGCTTCCAATCAAAGATCCAATTGCTATTCTATTCATACTAAGCAAGAAAGTTATTTCCATATGTGTATTACTCATCTTTCTACCCATCCATAGAAACCTACTTCTTCCCACTTCTCCATTGTATTGCATGTCTATGCTTGTGTTTAAATATGCGAATATGGTTTCTATATGGAATGGGTATTTAGCACTTTTAAAAAACGAATAGATGTGAATGCAATATATAGGTATGACAATTTTTGGTTCATTTTGTGGAATACGAATTTAATTCCTCTAACTTCATTTCCATTCAATATTTTGTGAGTCTTGTAGATAATCATAGGGAAACATATTCTCAATTTTACAATATCATGACTATTACATATTTATATTATTTTTGATTTATAAACAAATGTTATGGCTAATCCTTGGAATTGATCCTTTATAGTTGATGCCTTTATTAGTCCATAATAGCTATAATAAGAATCTCTCATTCCAAAAGCATTTTTACTTTTAATTGGCAAGTTTTTGTGTCTCCTAATGACTACATTTAATATATTACAAGTTTATAATTTAAAATGTTGTAGCCTCTAATATTATTCTTAGACTATTAGTTTCATATTTAATGGGTTGGTTCAAATGATTTACACCTTCCTTCATAGGCCATGATCATTTTCAAGCTCTATTCCATAATAATTTTGAATATATGGTGGGCATATAGTTGAGATTTAAATGAAAATCAAACAAGACACTGGAAGTCTTATTGGATCCAATGAGTTAGACATTTAGGCACTACAAAATATTTTTTAATTATTGTTTTGGTTTCATTTGAGTAATTGTCCAGCTACTCGACTACACATTTCAAGAAGTATTGAACCTTGTTAAAATTGACATCTAATGAGGATCATTGAGGATGTTGAAGAATTATATATATTATTTCTCATGATCATTTGGAATCATTAGAGAAAGAAATGAAAAATTCAAGCTAAGGTTAGAAGTCTAATCTTATTCTTGGGAAGGATGGTTTGAGATGAATTTTATAGTTAACGATGGCTTATATAACAATTCTTATTGCTCTACAACCTCAACAATATATTATTGTGGTATATATTGTAACTTATTTGAGAATTCAATATATGGCCCAAATAATATTTTAAATGTTGGTGATTCCCCGTCTTTAAGGGATTACCTAGGGTATATCTCATCTCATATTATTTTGAATTTTTATGTTTTAATAGTATTGGTAGCATACTTGGATAGCCCTTAGGTCCTCATGCTATGATTGTATCAGATATTTTCTCCAACTGCTTCCTTATGCTTGCCATAGTAGGTGGGAATAAATTTTGATTCCTGTGCCTACCCTTGAGAATGATGACATGAGAAGTATACAATAATTTAGAATGATCATGAGGTTATGGTAAATGATTATTTTTTAGTATCACCCTTGAATAATACGAGGAATCAATATCTTGAGTAATATTGTTATCTATTAGGTTGCTTCTTTTTATAGGTTTAACCATTCTCCAACAATAAACTCTTTGTAGGTTAAGATCACAACCACTTTTTGACCAAACTGGGACATAGAAAGCTATATTTCTTGCCAAATCTTCATTGTCAACACCTTTAGCAATTAAATATTTATTATTATTTTTTTAAATGATATGAAATAGTGATTTTTTATATATTTTTTTTGTATATTATAATAATAGATTAAGAAAAATTAAGCAATAATTTGTGAGATTTTCATGTAACTTATATTAACTAATTTCTAATAGGTAACAAGAATGATAGCTGGGATGGTGGTACCAATACTGCCAATGGTTTTTTGTCACCTGCAACAAAACTGGGGAGGTTGAGGGCCCCAATAATAAGATTGCCTCTATGGAATGCAACAAGAAATGGGCCTCTCTTTTTTCCTCAAAACTTAAAGGCAAGGCCATTTCATCGGTACCGCATAAGGTTGACCAAGACTCTGGTGCTTGATCCATCACCATTCCGGACTGTATTGTTGATCAGAATATGGCTCATATTCATATGTTCTTGGTTGGAAAATTTATAGGCCCACGTCCTAATATTGAGGTTGTCTGTTCCTGGGTGGCGAGGAAATGGAAAGTTATTTAGGTCAAACCAATATTGTGGCTATGGCTGTTGGCTTCTTCTCCTTTTCTTTCTCTTGTGAAGAAGATTTTCGATTTGTTCTGGTGGGAGGTCCCTGGATGCTAGGAAAAGCTTCGTTGGCCCTCAAAAAATAGGAACCAAGGTTCAATCCCAAGGACTGGGAATGCAATGAAGCCCCTATCTGGGTCAGAATGCTAGGTTTACCCATGGAATTTTGGGGAGAATAAATTTTTGCAGGTATTGCTGCCTGCTTCGGGGATCTGATCTTTGTCGACTCAATGAGTACAACAAAATGACTACTAGTCTATGCTAGAGTGTGTGTTAACGTCAAACAGTCCTCTAACCGACCTTCTGAGGTAGATCTCTTCTCTAAGCTTGGCAGATGGGTGCAAAAATTTGAGTATGAATCCATCCCCTTTGCGTGTTGCCACTGCAAAAAAGTTGGTCACTGGGCTAGACAGTGCCCATCTAAGCCTACGAAGGAATGGAGAAAAAGGAATGAACCACCCCTAGAAAAGGTGGATGTCTTGGCTACAATGCCTCCCTCGACTGTTTCAGACTTAGTTCTAGTTGTCTCTTGTCCTGACCTAGTCTTTCCCACTGACATTGACCTGGCCATCTTGGACCCTGACGAGATTGTTGGGGTTCCCTCTTCCTCTGATGGGGTTTCCCCAAACTCTCCTTATTCTACCCAGGATATTCCCATTCAGTTGCTTGTTGATATGGATAACTCTCTTGAGTTGAATGCCCACACCAACCCCTTGCAAGATCCTCCTCCTGAAGACCCCGCTCCTTTTATTGAGGTCAAGCCCAAAAACAGAAGAAGGAACTCCCCTATTGGTCAAATCACCCCGTCTCCTGGGGGGTCCTAACCAGAAACAAAAAAGAGCAGATTGTGGATCAGACTCAAGTTGGGTGGGGAGACCTTCTAATGTAGTTAGCAGAGAAAGATAGAGTCGGATTGCCATTGCTGACGGAGCCCATAGAACTTTACCAGAAATGGGGATGGGATCCTCCCTCATGCTAAATGAAGGTCATCTCTTGGAATCTAAGGGGATTAAACCACCCCCATAAGAATGACCTACTTTATAATTTGGTTAGAGATCACAAGCCTAATATTTGTCTTGTCCAAGAAACAAAAAATGCCTAGTAGTAAAGTGAAAACACTCAAACTGGCAATTTTTGTACATTGTGGTGTTCACTGTGTGGATGTCAATGGTGCTTCTGGTGGTATCGCCACCCTTTGGAATCTAAGACTACTTTGTGGCAAGGTGGTCCTCTCTTCTCCCAGTCACATTGCCACTAGATTCTTTAATCTTAAGGATGGATCCTCCTGGATCATTTCCAACATCTATGCCCCTAATGGTAGGTCGGCTAGGAAATCTCTATGGTCTTCCATTTGCCTTGCTATATCTCTCTTCCCTAATGAGAAATGGATCCTTCTGGGTGATTTCAATACCCCTCTTTCTAATCTGGAAAAATCTAGTGGTATGCCAATTTCTATTGATAGTAGACAAGACTTGGCTGACATGATCAACTCATTGAGCCTTTTAGATCTTGATCTCATTGGGGATAAATTCACTTGGTCCAATAGATGCAGTGGGGAGGATCTTATTCAGGTCAAGCTTGAGAGGGGCCTTATTTCTCTAGATTGGCTCCAGCTGGCTTCCTGCAGACTTAATGCCTTAGCCTGTGTTGGATCAGATGACTTCCCCATTTGCCTCTCAGTCTCTCCATTGTCTGGCAGAAAGGCATACCCCTTCAGATTTGAAAAAATCTGGCTCATGGCCCCAAAAATCCAAGATAAAATTTTGGAGTGGTGGAGTATTAATATCTAGGGAGTGACTATGTTTCGAATAGTCAAGAAGCTTTCCAATATTAAGTCTAATATCCAACGCTGGAATAAATCCACTTTTGGCAACATCTTAAAAGCTAAAGAGAAGCCCAAACTGGAACTTGAAGAGGTTCAAGAGCATATCCAAGCTTACAAGTTTGATATTGATGTTTCGAATAAAGAAATTGATAGTTTGACCAAACTGCATGACATTATCTCCAAAGAAGAAGAATATTGGAAGCAAAGATCTAGAGCCTTATGGCTCAAAAGAGCTGACAAAAACACTAAGTTCTTTCATATAACAACTCTTAAGAACAAGGCTACCAATAGAAAAAACAAAATTCAGATTGGGTAGAGATAGGTTGATAAGCATAATGAGATTTGTCAGGAAGCCATCAATTTTTTCTCTAGTATCCTTTCTGTGGAAGATCCCCTAGATCCTTTAGGTGAGTTTGAAATCTTGTAGGAAATTCCCTCCATCATCTCTAGGGACATGAACTTGGAGCTTACCAGAATCCCCTCCCCTGAAGAAGTTCGCAATGTTGTTTTCTCTTTTAAAGGTAACATGGTCCCCGGATCTGATGGCTTCCCTCTTTTTTTTCTTTCAAAACTTTTGTCATATTATCTGGTCTAATGTGGTCACTGTTGCTCAAGAACTTTTTGGATCTCTCTCTCTCCTAAAGGAGTTGAATGCCACCTTCATGGCTCTCATCCCTAAGAAACCCGACGCCTACTCTTTTTCAAGATTTTAGACCTATTAGCCTTTGCAACTCTATTTATAAAATTTTCACCAAGATTCTTATGCACAAGCTTAAGCTTTTCATTCCCTCTTTAATCTCTAAGCATCAAAATGGGTTTGTGCTCGGGAGGCAAATCCCGGATTCTTCTATTGTGGTTCATGAGAGCATCCCCTCCCTTTCTATTAACAAAAAACTGGGTTTTCTCCTGAAACTTGACCTAGTGAATGATTTTGATAGAGTTAATTGGTGCTTCATTCTCAAAATCCTTAGGGCCTTTGGATTCAGAGATATCTTCATCTGGATTATTGAGCAATGTGTTTCCACCCCTAAATTCTTTGTGTTGATTAATGGATCTACCTCTGGTTTTTTATCTGGGTCTAGCAGCATTCGACAAGGGGATACTCTATCCCCTTTCATTTTCATTCTCATTAGCGAGGCTCTTAGCAGAATAATTCAGAGGGAGATCAGAAAGGGCAACATTATGGGAATTTGGCCTTCCTCTCAGGCCCCCACTTGCTCTCATCAACAATTTGTGGATGACACTCTCTTGATGGGGGAGGGTGAACTCACAAAGCTGGTTCCCACTTTTTGGTACATCCTGATTTTTGCTGAAATCATACATTTTTTAAAAAATATAATGATTTAAGCTTTAAGAGGTCCCATTTGAGGTAATTAATTGAAGAGAGTTAAATCAAAGGCTCTTAGATCAAAATTTCTTGGATAGAACCTCTCTACTTCTAAATCATACTTGCAATGGAGTCTCCTTTGCATCTATCAAATGCTGATAAAAAACCAATTTTACATTAGCTTTTGGGGGTTCAAATTAATTCATTTAAAAGTTTTTTTTAAGAAGTATTTAGTCCTTATTATAAGCTTTCCAAATAGTATAAATTTTAATATATTTAATTTCATTAATATATTTTTATTTTATTTCTTATGAATGTAGATTTCTCACCGAACATGAACTTCTTTGTTCAATGCATTGGGAAAAATAGTAAAAAAATTCAAAAAAATTCTGAAAAATATATATGCACTAGGTATTGGTGTTTTCTTTCTAACAAAAAAAAGAAAATTGAATTTTGGTATATATACAACAAGTTATGTGTTCAAACGTACACCTATATCCAAATTATAACTAGTCAAACTTCAAAAATTAATAAAATAAAAAATATTCAACATATCACTATCAAACCAAGTGCATGCCCTAGGTATTGATGTTCCAAACCAAAATTAAAAATAATTAAGTTTTTATCATTTATAGAAAAAAAATTATGCGTTTCGGGATACACATCACTCTTAAAAAATGTTGTTTGTTGTAAACAACTACTTTTTGAGGGAGATGGAAAAATCAACAAAATTTTATTCAAACAAATTTGCAAAAAATATATTTAGAATCTACAAACAAGATGTAAAAAATCACCAGTTTATATCATCTTCGAATTCTTAACGGTTTAAAAGTTATAGGTGTCAGAAAGTGAAGGTTTTTTTCAAAATATTCATATAAGTGTCAAAGTTGATCAAAAAGTGGGAACCAGTATTGTGAGTTCACTCGGGAAGGTTCGATCAAAGAAGCCAAGAATATAAAAATGACTCTGAATATATATGAACATGGTTCAGGGCAAAAAATTAGCCTAGCTAAAAGCTCCATCTTCTTCTTTAACACCCCCAAGCACAGGAAAGCTAAAATTGCCTTGATTATTGGATGCAAAATTGGAACCTTACCTGATTCCTATTTGGGCCTTCCCCTCTTCCATGGCCCGGCTCCTGACTCTTTTCGGGCGAATCTTATAGACAAATTCTAGAAAAACTAGCTAGATGGAAAGGCGCCTTGCTAAAACAAGCGGGCAAGCTCCAACTACTCAAAGCCTCTCTTCAGATCCTTTTGGTTTATGCTATGATTCTTTTCAAAATCCCATCCAAAATTATGGATAAATTGGAAAGAATTCAAAAAACAAATTATGGACTAGAACTAAATCCAAAAATAGATTACACCTTGTGGCCTGGAATCAAGTCTGCTTGCCCAAACTCATGGGAGGCCTGGATATCCAGAATTTGAGAGACTTCAATAAAGCTCTAATGTCCAAGCAACTATGGAGATGTCTTAAGGAGACTAATGAATGGACTGATATATTCAAACTTAAGTACCACATCCCTGATATCCAAAACACTCTGGAAACTTATGAGCTCCCCAATGTGGTTTCAAATTTATGGAGCAATTTCTTTGGATCCTCCAAAGTTATCTTGCATGGTTGCAGATGGATGCTAGGTAATGGTACCCAAATCAGGTTTTGGGATGACTAGTGAATTGGTGAGGGCCCCCTATCGGACTTTGTTTGGGCTCCCCCTACAAAGAATTATGCCTCACAAAAATTGGCGCCTGGATGGCTGATTACATTAGAAATGGAAATGGTTGGACCTCTCTTTTATTTATAATGAACTGAGACCTATGCAACCTTGGTTGAAGGGCATCCACATCCCCTACACTCAAGGGGTGGATGAAGTGTTTTGGAACTTCTCCTCTTTTGGGAAGTTCAAAGTTGTTGATGCCTATAATTTCATCTCTAGATCCTTCTCCCTCCACTATTGGGTGGGTATCTGGAACAAGCTCCTAATTCCTAAAATTAACATATTCTTCTAGTTATTTATGCAGAGCAAGATCTCTACCATTGATAATCTTTGTAGAAGAGGTATTCCTCTCTCTAACAGATATTTTCTCTGTAAAGAGGTGGAGGAAAATACTGGCCATCTTCTGTTGCATTGCGCCTATACCAAAGATATCTAGAATCACTTCCTTAACATTTGGAATATTGCCCAGGTCTTCCATGTTTCTACTCAATGAATGTGGTTTGAATGGAAATTCCCTTCTCATAATCAGACCTTAGATTTTCTTTGGAATCTTTCTCTTCCTCATATTGCCTAGGGCATCTAGAAAGAAAGAAATAATAGAGTTTTCAGAGACTTGGATACTCCTCCTTTTCTTGTGGCTGTATGAATACACAATGCTATCAAAGATAACTTTCTCCATGCCTGCCCTAGCAGAAATAATGACTCCCCCATTCCTACCCTCCAGGAGGATTGAGATACTATCAATTGGTGAAAAATTGATTGGAACATTGCCAACCCTATCCATAAAACAAAGCAATGTAGACAAATTGTTGTTTGGCATCCTCCCCCTATGGGCTAGATCAAAATCAATGTGGACGGGGTAGCTAAAGGAAATCCAAGGCGAGCCGAGTGTGGGGGAGTGGCTAGGAATCACTCTAGTTTGTTGGTTTCTGCGGTGGCACTCCCCCTGGGCATCCAGACTAACCATTATGCAGAAGCCAGTGCTTCCCACATTGGGCTATACATGGCTAAAAGAGAGGGGTTTACTAAAGTTTGGATGGAGTCCGACTCGCTAAACACTGTCAACTGCTTGAGTGGTCGCATGGATCCTAGCTAGACAATTGCCAGCCTGATCAAGGATTTCTGAAATATAATTAATGATCTTATAGATTTGAAAATCTTGCACATATACCGGGAAGGCAATAAGGCGGCTGATCTACTAGCCAATCTGGCTGTGGGATACATGGCAACTAGTTGGTGGAGTAGAAGGGATGCTTTCCCCAAAAATATGTGTGATCTAGCTCGTAACAATTACTGCGTAATCAATGATCCCTCATCATGACATGACTGAGTTGATAGGGAAATGACTCTTTCTGGTTTTCCCTAATAAAAAATATAGAAACCTCCTCGATGACTGGTTTTCCTATCTCATTGTGTGGCTTTTTTGCTACTGTTTTGATATCCTTTGGGCGTGGCTCATTTTCTGCGACTGGTTGGCGATAGTGACCTCTTATTATCTGGCAACCAGGAGCATAATGGGAGGGGATAAGAACAGACAAGAGCCCTCTTCTTGCGAGAAGTGGAAAAATAATAAATATGTCTTGTAGGAATTCGTTGATGGTGGTATCGTCCCCTACCTGGACAGAATTCATGGCCCCTCTCCTCTGATTAAAGAGGCCTTTGTTAACGGATGGAAAAAAGGGAGTCTTGAGGCTTATGGTGTCGAATATCAAATTAATGAAACTCTGGTGGCGACAGTGACTGGTCTGGCTATGACTCGAAGAATATTTTACAGGGATAAAAAAGTGGGGGAGGAGGACTTGTTGAGCTTCTTTGACAAAGACAAGGAGTGCTCTAGAGTCACCAAGATGGCTGATGGAAGCTACAATAGGAAATATCTCATGGCCCCATGGGCTGATATGGCTGAGTTTATAATGAGATATATCACCCTTCATAGCAAGTATGCAACCCTCTTCTCCTACCATTTCACTATTTTAAATCATTTCCGCCATGGTAAAATTATCTTTGTTCCATACTATCTTGCCTCCTTCATTGAGAATAGCCTGGAAAAGCACTTGGAAAACCCTAGCAACAATGTTCTTCATGAGGAACTTATCGTCCTAATCATGGAACACGCCAAATCCCTTGAAATTTGCCTCTGCATGCCGAGTTTGGTCTACAGACGGAGGTCCAAGATATTTCTGACTCAGAGATGGACCTGGATGATAGTGGGGTTCCTGTTGATGACCCTGAATATGAACCTGTAGATGAAAAGGAAAAGATGGTCACTCCTGAGATGCTCGCCAACAAGAACCCTCCTAGATGGGCAGCTAGTAAATACAAAACCAACAAGTTGATCTACGTGGCCGAACCCCTCACCAAAAAGAAAAAGCTTGCGGTGAAGGATCACAGCCTGAAGATTACGGATCAAGGGATTAAAATTGACATCCCTATCAATGTCCATAAAGATAAATGGGGGAAAGATGGTAGTCTGATGAATCTTGTCATGGAAGCCACCAGAAGCTAGGAGCACTGTTGGGAGTGGGTTGAGCACGAAATTGACACCCTCAAGATGAGGGTTAAAGAAATTATTGACATTTTCACTCCTTCTCCTGAACCCAACAAGCTGAAAAAGCTCATGATCATGACTCAAAAACTCTCTTAGAATGTTGAGATAATGAAATGTAACCATGAACAGAGGATTGATAAGGTGGAACAATCTATGGCTAAGATTAAGAAAAATCTTAAGAATCTAGTCGACATTAGTAAAGAAGCCATGAATAAGAGCATTGAGGGGCTTGAAAAGATTAACAAGATGGTTGTTGATTGTAGATCCTTCCATAGTGACCTAGTGAAATAAATTGAAGGAGATAATGTGGTTGTTGGAGACAGCAAAACCACTGGACCCAGTTCGAGAACCAGGAGCAGAAGCAGCAACAAGGGTACCTCCAGATTCATCATGGAGGAACTTGAGGAAATCAACAGGATTTCCATCCAAAAGAACAAGGATCTGATACTCTCGCTCAACTGAGAGCTTTTTTGCTTTGGCTTGTTTGTCTGCATTTTTTTGTCTCTATTTCCATTCAGAGTTGATCCCTTGTTTTGTTGTTGTTTCTTGCTAGATTGGTTGTTGGTCTGCTTTTGTAAAACTTTAGGTTTTGGGTCCTTGTAAAACCCATTTATCCTTATCGAAAACAATAATTTATAAAAAATCATGTTAGTAAAAGAGGAATGACAAATTTTATAGTCCTATTCAATGATACCAACAATATTTATACAATGCATAGTAATTTCTAACTACCAATAATATGGATAACTAACTAAACCAGTGGCAAAACTAAACAATGCAATATTGGGTTATGCTAGCATTCCATCCTTATTATGTTTTTCTTGTGAATGTACACCCCTAAAACATCAAATTTCACCTTTCCAAGGGACCCTGGGCTCTTAAGGTTTACATCACACAAACAAAACATGTTGATTGCACATAATAGATACATAGTCTTGACAAGACATTTCTTTGATGAAATAAATCTTCAATTAGGTGGAGCACCATCTTCTTGTCTTTTAACCCTTAAAAGGGTGTAGCATTGAGTTGGAATACAATCTCTTTGAATTCTTGAATCATAGATTCCCAAATTATTAGACAATAATCCAAACTAAGTCGCAATTCATAGATTATTAGTGGAGCATTATTTTATTACATTGTTAAATAGCTAGTTATTGTATTTCTCTTGCAAGTGATTGGTTATTACAATTTTAGCCCATGATATATATCAATAGTATTTTCTCTATTTGAAATATTTGTGTTTCATCAATGAATAAAAAATCAAACATTTTATCTTTCATGGTGGTATTGGAGCCACTTATCCCTTATAACTAATTATGATATCTATCATTTACCACCTTGGTTTAAACTATTTCTGATGAATAAAACCAATCATTTTTCATGCATGTAGATATGAACATCAATATTAAATAAAAATCAAGTTAAACTTGAACCTTCCCGAGCTTTCCCTAGTAGACATTGTATGGTTACCTAATAGTGGATATTTTGTGTGAGTCTTGTTATCACCTAGAAATGCACCCTAACTATGTTGCAGACATAGCTTTTCTGGTGAAACATGGAAACAATCCTAAGGTTGTGGGTATCATTCAAACTTGGAGTGAATCTCCTAATAAGGTTGGCTCCTAGTTGTTCAATATGGTTATCACCTATACTACTAACTTGAAAAGGTAAAGGGTAAGAAAATGCATGAAATAAAGAACTTGAAGTGATAAAATGAGTAGGTGATACACCAAAATATCAAAGAGGATTTCTAGAACAACTCATAAACACAAAGCAATCAACAACCAGTTGATATTCATAACCCAATAAAGATATGTATTTGCATCAATATTTTGCAAGAAGGATATTATGCATGTGAATTTTGAAAGAAAGAAACTTTCATAACTCAAAACACATGCAACATAACACAACTTACAACCTGCAATTGCATACACTTTTTTGTCTAGTGATGGTACAAAAGAGACAAACTAACCATTAATAAAAAAAAATTCACAAGTTAATGTATCAATCCCTCAAACACATACAATAGAAACAAAAATTTGAGATAGTAAAATAGCTTATCTTATTGATTTCCAAGGCTTCCACTGAAATACATGACATAAAAAGCTACATGAAAATGACAAAAATTGCAGAAGGACTTCAAGAGTCACTAAGCATGGATATCATAATCAGCACTAACTACAAATGAACTCAAAAATGACTATATCAGTAAACTTCATGACTTTCCTCCAAAATCCCACAAGGATAGTAGATCTCAACTGTCTCAGCTCGGATGTCCTAAAAAATACAAAAATAAAGGGCCTATATTCCCTCCAAAAGGTCTCCAAATGAGTCAAAAAGTCAAGCTTGACTTTATCAAACATAATGGCACCCAAACAATGCCTAAAAACCCTGAAAAGAAAACAAAAAACTCCTATATACCCTCCATATGTTGGCAACCGACTCTCAACAAGATCTATATGCCCTCCTTTTGCATTTAAACTTAACAAACTAATTAAAGGATTATAAAATGCCTACTATCTCATATGCTTTACAATGAGATTTCATACAAAATAAAAATCACTCTCAAGCTTGAGTGATAGTGCAGATAAAAGAAAACATAAGCTTGTTAAGGTATACATTTTCATGGCATGTATCCTATAGCATTTGCCAAAAATAAAAACCTAACGCATACAAAATGCCTAGGCTTCACACATCATTACAAGGGCGATGATGTCATTTGGTTTACACTTTGCATTTTAAATAAAATGCCACCAATATGTAAGAGGTGGGCATTTCTTTTAGGGAAAAATTTAACCCTAAAAGAAACACAACGAAAAAAAAGGAAGCATTTCACTCGTTGAAGCTTCATGAGGAAGTTGTCTCTATCGGCTAGGGTTTTGAAACCCTAGCCAACCACCTATGAACTCGATCGTTATGCTCCTACAAAATGAGGGCTTCTACACTCGGCTGCCTATGCTAAAGATGAGGGTTTAACCACCATGAAGGTTTTCAAACTTGTGTGCATTCTTCAGTTGTTATGATACCTCTATGAAGATTCAACAGGGAATGTGAAGTAAGTTTATTACATTCCAGATCTTCTCTCTATGCCATGAAATTTCTCTATGAATAATGTTGTAGATTTGCATTTTGGCAACTAGCTTTTCTGAAGAGACACTCATGGGCTGCCATTGCATCATAAAAAATCATTTTGTGCGATACTTGTGGCCCCTTTGTATGCATTTCTATTAAAACATTTCGAGCCACCATGACGGTTTTTTGTGTTTTCTTGTATCATCTCTCTAAAAACACCATGGTCGAACTATGATTTTGTGTTTAGGAAGATATCATCTTGAATATTTTCCAGATTTCATATAGCTGAAAGATACTTATGGCTGAAATTGTCATTATTTTTGTTAACAGTTTTACTCGATTAGTCTATACTCAACTTATTGTATTTATTGCTATAGGAACATTTATTGTCATTATTGACATCTTTTGCTTCAGGATTGTGAATACCTTATACACTGGTCTATTGTGTAACTTTGATTTAGGTTAGGGCTTCTGGTTCGACACTCACCCTAGGGTCTTTTCAATGTTACAAAACCTTACTTTATCTATGTTTACGGGGCCTTTTTCGTTCATACCCATTGTCAGTTATGGGCATCGTGACAACCATTTTCAGAGGATTTTCTATGTCATAAAGGCTGCAAGACATTGTGTCTGTATTAAAATCTTGGTATATGCAATCTTTTAACTATTTGAACTGTTGCATTGTAAGATTACTCCTTGAACCTGTATTGCTAACTCGATGTATTTTGTTTTAAAACCTCCCTCTGGACTAGGGCTCGCACCATTGACTAAATGCTATAGGTTATTTACCACCACCCTATAGCTGCTCTTGACTATACTCTACCTCTATACCTTTCCAGTAAGGGAACTTATGGATTGTGGACTATGTTTGGACAGTGGAGAAGAAATCAATGTATTCTTTGCTTTTAGATTGAGGTGCTTAACATCTCGGATTGTACTATCACACTTTCACAGAGTGCTCCTTAGGTCTATTGGGAATTAATCTCTATGCATGGGTTGTGATCTTATTGTATACTATTAAGGAATACCTTTTACTTCAAACTCTTGTAGGTAAAACCTTGCAATCTCTGGCTAATTACTATCTTTTGAGATTTTCTTAGTGCTTTCACTGTCTTGGGCTGCATTTATTGATAGCTAAGATTGGCATATTTTGAGACCTCTATGACTGCATTCTACCATTTTGACTACTCAAAAGAGATAGAACTGTGTGCTTTGATCTTGTTATTTCTTGGTATATATGTTGATGTGTAACTCTATTGGTTGGACATACTTAACAAACTTTACTATCACATGTCTTTTGACTATCCAATGTACCTGATTGTCTTAGCTTACTTTCTTTGTGTTATCACAGTCTTTAATCTATATACATGTGGTCCTAATGATATTTTTGATTGATTATGACAGTGTTAATGTATATCCATCTCTTAATGAGGCTTCACCATGTTGTCTTTCTTAACTTTGTATATCATTTATGCAAGATGCTTTGTCCATGTTGATTCTTTGTCCTTTATAGAACTGCAACATATCAAGCTCCCATGGTTAAATGAGTCACTATGGTATTTCTTGAAGTTCATTTCTGTATTCAATCGCCTTTGTTCCTTTGCATTCAAAAATCTTTTCTGATGTAGTACACAATGACTTCCAGGTTTATATTCTTTTCAAAATGGAACAACGCCAATGCCTTTTCTAGCAATGTTCTACCTTGTTTTGACATTGACCACCTTTTTCTCCCTAGTGAACTTTTAGGAAAAGAAAAAGGTGATCATGTCAAAATAAAAATAGAATGTTGAATATGCACTTGGTCTCTGCAAGGTACAATCATATCTTAAGTTATGAAGCCCGAATAATGATTTTGTAAGGAATCATACTTTGTAACTCTTTCTATTAGTTTGTCATTGCAGTGCTTAGTTTTCATATGCTAGCATGTTGGGCTCAATCCTTATGGAAGATACATTTTACCCCACATGCTGAAAATGAACATGATTATACCTACATCTGCACATGACACACACATGTTAGAACAATATATGCCTATTTGAGGTATGCATGATGATTCCTTATGGTTTTCCTATACAATTAAGATATGTATTGTTTTAAAATGCTCATAGAGTTGAATTTACACATGCATGGGTATAGTGTATATATGATGGTAGAGATATTTTCATTGCTTAGAGATTTTTATAGTTGTAACATCATTTATTACAATGGATGTAGGTACTAGGACAGCAATGAAGCATAAAAGGACACTAGCAGTTGAAGACAGACAATGAACAGGACAACATCAAACCACCAGTCATTTAGGTAATGACTAGTCCCTTTCTTCTTATGTACATTTTCTTTTTAGTATATCTATTCAGGTATAGATTTTTGTTTATGTGTATTAAACAAGTATTGGCTAGTCTCATGGCTTTTATGAGAAAAAATGTACATATTTTCAATAAATATTACTCTTTTAGAAATGATTTTCCAAATCTTTTTCATGTTTCATGCATTTGTATAAATAAAGGACTGTGATCTTTTATGAATTCATTCCTGCATATTCATGTAATATGGAAATTATTTGTAAATGCATCTTTCTTTTACTTTAGTTAGCTCCTAGGATAAAAATAGTCCACCAAAAGGAACTATGAGTAAATTTTGGTAACATTTCTTGTGACTTTTGCTAGATGTTTGCCTGCTAAATATGAAAATCAGTAGCCTTGTCCATACACCGGGCATAGATTCACTTAGCAAACATGACTGAAACACAAATTAATTTAGAAAATGACCCTTTCTAGTTTGCTGGGTAGAGGTTTATAATTTGTAATAGTGAAGTATGGGACTTCACTATCATGGGTTGTAGGTATGTACTTGATAGGCTTAGTGAGGGCTATTTCCTACCTTAGGTTAACTCAAAGCAACTTCTTGCATTGACTGCTATCATTTTTCCTAACTGATTGAGTATGGATGTATGATTTGTGATAATGAAACACAAGTCTTACTATCATAAACTATATATACATGCTCAATGAATTAGTAAGGATGACAATAATAAAACTTCTCAATCCTTGCAACTCAAACAGACTAAAAACTTGGAAACTTATTGAAAAAAAAAACTACAACCTAGACAACTAAGTGTGTTGGGACAACACTTAGAAAAATTCAAAACACAACTAGACTACAGTGCAGTAACACATTATTGAAAGCATAAAACTTGACTAGATATGTACAATGATACTCATACCTCAAAGCAACGCTTTAGGTGAATCCCATTAATTGGGATTGACCGTATTTATCCATTCATCTTCAACAACTAAAAAGCATTATGTTCCTTGCATTCTCTAATGATAAATGGACCACTTCAAAAGGCATCAAACTTGGAATTCTTGCTTGGTCTTCTCTTAAGCTCATCCCACTTGAGAACCATGTCACCTTCACTGAATATTCTGAGTGTGGCTTTCTTATCAAAGACCCTCTTAGTATGGAGTTGATGATACTCCATGGATCACATTTCTTTCTCTCTTTGCTCATCCAAATCCATGAGTTGAGCATATTGGAATTCCATTGAATCTTCTTCTTCAAACATTTCCATTTGATGCATGATATGCAAAGTTGGTAGCTCAACAGAAATAGTCAATCTTGCCTCTTTGCCATAAACTAACACATATGGAGAGCCTCCAATGGACAACTTGGGTGTTATCATTTCTTCCCATAGTGCATACCCCATACTTGTTTTCCAAACTCTCTAATTCTCCACCATGGTTCTCTTGATAATTCTTATCGGATTCTTGTTTCTACTTTCTACCAAACCATTATCCTGAGGGTAATAGTTTGAGGAGGTATTTAGATGAATTCCATTTTTAACAGCCCAATCAGTTACTCTAATGCATATTGAGATCCCATACCACTATGTGCGAGATATGGTAGATAGAAATGTAATTCAATTAGAATATGTTTGTATAGGAGATCAAACAACGGGTATTCTGACCAAACCTCTTTTCAGGGTGAAGGTTGATCACTTCAAAAAATGTTTAGGTATGATAGAAAGGTAATTTGCTTTGTAATCTGTATTTACATATCAATAAGATGTTTAATGTGTAAACTTCTTTGTCATTATAGGATATTTTGGATTGTTATCCCCTGAGTTCATATCTAAGAGGTGAGGATCTCTCAAGATAATGAACACTTGTATGGAGACATTATAAGGTGACGATCTTATAATGTCCAAACCAGTTATCATGTTGGATCTCTGGTGTATCATGGATGAACCATGATTGTATTGTGGTAAAAAAATTATATGAAATGTTAGTGTACCTACCACACCTTGGATAAGGATGAGAATTGAATATTTTCGCATATGATTATCCTTAAGTATTGCATGCTTAGGAAATACTGATATCACGTGCTAAGGTGATATCCTATCATCGCCAGATTGATGTGATGGACTTTTGTATCACATTTTTAGGTGATACTTCATATCATGTGATTAGGTGATATGATTTCCTAGAAAGTTAGATTGTGTAAAGAATGCTAACTATCATTTAAATTGTGATGCTTGATACACTGCTCTCTTTTATCTTACCTAGCTAAGAGGGAATGTTAATGCATGGTAGCTACGGTAAGATAAATTGTTGAATGAGAGATAAATGAAGTCTCTCATTCAATCATTTATCCTATCGATTATACTATTAAGAAAACTTCAAGCTATTTTATTTGATAATCATTCCTCATTTATATCAATATCGATAACCATATTATGGCATGGCACATTAGTGATAAATGATAGTTATCAGGTTAACCATCTATCCTGATCTATATTGGATGTGTTCCCAACAAATGAAATAATATTATCGAGTTGCTATCGGGTGGCATAGTATACACCGTTTAGTATATACAACCTTTAGTTAGTGATCGGTGTCGGTTAACATAGACACTGATTACTATCGGTTAATATCCTACGCCAAAAAAAATCGTTAATACTGATTGGCATATATATTATGTTACATGAACCTTGATTAATATCGGGATGGTAAATAATTAAAACACCAGTTGTTAACATATGCAAATGGGTGCGATCAAGTAGTATCTTGATCGGTCATGTCCATAAGACATGACCAGTCAAGTGATAGTTTTGATACTTAATATAAGTGTAGATCCAATAGCCAACAAGATGAGAGGGGGGGGCTGAATCATACAAACTTAATCTTCCATAAAAACATCAGATTCAACCTCGATAACATATATTTCAGTAATATAACCAAAGTTGTTAAACATGCAAACTCAAAAGCATAAAAACATCATAAACCTCATAACACCAGATTTAACGTGGAAACCCAAATAGGGAAAAACCACTGTGGGATTTCAGACCCACTAAGAAGTATACTCTTCTAGAGTATGCTCAGTTAAAAGCAAATCCTGTTTAAGATTACAAACACATTGCTAGATGTGACCCGGTTAAGGGATTTCCCTTAGATCTGTTAGGATCTTCACCTTGTTAGAAGTGACCTTGTTAAATAATTTTAAACACTCAATCAGAATGTCACCTTGCTAGAGGGTTTTACAAATAAGACTGTTAAGTCCACTCGGTTAAGAGATTTTCTGTCACTTTCACAAAATAACAATAATAAAATCTATCTACAACTTCACATCTAAAATGCTAAAGCAGATTCCTATTTGTTCAATACAATCTAGACATAGAACTAATATTGTCTATATGTTGGGCTTCTATACTCTGTTATTCAAATAGGTCTTCAAGCTTTTGTGCTCAGTAATCACTATGTAGCATCCTTGTGCATACACCTGCCCGCATATATTGTTTATCAATAGTTTCCTATTTATAAACAATTAGGTAACCGCTTAATCTCCTTGATCACATTTCCCATGAACAATCATAGCCATCAAATCTTTGATCTTGTCCAGGTTCAATGCATCTTTTGATCTGAAAACATTTTACCCCATGTAGGAACTTGCATAAATTTCTTGGAACTTGTGCCAAGGTATTGCGGTTCAGTCTGCGCTGTAGATCTTCATGTCGACTTTCCTTTGCCATAGATTCATTAACAAACTATATTAATGGCATACCAATCATTCAATCAGTTCCAGCTCATCCGCTTCCTTCATTAAATAACGCATGCAAACATTTAATGCATTCTGTTATAGCTCGGTTACAACTCAGTAACAACTCGGTGAATACTAAACTTTACTCGGTAGACATTTCTCCTTCATTAACCGATAGCGATAACCTTAGGGTTTACCAACTAGGTTCCTTAGGGTTTACCAACTAGGTTCTTTGCTTGATAAGATAGTATAGTATTAACCTTTACAATTTACAACATATCTATGATGTTAAAACAATCTAAAACATCATGATCTCATCATTGTCTGACTCGATAATAGTTTCCCATTGAATATCTTATTCATCCCCTTATTCATCATATTCTTTCCTGTGTCTTTTACTGACAACTTTATACTTCTTCAAATCATACTTCTCAAGATATGGCAACATCATACTAAATTAGAAAATCAATTTCTTGACATCAATGACAAAATAATAATATCAAGATAGTAAACATCCTTAATCAGTTATATCCATAATTATCAACAACCTTCTCAATATCCTTATTGAAATGCCAACAATCTTTCATTGTCTGTTGTAATTCTATATTGCCAATAATCTCCCCCTTTGGCATTGATGGAAAAATCAATTGATTTGACCTTAAAAGATTCGGATTGCTATGATTCTGAAATGCTGAAATGCTCTCCCCCATACATTAGACTTCTCCTATTTTCTTTAGTCTTCTTTCCAATCTGTAGTCTTCTCTGTTTTCTTTAAGTCTTCTCCCCCTTTGACAACAATGCCAAAAAGTAAAGAACTAAAACATAATTTCTTCCTGTATGAAGTGATTTCCTGCTATTGTGTATCAATTCAGTCTCGATCAGAGCATTTTGTCTTCAATTCCTATACACCTTTAGAAAACATCCTAAAGTGTATAAATCAGCATCAACTCCCAAAGGATATTCGATAGAGTCATTAGATTGATGCTTTCGCTGAACTCGGCCAGTGAGTAGAAGATAGGGGTAGGACCTCTAACTTAATTTTGAGATATTCAAAAGTGGCTCTTGGTAGTGGCTTGGTGAAGATATCTACTATTTGTTCCTTTGTGCTAACATATTCCAACACCACTTTCTTCTCTTGAGCTTCTTCTCTAAGATAATGATATTTGATAGAGATGTGCTTTGTCTTAGAGTGCATTACAGGATTCTTTGAAATATTAATGGCACTAGTATTGTCACAAAATATAGTTACTAGCTTGATGACTTTCTCATTTATACCTTCCAACAGTTGTTTGATCCATGCAATGTTGGTACAATTTAGTGCTGCAGCAACGTATTCAGCTTCTGTTGTTGACTGTGAAACACATCCTTGTTTCTTGCTAAGCCAACTCACTAGTCTTTCTCCTAAAAAGAAAGGTCCTCCACTTGTTCTTTTTTTGTCATCAATGTTGCCTGCCCAATCAGCATCAGTATAAACTTTTAAATCAAAATCATTTCCTTTCTGATAAACTAAGCCATAATCCTCAGTGCCTTTCAAGTATCTAAAGATTCTTTTGATTGATGTCATGTATGTTTCCTTAGGATCTGCAGAGAATCTTTCAACTATACCTACTGCATGTGCTATGTCTGGTCTGCTGTGAACAACATATTGTACCTTTCCAATCATGGATCGGTAAAGTGTCTCATCAATAGATGCAGATTCATCATTCTTTGATAATTTACAGTTGGTAGTCATAGGAGTACTTACTGGTTTTGAATCCTCCATTCCAAATTTCTTCAAGATTTCCTTTATGTACTTGGATTAAGTAATGAAAATCTCATTTTCCATTTGCAGTATCTGTAAACCTATAAAATACTTTATCTCACCAATTAATGACATCTCAAATTCTTTGCTCATTTCATTTCCAAAGTTCTTGCATAAAGAGTCATTTCCACAAAATATAATATCATCAACAAATATGGCTCAGATCAGTATTCCATTTTCATCATTTTTCATGTACATATTGTTGTTCTCACTTGTCCTTATAAAACCAATCTTACTCAAATAAGAGTACAATCTTTCATACCATGCTCTAGGTGCTTGTTTCAAACCATATAAAGCTTTGTTCAATTTACATACCTGATCTTTATTCTTGTCTTGAATAAATCCTTCAAGTTGTTCAATAAAAACTTCTTCTTCTAGTATTCCATTCAAAAATGCAGATTTGACATCCATTTGATATACCTTGAAGTTCTTGAAAGCAGCATATGCCAACAATGTTCTTACTCCTTCAAGTCTAGCAACAGGTGCAAAAGTTTCACCATAATCAATTCCTTCTTCTTGAGCATAACCTTTGCAAACTAGTCTTGCTTTGTTTCGAATGACCTCTCCTTTTTCATTTAGCTTGTTTCTGAAAATCCACTTTGTACCGATTACATTTTTGTCCTTTGGTCTTGGGATTAGTGTCCATGTGTCATTCTTCTTGATTTGATCAATCTCTTCTGTCATAGCATTTTTCCAATCTTTACTGTTAAATGCTTCTTTCGCTATTCTTGGTTCAAATTCAGATATCAAACATGTGTTCTAGTTCCTTGTCATCACTGGATCATCCTTATCTCCTATAATCTGACTTGGTGCATGATATCTTCTAACATACTTGGCTAATACAGGCTCGGTAGGCTCTGTATGATCTTCTTAATCACTCGGTAACTGCATATTCTCTTCATTTTATTCAACAGTCTTCTCGGTAAGACTTCTTGGTTGAACATAGACAAATTCATCATAGTCTTCTAGTTCCTTGGAATTTCCTTCATCATTTCTTTCTGCAAATTCATCAATTTTCACATTTGCACTTTCTACTATTTTGTTAGATGATTTGATCAGACATTTAAATGCTTTGCTTCTAGAAGAATAACCTAGAAATGTTCCTTCTTCACTCTTCTGATCAAACTTGCCATTTCTATCATCTTTGTGAACATAGCATCTACTTCCAAAGATTTTAAAATAACTTACATTAGGTTTCTTATCATACCAGATTTCATATGGTGTCTTCAAAGTACCTTTCTTCAATTGTACTCTATTCAAGGTGTAAACTGTTGTGCTTATTGCTTCTCTCCAAAATGTTTGTGGTACCTTTTTCAATCATCAGTGTTCTAGCACAATCAACAATAGATCTGTTTCTTCTCTCAACTATTCCATTATGTTGTGGAGTTCTCAATGCAGAGACTTGTCTTTTAATACCATGATCATTGCAAAATAAGTTGAACTCATCAGATCTGAACTCTCTTCCTCTATCTGATCTAAGACATTTCAGTTGTCTTCTTGTTTCATTTTCAACTCTTGCCTTGTACCATTTAAACATTTGAAAAGCTTCTAATTTTTCTTTTAAAAACATTGCTGACATCATCCTTGAATAGTAATCCACAAATAATATGAAATATTTATTACCATAATAACTTTGAACTTTCATAGGACCACAAAGATCAATGTGCACTAGATCTAAAATTCCCTTAGAAGTGTAAGACTTACTTGTAAAGCTTGATCTTGTCATCTTACCCATCTGGCATCCTCGGTACATAGCATTCTCAAGTTTTTCAAGACTTGGTAGACCTCTTACTCGGTGCTTCTTACTTATTTTGATCAGATTATCAAAATTTACATGACAAAACCTTTTATGCCATAACTAGGTATCATCTAACTTTGCATGCAAACACTTATTCTGAGTTGAGTCAAGGTGAAATGTGTTGCCTTTTGTTTGTGTCCCGGTAGTAGCTAACTTTCCATTCTTGTCATGAACTTTGACAATTCCTTTCTAAAATTATATTTGGTAACCTGTGTTGTTTAGCTATGCTACACTCAATAAATTGTATTTCAAACCTTCAACCCAATAAACATCATTGTATCTTGCATTATCAAGAAGTGTTATAGATCCTTTACCTCTTACCGGACATGGTGCATCATTACCAAATCTAACATAACCTCCATCATAATCTTCTAATATAACAAACTTGTGTTTATCTCCTATCATATGATGTGAGCATCCACTATCTATAATCCAAGAATCATTAGTGTTTATGTGAGATATTAGGGCTTTTTCTTCATACCTTTCTTCATCTGATCCATCTTTGATAACCACATAAACTACTTCCTCTATATCAGTCTCATCTGATTTATCATCGTTAGATTCCTCATCAGCTATTAAACATGTCTTTCTATCTCTTCTACTGAAGTCTCGGTGTCCTCTGTAATGATTATCTATCTGTCTGTCATCTCGGTAATCTCTCTTTTCAGTAGAATCTTTGTCAGGACAGTTAGAAGCCATATGTCCTATCTTATCACAATTGAAACATTTCAAAGGTAGCTTTCCTTTATTCTTACCTTTGCCTCTCGGTAACCTTTTGGCTAATAGTGCTTCAAACTCTTCTTGCTTTCTGATTTCCTCATACAGTTTGTGTACTACCTCCATGTTCTTACAAAATCTTTCACTTGCTCCACTGTGATCTCCTTCAGAGTACTTATACTTTCTTTCATTGAAATCATTAGATTCATCAAGATGAAAAGAACTAAATGCAGATTCAACTTTATTTACCAAAGATCCACTATTATCAAAGTTACTTAACTCAAATGCATGTAGCTTACCAATAGTAGCATCTAAAGAAACTGGCATATTAGGTACAGACCTTAATTCATTGATTGCAAAGACACAGATTGCATAAGCCAGTAGAAGGGTTCTTAACAACTTACTTGTTATATCCTTTTCTTCAATAGTTCCACCTGCTCCTTTGATTTGATTGACAATCTCCTTTAGTCTTGTACTATACTGAGTTATGTTCTCACCTTCATTCATCCTCATAGATTCAAGTTGTCCTCTTAGACTATCTACTTTTTCTCTTTGAACATGTTCATCTCCTCCATATACTGATATGAACTTATCCCACATTGCCTTTGCATCATTGCAGCCTTCTAGATCATTAAACTCTAAATCAATCAATGCAGATGTTATTTCAATCATTGCTTGAATATGTTCTTGCTTTGCCTTTATCTCTTCCATAGTCAATGGATAGGTGCTCGGTGTAACAAAATCATTATCTAGATAATATACAACATATTCTCCAACTCCTAATAGATGTAGCTTTATCCATTTCTGCCATGTAGAGAAACTTGACTTGTTCAGCTTCGGTGCATCCCTCTTATACATCTTTGGATCTTTAACTCAAGTGCCTTTAAACTTTCCTTCCAGAGTCCAAATCTCTAATACCAATTGATAGTTTTGATACTTAATATAAGTACAGATCCATAGCCAACAAGATGAGAGGGGGGGGTGAATCATACAAACTTAATCTTCCATAAAAACATCATATTCAACCTCGGTAACATATATTTTAGTAATACAACCAAAGCTATTAAACATGCAAACTCAAAAGCATAAAAACATCATAAACCTCATAACACCAGATTTAACGTGGAAAATCGAATAGGGAAAAACCACTGTGGGATTTCAGACCCACTAAGAAATATACTCTTCTAGAGTATGCTCGGTTAAAAGCAAATCCTATTAAAGATTACAAACACATTGCTAGATGTGACCCGGTTAAGGGATTTCCCTTAGATCTGTTAGGATCTTCACCTTGTTAGAAGTGACCTTGTTAAATAATTTTAAACACTCAATCAGAATGTCACCTTGCTAGAGGGTTTTACAAATAAGACTGTTAAGTCCACTCGGTTAAGAGATTTTCTGTCACTTTCACAAAATAACAGTAATAAAATCTATCTGCAACTTCACATCTAAAATGCTAAAGGAGATTCCTATTTGTTCAATACAATCTAGACATAGAACTAATATTGTCTATCTGTTGGGCTTCTATACTCTGTTATTCAAATAGGTCTTCAAGCTTCTGTGCTCAGTAATCACTATGTAGCATCCTTGTGCATACACCTGCCCGCATATATTGTTTATCAACAGTTTCCTATTTATAAACAATTAGGTAACCGCTTAATCTCCTTGATCACATTTCCCATGAACAATCATAGCCATCAAATCTTTGATCTTGTCCAGGTTCAATGCATCTTTTGATCTGAAAACATTTTACCCCATGTAGGAACTTGCATAAATTTCTTGGAACTTGTGCCAGGGTATTGCGGTTCAGTCTGCGCTGTAGATCTTCATGTCGACTTTCCTTTGCCATAGATTCATTAACAAACTATATTAATGGCATACCAATCATTCAATCAGTTCCAGCTCATCTGCTTCCTTCATTAAATAACGCATGCAAACATTTAATGCATTCTGTTATAGCTCGGTTACAACTCAGTAACAACTCAGTGAATACTAAACTTTAGTCGGTAGACATTCCACCTTCATTAACCGATAGCGATAACCTTAGGGTTTACCAACTAGGTTCTTTGCTTGATAACACAGTATAGTATTAACCTTTACAATTTACAACATATGTATAATGTTAAAACAATCTAAAACATCATGATCTCATCATTGTCTGACTCAATAATAGTTGCCCATTGAATATCTTATTCATCCCCTTATTCATCATATTCTTTCCTGTGTCTTTTATTGACAACTTTATACTTCTTCAAATCATACTTCTCAAGATATGGCAACATCATACTGAATTAGAAAATCAATTTCTTGACATCAATGACAAAATAATAATATCAAGATAGTAAACATCCTTAATCAGTTATATCCATAATCATCAACAACCTTCTGAATATCCTTATTGAAATGCCAACAATCTTTCATTGTCTATTGTAATGCTATATTGCCAACATCAAGGCACTGTTTGATCCTCCCCTCTCATACATATATCATTTGGTATTTGTGAAGAGGATATTGAAATCGATAAATACTCCTCTTACTTGCCAAACAAAGAAGATAGTCAGAATTATAATAGAGATAGATAATACATAGATATAAAGATTAAAATTAGAATACATCTTGCCTATTGAATTGTAAATTGAACAACATTTATACCTCTAACAAGTTTAGTTACCTGGATATCTATGTCATACTCCATAACCTTTGTGATCCATCCAACCCTCTTATCATTCAAATCCTTCCTTAATAAAAACTCTTTCACACCAGGGTGAGCAACCATTAAGTGAATCTTGTTACTAGAGACTAGATATTTGAATTTCTTCAAACTTCTGATAATAGCAAGTACATGTTTCTCAATGAAACTATACCTCTCTTCATATTCTTCCAAACCTTGACTAAAGAATGCAATTGGTTACTCAAAACCCTCATTGTTCTATTGTACAAGAATTGCAGAAATGGTATCCATACCTCCATATGCATAAAGGATAAAATCCTTTGAAAAATATGGATTCACCAAAGTTGGGGATGTTGCTAAAGCCTCCTTAATAGATTGAAAGCTTCTCCTTGCCTCTTTGGTCCAACTGTAAACAACATTTTTCTTCAACATGGAAGTAAGAGGTTTTGAAAGGCTAGATATATGTGGAATGAACCTCCTAACAAAATTAATTTTACCAATAAAGATTTATAGCCCCTTTTTATGGTTAGGAAAAGGCAGTTACAAAATTGCCTTAACGCTCTTAGGATCAATGGTTATACCTTGTTTTGAGACAACATGTCCCAACATCTTACCTTCATGAACAAAAAAGATGCACTTTTTCAGGTTAAAGGATATACCATACTCCCTAAATCTTTCAAAGACCTGTTTCAAATGTAACAAATGTGCATTAACATCCTTTGATAAAACAATGATATCATCAGGATAGACAAGCACAAGTTTATATATTAGGCCCTTAAAGGCCATATCCATGGCTTTCTAACAAGTTGATCAAGTATTTGAAAGTCCAAAATGAATTCTTTTATAGGCCAGTATTCCCTACTTTGTTGTGAATGCTATTTTATGCTAGTCATCTTCCTTGACCTGCACTTGATTGGAACCTGAATACCCATCAAGAAGTGAAAACCTCTCATAACCTGCCACTACATGTAATATCTGCTCCATTGATGGCAAAGGGTAATGGTGTTGGAATCAAGGAACACTGAGAGGGGGGTGAATAAATGTTCTACTGGTTATCTTATTTTCATATCTAACTTTAAACCATTGGAAGCAAATGCATGAAACTAAAATGCAGAAACTAAAAACAACAACCACAAAATCATAACATGAAGCTTTTTTACGTGGAAACCCAAATGGGAAAAACCACGGTGGGATTTGAACCCACAATATGATTCCACTATGGCTAGTAGTAAAATAATATTACATGAGGGGTAATGCATAAGCATTCAGGCATACTGCATAGAGCTCACTACTCAATTACAATAAGGGCTACAACCCTAGAAGGCTCATTTCCTTACTGGTCAATTTTAATAATAAAAGACAGTGAAAGAACTCCAAAATAGAATCTAACAATGTCGGGATGATTTTTAGTTAAGCACCAAATCTTTGACTATATTTTCTATGTTTCCTATCTTATTCAACTACCAGATCAAGAATGTGCACGTGAAACTGTGATAAAAAGGATTCTTCATCACCACTCATTCGCATATTAACCATACCACACACTAAAAATATCTTCTGCACCAGTCTTATATATCCGCAATCACAAAATAGATTATTCACCAAGTCGGCCTGCTAATGTAACGTGTATTCATATGTCGGCTTGACCGGATAACCAAAGATAAATGTGGATCACCAAATAGGTGATAAAATGATGTCTCTATGTCGACCCAATCATCCTACATGATTCATAGCACCACAATCATCAGAAATCTTCCAGACTAAAATTATTTTTCTCAACCTGAAATACTGGTTAACTGGCTATCAGTTCACATCCATTTCTAGATATCAAGATCCGTAATTACTAGACAAGAATATCATGAAGAGTTTCCATCAATGATAACCCTCAACCATTAATCAGGAATCAACAGCCACCAGATGAGTGTCAATTGCCAACAATCTCCCCCTTTGGCATTGATGGCAACACTCGAGAAAAAATGGCTAAGTGTTGAAAACCTATATATCGGATCAAAATTTGCTAAGGCTCCCCCTTAGACAAAGAGTTCTAAAACCTTTAATATTCTTTGTACATTACACTCTTCTACTGTACATTTTTCACCTTTACTCTCCCCCTTTGACATCAATGCCAAAGATGGGGTGCTATCCAAAACTTATATACAGAGATATCTACCAGAGATTTTAGGAGAATTCGAAAATATTAGCAAAAATGGTCTTCAAAAATCCTAGGTGAGTGTCCCACCCACTCTTCAAGTTATCCAAAACTGTGATGAATGCACTGAATGTATATGCATGAATCTCCACCTCCTTCTATTCCGATGGAATAGGTTGTCCTATAACCTTTTGAAAATCAACCTTATTACTCAACATGGTGTCCAACAGGGGGGCAATCAAATTTTGGATTTCACCAACTCTCCTCAAAATTCTATCCTTATCTACATTAAGGCTCAAGATTTGATCATTGAGAGCCATTATTTTCACTTCTACACTATTGGTTAGAGCTATGTTAGGATCAAAGGACTATGAAATACCAACAAGTTTACCCTAGAAAATGTGTATTTGCTTGTCTATGTCTACTATGATCTTTGGCAAAATTAGACAAGACTTACATATTTTACCACCTTCTGATAATGTATCTGAAATAGTCCACAAACTTCAATCTGACTCTTCCATTTTCTATATTTTTTAGAATGTCTGCATTCTTACCTCATTGAATCTTTCTAATAGCTTCTTATTAGTAGACTTCTCCAAAGAATCAAAATTGGTATTTACATTATTAATTAATTACAGTAATTTACCAGAGGGGCTGGAATTGGGATCTAGCTATAAACTCAAAACCACCTTCTGTAGCACATCAACAGATATCAAAACAACTTGTTTGTCCTTGAAATCTGATTTGACCAAATCCTAACTGGCCTGAGCTTGAACACCAACAGCAAGCATCAGCTTCTCAACAAGATACAAGTATCCAAGATCTAGAGTACCATCAAGATTGATATAAATTTGGGGTCAGGTCGTTGTGACTTTGACTGGAGGAGTGTCAATTATCGGATCAACAACTCCCTTCCCTTTATCTACCTCTACATCTCACACTTCAATCTTCTTAGGCTCCTTCACCTCAACACTATCCCCTTTATCCTATGCATCGGTGTTGCCACTTGGTCCAGTATCATCCTTTTGAATCTCAGGGATTGGTTTAGTACTATCAACCATCGAAGGATTAACATTGATCTTAGCATCAGTGGTTACATCCTTTTGATCACCAAAGACACCTTCCTTTACTTCTGGATGGGAAGTTTGAACTGCATCACGATAGAAGGGGTTGTTCTTCATGATTTTTATCTAGATATCCTTAGTCTCCTTCCTTACCTCTTCAACCCTTCCAATCATCAACCTATTCACCATGTTTCTTCTTCTGAATTCCTTTTTGTTAGCCTCCTCAATGAGCCATTTGGCTTCATCTTGGGATAGACAGGTGCAAACATTTATCAATTTTTCTAGCAGTTAGTCTCCTTGCAAAAATAATATTGTATAATGTTTAGGGATACTATGCTCCAACTCAATCAAAGTCTTACTAAAGTTATGCAAATACGTAACAACTTTTTTAACCTTTCTCTGATCCACCTCATCCATATTTTATAATATACTCCAATATTTTTTAAATTTCCATCAACAATTATCTCATCAATCAATTGATCTGACGTCAATGGAGGAACAAGTGTATATTTTTCTTGCTGGTCACTGAACTCGGGATCTTTGTCAAGTTGAGTTCTAATATTTCTTCCTCTCTTGGGTCTTTCGGTAAGAGAAAGTTCAGATTTTTCTTTCTTTCTCTTCTCTGATACCAATTATTGGAATCAAGGAACATTGAGAGGGGGGGTGAATATGTGTTCTACTCGTTATCTTATTTTTAGATCTAACTTTAAACCACCAGAAGAAAATGCATGAAACTAAAATGAAGAAACTCAAAACAACCAACCACAAAATCATAATAGCAATATTTTTTATGTGGAAACCTAAATGGGAGAAACCATGGTGAGATTTGAACCCATGATATTATTCCACTATGGCCAGTAGAAAAACAATATTACATAAGGGGGATGCACAAGCATTCATGCACACTTCCTAGAGCTCACTGCTCAATTACAAAAAGGGCTACAACCCCAGAAGGCTCACTACCTTACTGATCAATTTCAGTAATAAAATACAGTAAAAGAACTCCAAGATAACATCTAGCAATGCATGGATGAGTTCCGATTAAGCGTCAAATCTTTTACTTTATCTGCTATGTTTCTTGTCTCAGTTAGCTACCAAATCAAGAATGTGCAAATGAAACTACACTAGAAAAGATTCTTGATCACCATTCACTTGCATATTAACCATACCACACACCAAAAAGATCTTCTACACTAGTCTTATATATCTGCAATCACAAAATAGATCATTCATGAAGTCAGTCTGCTAATGTAACATGTAGTCATATGTCGACTTGACCAGATCGCCAAAGATAAATGTGGATCACCAAATAGGTGATAAAATAGTGTCTCTATGTTGACCCAATCACCTTACATACAATTCATAGCACCATAATCACTAGAAAGCTTCCAGACCAAAACTGCTCTCCTCAACCTGAAACACTAGTTAACTGGCTACAAATTCACATCCATTTACGAATATCAAGATCCATGATTTCCAGATAGGAATCTCATGAAGAGTTTCCATCAATGACAACCCTAAACCATTAATCAAGAATCAACAACCACCAGATGAGTGTCAATTGCCAACAAAAGGTCCTTCAAAGAGGCCCTATTTAAGTCTCTAAAATCAACGCACAACCTAATTTCTTCATTCTTCTTCCTCACATGGACCAGATTAGAGACCCAAAAGGTGTGTTTGATTGGGTAAATTATAATGCCTTCTATTAACTTGGTCAATTGTTTTACCATAAGGGGTTCTAACTTTGGATTTAAAGGCCTTTTCTTCCATCGGATAGGCTTAGCATTTGACTCCAACTCAATAGTGTGTTGGGATATCGAAGGATCAAAGCCCTTTAAATCCAAGTATCCACAAGAAAAAACATCTTGACACTCTTTACATAAATCAATAAAAGCTTGTCTATCTTTAGGGGATAAAATCTTACAAAGTTTAAGCACTTTCCCTTTCAAGATTTGAAGTTGTTCATAGTGCTCCTCATTGATCTACATCCTGGTTTTATTCTTCTTCAGCTGATCATCTATGTTGAATATGGATTCCAAAGTCACAAGACCCTTGGGAATGTTGTTAGTTCTCAGCTAAATGACCTGATCATCAAAATGTTGTTTTAACTTACCCTAATTAGTTACACAAAATTGATCCTCCTGCAGCAGAAAACTCAGAATCTACTCATCATTCTCAAATACTTGCCAATTAGTATCATTATCAGGTACCGAAGGTCTAACTACAATCTTAATATACTTAGACACATTATCATTTGTAACTATCAGGAATGTCAAACTATGCACCAATCACAACTAATCTGTCTGCATGTCGATTTCCCTTTCTACGAACATAAATAATGTTAAAAGCACTTAAATATTCAATCATGTCCCAAATTCTATGTTTATAGGACATCAACTTATCATTTTTAGTGACATTCAACCCTCTCACCCGATTCAAAACCAACTCACTATCCCCAAATACCTATAGGTAGATAACCTTCCTTTTTCGTGCCCACTCCAGGCCTTGAATCATACCTTCGTATTCAACAGTATTGTTAGTGCAGGAGAAAGAAAAATGGTAAGCTGAAAAGTAATGCTCACCTTGTGGGGTTATCAACATTGTGTTAAGGATGTAGCCTCATTCGGATTGAAGCAAGCAATATGTTATAAGTAAACACACACACACACACACACACACACACATATATGTTTTGAATGGAAATACATACATACATATATACATACATACATACATACATACATGCATACATACATACATATATATATATTGAATGAAAGTAACATTAACATATTGTTGACTGCCTTATGACAGATCAATGACTATTATCATTGTATTATCTGATGACTATAGAGACATGAAGTTGAAGTCATTTTCAATATTACTATCACTGAATTGTTATTATTAAGCATGATAGAATCGAGCATGATAAATGATTTGGTGCATAACTAATGATGAATGCTAATATATGTTGATGTGTTATGGTTACGTAGGGTCATGACCCTATGTGGCATAAAGCCATGTAGGGGTCATGCCCCTACATAGACATAACCCTTCACCAATATATATGCCCAATGATATCGATGCTAATAATATAATCAATGACCGTGGCAATTACATTATACAACAAGCGGTTGATAATTAATATATCCATTAGTTATTATTTGACAGAATCGAATATATATATATATCAGTGATCAATATATACATATCAGTGATCACCTTGAAAGTCTATTCTTACTATATAGCATTATTCTTATTGTATTCTCAGATCAAATCTAATATTATCCTTATGAAGGAATATCTGAAGGCTGTGATAAAATCTGAAAATAAATATCAGATATACATTGAGATTAAAAGACTATTGTTTTTCTCTATCACTAATCTATATTCCTTAACATGGTATCAGAGCCAAGTTGGTAGAGAATTAAATAAAGATAGTGACATTTTTAATTAAAAATCAGACTTGCATTGAGAATCAAAGGAAGAACAATCATGTTGAACGGTGTTAGAGTGGAGGATAGACTCGAAGGCACATCCAACTTTGTCTCATGGAAAAATCAAATAATAGAAATTCTTCAAAAACTTGAATTGGATGCATATATAGAAGAAGACACAAAGATGCCTGAAGATGAACTAGAGAAAACAACCTGGGAAAGACACAACAACAAGGCTAAGAAAATAATAATTGATGTTGTTAAAGATCACATTCTTCCAACCATATCAAAACTAACTACAACTTATGATATTTTCAAGACCATCTAAAATACATATGAAATAAATAATGCAAGCAGATTGCCTACTTTAAAATAGCAATTAATGCATATCAAGATGAACAAAGGAGAAACAATCACATCCTATTTCATGAGGATTTCAGAGTTGAAAGACCAAATGTCAACTATTGGAAATAAGGTAGATGATATGGAGCTATCTCTAATAGCACTTACGGGATTACCATCCAATTAGGAATCCTTTATTCAAGGCATTAGTGCTCGACCTACACTACCAAAATTTGATCAACTCAAGAAGAATCTTGACTTATTACAAGAGGGATGGTTCCAAACAAAGAGGGATAAATTCAAGCACTACATGCTAACACAAACAACAAAGGGAAGAAAAAGAAGTTCAAACGGAAGAGAGGAAATAATAATCAAAATCATAAAAACAAAGACTTCTCCAAGATTCAATGCTACAGGTGTGATAAATTTGGACACACTCACATATTCTACCTAGAAAGAAAGAAAGCCCAAGCAACCATAGATGAAGTTAAGGAAGTAGAGAATCCTTTATTCTTCTTAGCCTTATCAAGTGAGCTAAATTCAAATAAAAATATGTGGATAATAGATAGCGGAACATCACTACACATAACCGGATTTAGAGATCAATTCTAAAACTTTGAAGGGCACTCAACTGAAGAAATTACAATTGGAGACAATTCTACCTATCCCATGAAAGGAATTGGGACTTGCTCAATTCAATTAAGAACAGGAGTTACATTACAATTGAAAGATGTTCTTTTTGTATCAGGTATCAAAAGAAATTTGGTCTCTATTTAAGGACTAGCTGATCAACGATATCGCGTCACCTTCCATGAAGATAAAGTTCTACTCTGGCCTAAAAAATTTAACATTAAGAATGATATTCCTCTAGAGATCGTAGTTTATATAAACTATGTAATGCTCAAAAACATGCACTAAATCATGAAGTATCAAATCATAATGAAATTTGGCATAGAAGATTAGGACATCTTCAGTTTATTGCCCTACCTTCTATAGGAAAGATCACTATAGGATTACCTCATCTAAAATCTGATCATGTTGGAATTTGTAAAGGATGTTCTCTAGTGAAGAACTCAAAAGGGTCCTTTCCTCTAAGTGAAAACAAATCAAAAGTTTTACTAGAACTTGTCCACACTGATTTGTGTGGTCCAATGTCATTACCATCACTAGGGGGATTTTTGTATTATGTGATATTTGTTGATGACTACTCTAGGAAAACTTCGATCTATTTCATAAAACTTAAATAATTAAATGAAGTTTTATTCAAATTCAAAGAATTTAAAGCCTTAGTGGAAAATCAAACTGGGAAGAAAATAAAGACTTTAAGAGAAGATAATGGGGGTGAGTATATCTCTCAAAATTTTAAAGAATTCTACATTTATGTTGGGATTAAGAGGGAGTGTACAGTACCTTATAATCCTCAATAGAACAGAGTCACAAAAAGGAAAAATAGAACCATCATCGAAGCCACTGAAGCCATGATGCATGATCAAAAACTACATATCTCATTCTGGGTGGAAGACTCAAATACAACTATGTACATTCAAAATAGATGCCCTCATTCAATTTTAGAGAATGTAACACCTGAAGAAGCCTTTACAGGGAATAAACCAAATTTAAGCCATCCAAGAATCTTTGGTTGTCATGTTTATATTCATGTTCCTATAGAAAAGAGTACCAAACTAGAACCCTCCGGGAAGAAAGGCATATTTATTGGCTATAGTGAAACCACTAAAGGATGCACAGTCTATATTCCAGGATGAATATCTATTGAAATCAATAGAGATGTCAAATTTGAAAAAGATGTTTCTTATAAATTCTCTCTTAGTGAAGAAGATGATCAAATCATATAATTAGATGAAAATCATACAATTGAGAATCAAAGGGAGAATATCATAGAAGATCATGAGCCTCCATCATCTAATTTTGAGAATGCTGAAAATCCTAACAACAAGAAAAGGCCACTATGGGAAAGAAAGATGATTGAAGAAAATAATGTGGAACCTGATGAAATCTTCAAAGAGAGTAAGAAAATAAGAAGTCAATTAGGCTATGTTGCACTCATGACTGAGCTTACAAAATCTGAACCATCAAACATTGAAGAGGCTTTAACATGTCAAGATTGGAAAGATGCAATGATTGAGGAATACCAATCTATCTTAAAAAATGATGTCTGGAATATTATACCTAGACCAAAAGACAAATCAGTTATCTCTTCAAAGTGGTTATTCAAAATCAAATATGCACTAGATGGTAGTATTGAAAAACACAAAGCCAGATTTGTTGCCAGGGGGTTTTCTCAAAAGACTGGAATTGATTACGAAGAGACATTTGCTCCAATTGCCTGATATAGCTCTGTAAGAACCATTATTGCCATTGCAGTGTCTAAAGGGTGGAAGATACATCAAATGGACATAAAGACCACATTTTTTAATGGTGTTATTAAGGAGGAAGTATATATAAAACAACCTAAAGGCTTTGCTACACATGATAGAAACCTCTATGTGTGTAAACTAAAAAAATCTCTCTATGACCTTAAGCAAGCTCTCAAGGCATGGTATGAAAGGATAGATAGCTATCTCTCCAAGCTAGGATATTCCAAAAATGAAGCAGATCCTAACATATACTTCAAAATATCGGATGGTGACATGTTAATACTTGTTCTCTATGTTGATGACTTGTTGATAACAAGAGGCCATCTTATTGCAAAATGCAAACAAGATCTTGTGGCTGAATTTGATATGAAGGATCTAGGTCTTCTGCAATATTTTCTGGGTCTAGAAGTATGGCAAAAAGAAAATTATATTTTCCTAAATCAAGGAAAATATACCACTAATATCTTGACCAAATTTGGTATGATGGATTGTAAACCTCTATCCACTCCAATAGAAACAAATCTTCATAAGCTTAAAAGTGAAGTAGTAGATTCAAAACCTACAGATCCTACATACTATAGACAAATTATTGGATCTCTTATGTACTTGGTAAACTCTCACCCTGATATTTTTTATGCTACTAATGTGTTAAGTCATTTCATGTGCGAACCTAAGAAGATTCACCTAATTGCTACTAAGCATATTCTGAGATACTTGCATCATACTATTGGACTTGGCCTGAAGTATGAAAATGTTGAGATACAACTCGAAGGGTATTCTAATTCCGACTGGGCAGGTAGTTCCATTGATCATAAAAGTAATGCGGGTTGTTGTTTCTATCTTGGATCGGCTATGATATCCTGGTTTAGCAAGAAACAGTTAGTAGTTGCTCAGGGTTCCACTGAAGCCGAATATATGGTTGCCTCCATGGGAGCTTGTGAAGCATTGTGGTTAAGGAAATCGCTAGTTGGACTATTTGGGAAGCTCCTAAACCCCACTAATTTACTGTGATAATCAAAGTTGCATCAAAATTTCTGTAAATCTAATTTTTCATAATCAATCCAAGCATATAGAAATCCCTTACCATTACATAAGAGATATGGTAGACAGAGATGTTATCAAATTGGTCTACATCAGCACTGAAGAGAAAAGTGCCAACATATTCACCAAACCTCTTGCCAAGTTGAAAGTGGAGTACTTTAGAGGTAAAGTTGGTATGACTAAATTGTAATTGAAATTTCTAATATTGAATCTCAGTCATATGTAATTTGATATATTCATGAATATTTTGGATGTAATATTGCATTTGTGTGTTATGTCATGAAAGGTGATGATCTTTCATGTGATGTATGTGTAAGATCACTATTGTAAGGTGACGACCTCAACAATAGCATGATCTATTATCAATATTGACTACATTAAGTTGTTGTCCTGGAATGAGCTAGAAATCTTGATATTGAATTTGTTATGTTTGTGTTATTGAGTTATTGTCATTAAGTGTTTCCCAAAATGTGTCAGAGATTATGATAACAATCATATCATGATTGACTACATTAATTTTCTGTCCCGCAATGTGCCAGATGTCATGATACTAAAACTATTACTCCTATGATAATGACAACAATTAATATGTTGAAAACTTCATCAAGATTGTTATCTGATAAACTTCATGTAGTTGTTATTCCAGAGTGCTAGAGATCAAATAATCCATATCTCCTTGACATATGAAGTATTTCACTGGTAAGCATTACTGAGTGAATGTATATGCTCATGCCAAATGAGTATATATCTACAATGTTGTTCCTTAAACATAATTACGAAATTCAATCCTCTTTTGCTAACAGGGAGTGTTAAGGATGTAGCCTCATTCGGATTGAAGCAAGCAATATACTATAAGTAAACTAATACATATATATATATATATATATATATATATTTGAATAGAAATATAGATATAGATATATATATTTATCATTTCAATTAAAATCACATACATATATATATTGAATGAAAGTAACATTAACATATTGTTGACTGCCTTACGACAGATCAATGATTGTTATCATTTTATTATCCGATTACTATCGACACTAGTACATTCAGAGCTGATTTCCGATGACCGATTGTCAGAATTGCGACTAATTTTTGTCGGAGTGCCGAAAAAAGTAGTCATTGGATTGGCCAATGATGCCCTGCCATCAGAAATACAAGAATCCCATGGCCTCTGTCGATGGTGATGTTGTTTCTCCGACGCTTGTGTCATTGGTCCATTCGGAGACATTGATGACCATCCGACTATGAAGTGTCGTCGCACGTACAGAATCCTTGTCGGATGTTTGTGTGGTTTGAGTCAGAAGTGCGATGACTCTAGAACATTTCACTGACGAGAATGTTGTATGTTCATCTATTACATCATCGGTCAAAAGCTTGGTATTCGTCGTAATTCTGACAATGATAATTTTTATCAAAAAAAAAATTATTATTATCCAGTCATTGATATGTACAGCGAATGATATTCTATCCCCACCACCTACCAGTAGGGGCATAGGTTTGAGGCTAATATGAGGCACATGGTTTCAAGCTAATATGATCAGGTGCACCATGGTTGAGATGGTCCAACTCCCTAGTCTTACTCTACGACTAAGCTCATGCCATATCTAAATCAAAGACATCTCAAATACATCGTCGGTGGAAAGTTGTAAAATGCCATTTTTATACATAAGCAAGACATACACAATTGGGCACAATCACCAAGAGAACGGTAAAAAGTGTGTTTGAGATTATTTTCCTAATTGTGGTGTGGTCACAAAGAGATCACTTTATGTTGGAACTCAACATCAATTAGATTATTGGTAAAGTATTCAATTTGAAACAACTTCCATTTAGCATATTTACCTGTGTGACGGATGCACTCAAATGTTGTGTATGCCCACTCAATTCTCATAGCCAATCAACCATAGCTGAATAGCCTTGCTGGTAGGCAATTCTCTTGTCATCTTCTTTGGGCGCTCTATTGAATTCAGAGTCCTACATTTTTTCTTGGTACCGTGAATTTTGCTTGCATTGTTTGATAAAAAAAACCGTTTGCAATTTATTAATATTTTGATGCAATATTTTGTTGACATGAGATACTTACAATTCATGCAACAAGTTTCATGTAACCACCAGAGTTGTGTTTGTCTTTCCCATGCTTTTCTTGCCTTGCCTTGGTTGCCTTTGACGTGTCACTCAGTCTATAAAAAGTTTGAAATATGTTAGATTATATAAATATAAAGAGTAATTAATTAGTACATAATTACATTTGTAATAGTATCCCGTACCTTCTTCTGGCATTTAGTGGTGTATTTCCTTTTTTCCTCTCAATTCTCTCCTTGGCATCCAAAATCAGGTCCTTCCACTCCCTCTCTGGAATCATGGGGGGACACTCGTAGTTTAGGTTCCTCTCCAAATGGGTCCTGTATTGGTCCCTCACATATTTTAGATATGTGCCATCTTTTTCAAGGAGCGTGGTTTTGTCAAAGGTATCATTTCCAAACCACTCAACCATTTGGTTTATCAATTCATCTTTTAACCTTTTTTCTTGGTCATTCCACCTTTTAAAGAAAAAACAAACCTGTTAGATTTAGAAATGAATTGAAGCTACATTTATTACACTTCAAGAAATGGATCAAAGGAAAACTATTCTAGCAATGATATGAAATAAAAATAGTGGATTAGGGTTAGTTCACATATGATGTACCACCTTTTACGTATGGTGGGCCCAAATATTTGCAATGCAATGTCACTAAGATGTTTATAGAAAATATCACTGCCTGCAAAAAATTCATGGGATCATTAGTCCAAAATGAGTGATCATAAAGTAAATTACAATTAGAGTATATATAATAATAAATTTAAAGTACCTAGAACCTTTTGTATCTTTAAGGGAATCATTTCTTCATCGCTCACCACCAATGTGGCCTACAATGTTCCTGTACTAGCAATACAAGAAGATCTAGGAAATGATGGTATGTTATCAGTAGTAGTCACCTCTGGCACATCCTCATGTGCATCTCCTCCTGCAAAAAATGAATCCACTATGAAATGGCATTAGAATTCAAGAAAGAACGCTTGAAGGGAAATAAACACATGACAAAAGATAGAGCAAAAGAGGGATCTACCAACAGTGGGCGGGCCAATATGACATGCACTAGAGGATGTCTGCATGCTACGTGTTTTTGACATTGTAGTTAGAAATACAGGTGAGGGTAACCTCTGATGAGGCGGTGGCAACATTTGCACAGTAACATTGACAATACCTAAAGAATAATACATTAAATATATCAAACATTAAATATATGCAAAGTGCAAGAATTGTAAATAAGGATGAACCTGTATTTTGAAAATTGACAGTATCAAGTATGATGTGTTTTGGGTACTCAGAGTGATAAGCCAAGCAAGTGATAATACAAGAAAATCGTCATCACCTTAAGATCCTGCAACACCCTGATTGTGGGAACGACTTTGATGAGGGCATATAAATTGTTGTAAAAATAATACGTACATATTTTAGTTAATGACATAAAAGACAATAAACTATAAACCATTATTGAACTTTTGTTATAATTAAAGCTTTCATTACTACTTACTTGCAAGTTTTATGTTGTCTGAAGCAATAATTCCACCCTCTCTCATATCTCATCAGTAATAAGATACACGGCTGCCAAAGTAACAATCTCTTTTCTAATTTTTCTAATAGGCATTTTAAAGAATTTCATAAGGTGTGTGGGATCTTTAGGTTCATCATCGCTTAGCCCTAATGATTCCACATCCCTAGAAAGGTGCTCAGGTATTGCAACTCCCTTTCCCTTTCCCTGAACATCCATCTATGTCAACAATATCATTAACAATTACAAAATTAGTATAAATCACTAAAAAAAGAACATAATATTGTAACAGTTTGCTTCTATCTAATTTGTACAATTACAATGAGGTTTACCTACTCGGTAGAAGTGTCGCAAGCTACATCCCTGTCTGTGATATGTGATGGATCCATGTCGGCCTGTGACAAAGAAAAAATATAAAAAACGTTAGTGAAATTAAACCAATAGACTTAGCAAAAAAACTTCATAATAAAATGGTATATTGGATTCATTAATTGGAGGTTGGTGAATTTAAATGGTATATAGTACATACCACCCCCATGATATTAACTTTGTTTGTATCTATACGATTCAAACTGTAATCGATTAGAAGCTCTTCGCCTGCACTTATTGATTTTATCGCACATACAAATACATGATTTCCCTTGCACACCTCAAATATGCAATTGGGTTGTTTATTAGTTGACCCAAGTCACATACTATTTATAAAACCTCCAATATCTCCTGTTGCTTTTGGCCAACCATCAATGTATACAGCCACTGGTTTACTTTGATCATTATCTTTCTATTGTATATAATTTGCTGACAATGCATACCTACACACTTTTTTTATATTTAACAATCTGCAACCAATTATTGTAATTGTAACAAGGTCCAACAAACTCCATCAATTCAGCAACTCTATTGTAACAGACTTTTATGTCGTCCATGGAAAATAATCCTAAACCATGTAACGACGAAGGTGTTATGCAATATATCCTATCGTTAACACAAAAATCAGTGTTTATTGGAGGAAGTTCCTTGGGCACCGATTATTTCTGTAGATGTCTATACCTCAGTGGCACCTCAATGTCACCTTTGGTCTCATCATCATAAGACCATGACCCCCCTTGAGCAAGGAAAAATTTCATGCGTTTATTGAATTTTCTTCTAATCTTTTGACCTCTTGTTGATCTCTCTATTGTAGACCTACTACATGTATCACTTTCATTTTCTATTCCTGCATTTTCCTCACTCGACAAAGATAGATCTAACAAATACCTATTTGGGGGTACCTGCACTCCATGAAATGAGAGAGTTAATTTGCAATGAGAGATAAATTTTGCAAATGAGAGTAATGTTGATGAAGAAGTCAGCCCTAAAGTTGGTTTTGGGATGAAAATTGGAATAAGTTCAACCGGGGCCTCAAGTGTTGATAACTGTATTAGATTTTCTGCTAATGTCGAGGTTTGAAAAACTAAGGAAGTTTGTTTTCCAAGTAATTTTAAAAAAATAAACCGTTTCTATAGGGTGTATTGACTAGTTATACCTGTCCATCCATGAGACTATGCAGGATCCTCATCAAAGGGGTTCAGGGTCCTGGACAATGTAATTCAATTATCTTATGTTAGCTAAAAATTACATAGTACACAACATGAACAACATGAACTTTGTAGACAAAAAGAGTATTAAATAATAAAAAGATGTTGTCATCAAAATCATTGTAAATTTTTTAATTCCTTACCTTTACTTTATGTAGACTATGTAGGATCCTCAACTAAATGGTTGACGATGTTTGTAGTCAATGACCTGTTCCCACCAAGGGTGACAACATCACACAAGGACTATACCTAAAATCAACACCATCAATTGAGCATCATAAGAATTACTACATTTGTAAGTTGATGAACAATAAATACATGCGTATCATAAGAATAAAAAGCATCACATGATGTGTCATCATATATGTAATTGAGCATCATAATTAGCATCACATATCATGTGTCATCATAACCATGTAATCCATCACATATGTATCATAAATCACCATCCATCACATAGGTAATAAACAATCCACGTTCTATAAATAAACACAAATTTCAAAAAATGTCACATGCATCATCATAAACATGTGATCCATCACATATGTATTTTAAATCAGCATCCATCACATAGCTAATAAACAATCCAATTTCCATAAATAAACATAGTTCAAAAAATATCACATAAATAGTCACTCTCCCTATCTCCATCTCCATATTAAAAGGTGCATCATGAATTAATTATGTAATGGCATTAGAATTCAAAACCTAATGAATTACTTATGTAAACAAAATTCTATCAAGAAGTCAATATTAAATAGATAATATACTAATCGCATACCTCATACATTTCATTCTTCATCATCATGAACATCAAGGTCATCATCACCAACATCATCATCATCATCATCATCATCATAATCATCATCATCATTCATCATCATCATCATCATCATCATCATCATCATCATCATCATCTTCGCCATCACCATCACCATCATCACCATCACCATCACCATCACCATCACCATCACCATCACCATCACCATCACCATCACCATCATCATCATCATCATCATCATCATCTTCTTCTTCTTCTTCTTCTTCTTCTTCTTCTTCTTCTTCTTCTTCTTCTTCATCATTGAGAAACTATTGATCGTGATCATCATCCACTTCATCTTCTACTTCTTCGATATCTTCTTCTTCAGTGTCTTCTTCTTCCATCACATTATACTTTATCGGCCTTCCTCTTGGATCATGTCTAACAACAAGTGACCAACCCAATTTATGTGGAACCTCTGAGTAAAATACTTGTTCACATTGGCTTGGAAGAACATAGGGCTCATCCCCAACTGGTTCAAATGACCTTGTATTGAGCATTATAAAACCATTATCATGTTCAATAACAGTTCTATCAAGATCATTTTTATTCAATCGTAGCATGTACCATTTGACGATGAACAAAACTAAATTGAAGGAATTAAAGTCACACTCAAGTATATCATCCAAAATGCCATAGTATCGATTTTGAGACTGTTGAGGATGTATGTCATTTCTTGATGAAATATTTGTCACCTCAAAGGCTGCAGTGGTGCCAGAATCACAAGTTTTCTTTGTGTCATCCAACTTTTTTATGCAAAATTTATGACCATTGCAGCACATAGCGTTGTGGTGTTTGACTTGTGATATGTCAAACATGTAAAATTTATTGCATTGTGAGTTGATAAACATATGGGTGATTAATAAATTTATATGTACCTGTTTATCTCTTAAACCATATGCTAAATTAATTTCCCTTTGCATAACATTGGAATCTCCATTACAATGTGCTTCTTTAACCAATGAAGCCACACCTTCTCATGTTAACGTGCTTCCAGAATGTTGACAATGTTCAATCCATACTGTCATCCAGTCAAGATTGTTCGCAATATACAAATGTAGTGTATCCCACTCTCGACCAATTGTACAAAAAAAAAATAGACATCTTACAATTGATTTATTTTGAAGATTAAGAATTAATTAACTACAATAACATCTTATAATTACCTCTCACTTTTCTCAATCTATCTTTCCCTGTCAAGTACTCCCCTTTGAATTTGTTAATGGTGTTGGGATCCCAAATGCGATCCATGTGGATCTTTGCTGCAAACTTAGGAAGATATTCATAAATGTACACCATAGTCTGGTATACCATACATCCCTCCACCATATAACCCTCAGGATGTGCTCTTTGTCAAACCAATGCCTTCAAAAATTTCAAGTGCCTCTCAACCATCCATATTGACCTAGTGTGTACAGGTCCACACAATTCAATCTCCTCAACTTGGTGTATGAGGTAGTGTTCTTGTGTATTGAAAAAAGCTGGAGGTAGACACTTTTACATTTCACACATTAAATGAGGAATTTTTCTCTTCCAATATTTTATATCATCTTTATGGATTTTTTTACATGAAAACCGCCTACAAGGTATTCAAGACGCAAAAAAATATATTACATAACAAGTAAAACAAATTGCAAATATAATATCTATACAATGAACTGAACAAATATCACTACTTACCTCATGTATTTTCCAAGATCATATATGAATTTCTTGACATTATTGTCGAAGTTGTCTGGGAGAGATAGAGGTAGAATGTACCGCAATAATTTTTAAATTATCTTTTCATTTTTTTGTAACATAATACAATGAAAAGTACATGTACGCGCAGTACTTAAATACATACTAAAAACACAAGAACGTGAATTACCTTAATGAAGGTATGCCAATCATGCGTTTTCATCCTTGGCCCAAGGAAGCTCACTTATATTAATCTGGTCTCCATGGCTATTTGATTGAATGATATTTATCATTGCATGATTGGAATCCTGAATGTCACTACATATTTTGACATTTTTTTCTTTGTCACGCCTTCCATCCAATATTTTCCATACTGTCTCTGTTATATTCTTTCCAATATGCATACTATCAAACAAATGAACAATTTGTAACTACTTGTAGTAGGGCAACCTACTAAATTATCGGTGATAACTTTTTAATCCCTTAGGAAGGTGGTCATTTATGCCTTCACGACCTCCATGATCATCAATCACATCATCAGTTAAAAAAACAAAATAGAAAAGATGTTTTATGACAAACCAATAGATGGAATGACATTACCTTGATGATTAATTCTATTATATTTCAACTTCCACAGGTGAGGTGTCATTCTTCATGGATTTGATGTATTCTCTTCTTTCCCATTGAAAAGATGTTTTTTAGTATTTCGATACTTATGATTTTTGTGGAGAAAGTGCCTATACTCATCAAACACCTGCTTTCCTAAACTTTTTGAATGACAAGATTTCATCTTTGGACCATAAACAGGACATGCAAATTTTCCCTTTGTTTGAAGACCTACAAGATAATGTATAATTGGATTAAATATGACAATTTTTTGAGTTATAATGTTCATGAATAACTTAAACACTATAACATACCACAAAAATGTGTTAGCCCTGGGGCATCGTGTATTGTCCATAGAAGCATCTCATGGAATTGAAATTGTCTTTGTCCTATTGGTCTAGAGATGTCATACATAGTGACACCATTCCATAACTGCAACTCATCGATAATAGGCTCGATATATACATTCATATCTTTAACTTGGTACTTACCTAATCGAATGAACAAAAACATTACATAATTATTATGACCATTTTACTGCAATATTTATAATTAAATTTAGATGACTATATTTAAAAGATAAAATACCTGGAACAATCATTGCCGACATTATGTGCTCCCTCTTTATTGACATCCATGGAGGAATGTTATTGTTGATAACAAAAATAGGCCACATTGAGTAAACAGATCTCATCTCTCCAAATGGATTGACACTGTCCGCTGCCAATGAAAGCCTACGATTACGAGGTTCTTCTTTAAAGTGTGGCCACTTTTCCTCTATGTCCATAAATGTTGAACCATCCACAAGCATTCGAATAATGTCATGTCGACTTCTATTGCATGCATGGTCATCCATAAATTGTGCCAAGCTAGTGCACTTGAATAATTGTTGCATACGTGGAATAATGGGAATATAGCAAAGAACCTTGCGAGGAACCCTTTTTGTTATTTGATCTGTTTGATATCTACTGATATGACATTCAGGGCATTCAGTTCAAAATTCATGTTGTTTTTAATATATAATATGATCATTGGGACAAGCATCTATTTCTTGATACTCCATTCCAATATCTTTCATAACGGTAGATAATTCTCGATATGAGCGAGGTAGAATATTTGATGGTGGTAACAAAAACTCACCTATCAATCTACAACAAAAAAATATAATTTGTTAATATAAAGAATATTAATGGTACAACATGATTCACAGTTTATTATAACATATATGTCATACCTTAACATACGTGACATTGTTATGTTGGATAAACCATTCATAACCTTCAAGTTCACCAACAACAATACAACGGAGAGAAGAGTTGCCTGCGAGCCTTCATAAAGGGCCTCAGATGCCTTCTCAAGTAGAGGGACATCATGAACAACATCAAGGTCATCTTCATCATCATGATCAGCTACGCGAGTACTAAATGAGTCATGGATCAATGTATTTGTACCATCATCTTCAATTGTGTTTTTTGGCTCATGATCGTCATCTTCCATGGGATCATTATCTTCAGCTTCAATATTCACACCTCCATGTTCGTCCACTTCAAAAACTATATTCTCAGGGTTGTGTTGATCCATACCATGCGCTTTGGGGTGCTCGACCTATATAAAATTGTTAAACATAAATAAACCGTGATCATGATCTCATCATCACGTGATTTATTATGTATATAAATTGTTAAAACGATATAATGAAAAACTTACCAATGGATGATAATCATGTCCACCTTCAATGTGACCATGCAACCTACAATGTTTCTTCATTGTTCTGATTAGAATTCTTCTAGTCTTTAATCCCTTACAAATTTTGCATGGACAATAACATTTTCCATCACCTTTTCTTTTCAAGTTAGACCACAATCTAGCAATTGTCTCCTTATTTTGTTGTTCATTGATATTGTTTGACATGCTCTTTCTTCACAGGCAAGAAAATTGGGCTATAGAACTAGTTATATAGAAGTTGAAATGTTAGTTATGAAATCACATTTCAATATAATATATCGAATCAAATTACTTGAAAATAGAAATTATCATCATTGAATCAAAACCATCTAACTCTTCTTTTTCATCTCAAAACATATCTAATGGCTTTGTGGTATGCAATCCTTGTATAAGATATTAAGTTGACTGATGTCTAATTGGGGTAATCCATGAGTGTCTAATGTGAATTCAATATCCTAAACATTGGAGAGACCTTATCTGACTTGCCTAATCAATGTGGTTGATGTCCTAATATGAAATACTGAGTTCTACCCTTGCCTCTGCATCAAACTTCTCACATCATGTTTCTTCAACAAAACACACTAATATGAATTGAGCCACCACTATGAGGATAGGGTCAAGTATCAATATGGAAACTAATCATAATACATGAAGATGAGGTTCACACATAAGTGTTGGCTCTCAATAATGCCACACTTCCAAAATTGTCAGTCTCAAGACTTGTCCTATTGGGTGAGCACTCATTGATGGCCACAAGGCCAAATCAATGTATGTAGGCTTCAATCTCCTAACTCTAGGCTAGGAGGACCCTATAGAAGGTTTATGAACACTCACTTGGTCTAGGGGTTTCATTAGAGATATTGAATAGGAGGACCTAGAAGAACCATCACTAGAGATATTGAATAAGAGATAGACTTCTACTACTGCATTAAAAGCATTGGCATGTTCTTCACTTATTGAAAACTCTCTATGACGCCACCACAACCAACAAAGGTGTAAAAAGTTGTTTGCAATGCATGGATTTTTAGGATTGTCCTTTGAGAAAACAGAATTAAAGTATGGAAGAAGGATCTGCTAGCTCCTAAGGGAATCTTGATGAAAAATAATTGTAAAATATTTGGGTGAGCTTATATGCAAAAACTCATGCTTCCTAATGGGTTTATGTATAGAAATAAGCACGAATTAAGTGGTAAAGGGGCTTCTAGAAACAAGAGGGACAGAGAGGCAGTGGAAGTGAAAACTTCTGGTGTTGTGTCTACTCCATCTTAGAATGGGAATGGCGAAGGTGTTGTAAGAGGAGCTGAGAAGGGTGTTGGAAGAAGTGGGGGTGTTTACATTCCCCCATTTAAGCTGGCTCAAATGATGAAAGATGTGGAAGATAAGAGCAGTGTGGAATACCAGCGCATGACATGGAATGCCCTTTAGAAGAGTATCAATGGGTTAGTAAACAAGGTAAATGCATATAACATCAAGAACATCATTCCAGAGTTGTTTGCAGAGAATCTCATCCATCGGAGGGGTCTATTTTGTAGGTCTTGTATGAAATCCCAAATGGCATCCCCTAGATTTACAGATGTTTTTGCTGCGTTGGTTGCTGTGGTAAATACAAAATTTCCTAAAGTTGGCAATTTGCTTTTGCGAAGAATTATTTTGCAGCTTAAGAGGGCATACAAACGCAATGACAAGCACATGTTGATAGGAGGAACCAAATTCATATCTCATTTAGTGAATCAACAAGTTGCAAATGAGATCATTGCCTTCGAACTTCTCACCCTTTTACTAGAGAACCCCACAGATGATAGTGTAGAGGTTGTTGTTGGGTTCATGAAAGAATGTGGTTCTTTGTTGCAAGACCTTTCACCCAAAGGTCTCTATGGGATTTTTGAAAGATTTAGAGGTATTCTCCATGAGGGGGAGATTGACAAATGAGTGCAATTTTTAATTGAAGGCCTTTTTGCAATTGGCAAAGCTAAGTTCGAGGGTCATCTAGTTGTGCATCTAGAATTGGACATTGTAGAGAAAGAAGATCAGTTAACACATGAAGTTTTCCTAGAAGATGAACTTGATCAAGAAGCTGGTTTGGATGTTTTCAAGCCAGATCCTGATTTCTTAGAGTATGAGGCAACCTATGAAAAAATGAAGAAAGATATCCTTGGAGATGCTTCTTCAGATGAAGTAGAAGGGGAGAATGATTTAGGTTGATGATGATGATGATGATGATGATGATGATGATGATGATGATGATGATGATGATGATGATGATGATGATGATGATGATGATGATGATGATGATGATGATGATGACGACGATGATGATGATGATGATGATGATGATGATGATGATGATGATGATGATGATGATGATGATGATGATGATGATGATGATGATGATGATGATGATGATGATGATGATGATGATGATGATGATGATGATGATGATGATGATGATGATGATGATGATGATGATGATGATGATGATGATGATGATGATGATGATGATGATGATGATGATGATGATGATGATGATGATGATGATGATGATGATGAGACAAACTTGGTCAATTTTAGACGTACAATTTATTTGACAATTATGTCAAGTGTTGATTTTGAGCAAGCTGGTCATAAGCTTCTAAAGATCAAGCTTGAACCTGGTCAAGAGATAGAATTATGCATCATGTTGTTAGAATGCTGCAGTCAAGAGAGAACATACCTTCATTATTATGGTCTTCTTGGGCAAAGATTCTATATGCAATAAAATTTATCAGGAATTTTTTGATAAGTGTTTTGTACAACAGTATTCTATGATACATAGACTGGAAACAAATAAACTACGTAATGTTGCAAAGTTTTTTGCCCACTTACTTGGCACAGATGCTCTTCCATGGCATTGTCTTGCTTATATACATCTGACAGAGGAAGATACTACTTCCTCTTCCCGTATTTTTATAAAGATTCTCTTCTAGGAGCTAGCAGAGTAGCTTGGTATATTGTTGCTTAATGAAAGGTTGAACAATCCAACAATGTAAGAGTCTTTTGATTCAATTTTTCAAAAGGACAATCCCAAAAATTCATGGTTTGCTATCAATTTCTTTACTTCTATTGGTCTTGGTGGTATCACTGACAGTTTACGTGAGTATTTGAAGAATATGCCAAGGCTTATAATGCAACAGCAAAAGTCTATTCCTAAGTCAGATGAATCTACCTCTAATGACAATTCTTCTAGTTCATCAGGTTCGTCAGATTCTGATACATTAGACTCAGATTCTGAGAGTGAAATTGACAGTGAGAGCAGTAAGGAGTCACCAAGAAAGAAAAATAATTCAAAACATGACAATGAGTATGAAAAAACAAGAAGAAAGAAAAGTGCGAGGGCATCTAACTCGGAGGATGAAAGTGACAGTGAAAAAATCAAAAGGAAAAAGAAAAGGAATTAAAAATCTTTCTAGTCAGTTATTCAAGGCTCCAGTAGACACTGTTTTCCTGGACTGTGACAAACAAAAGAATCACTCCCAAGTGCTTTGGTTTTATAACAGATGATTATAAGATGCTTCAATGTTGTCTTATGTATTTTAATAGCCACGGGTTTTAGAGTTCTGTACTTGACAGGTAATGGAAAAACAGTGTTAGGAGGATAAAATATTGATGGCCAAGTGTAGATTGTGATAATACTAGATCAATGAATCCTGTTATTTATTGAGTATTTCTTGTTTTCCATGTTGTGTGATGCACCATAAGAAAACTATAAATCTAAATTCAATAAGATGCTTTGTGCTTAGATGTTACTTTGAAAATGTCTTCTGTATCTCCCCATGGATTTGGGTATATGCTACTGCCTGGATTTTGTCTCTTTAATGTCTCCTTGATGTCAAATGCTATCCATGAGCATACATATGACATACCCAATGTATGAAGACCTTGAGTAATCAGACAAACCTTATATTTCCCATCAATCAAACTATAATGCCTATTCCTTCTATAGATGGCCAGGTTTGCATTGAGACCAGTATAATCAGTACCATTTCAGCATTGACATTGTACCCAATATTGATTTGATACCCATGCCATGAATGAGTAAAGAAAACAATTGATCCTTGACAAAAATTCCTTAAAACTGATAGCTTTATTACCTTTCCAGTTACAATTGTTGAAAGCTAGATATACTCACTTCTGGATTATGATAAATAGCAAAATTATAATATTAATCTTGTAATGATATAAAATATTTTGGGATATAATCTTCTGTTTATAGGAAAGATACTGCACCTGCCTCCATACAAAAGAAACAATCAGACATAAACCCATCAGGAAGCATGAGTTTTTGCATATAAGCTCGCCCAAATATTTTACAGTTATTTTTCATCAAGATTCCCTCAGGAGCTGGCAGATCCTGCTTCCATACTTTAATTCTATTTTCTCAAAGGACAATCCTAAAAATCCATGCATTGCAAACAACTTTTTACACCTTTGTTGGTTGTGGTGGCATCACAGAGAGTTTACATCAATAAATGAAGAACATGCCAATGCTTTTAATGCAACAGTACAAGTCTATCTCTTATTCAATATCTTTATTGAAACCCCCATGATCTTTTGTTGGAGTATAATTTGTTATATTCTAGAAAGGGTCTTGTCCTTTGTTGATGGGATATTCATCTACCTCAAGAAATAACTATTCTTTTCTCCAATAAGAAGTGGAACTAAATGAAGATCTAGCACCATGAAATGAATCCTCAAAAGGATTACTATAGTTAGTTTTGGTAGATAATGATCTGGGTAAAATACTAATGTGGCTTTAGGAAACATTATGTACTAGCTTAGCATACTCTAACAACTTTGGTGCGACATGCTACATCCAATTAACTCTCCATCGGTATCTCTATTGTGTTTATGATCTCTAGATTTATGATCTCTATAATATAACTAATATGTGATATCTAGATTTATGATCTCTATAATATAACAATCCCATAATTATGTTTCCACGCATCTATACCACAACACAAACATCACGCTAGTGTTCAACCATAGCAATTGATATCCTAATTATAGAATGTGAAATATGCACATAACTATGAATAAAGATTAAGAAAAACAAAGAAAGATGCTTATTGCAAACATAAATGACTAATGGACAAGAATTGAATTTATTGTAGATAGTTTTGAATATCAAATTCACTTATTTGTATGCATTTAGTAACTCATGTACTTTTGGCCAACCATTTATCTCTTTCATAAATTAAACATTTATTAATAACATTAAATGGCTGAGTAATTATGTTTTAGTTGAAATTGAAAATAAAATATTTTATTTCAAGACAACACACAGTATTCCCTATCATATTTTAGACTCTCAGTTTTGTTAGTAGTGGTTTGATGTCTTTGGAGCTGATCATTGCATTTCTTTAGTTACTTTTTCCAACATACTCCCAGCCTGTGCCAAAATGGGAGCTTTGGAACAGGGTATGGACATCCATCAAAGCATAAAAGATAGAGGAATTTTGTTAGATGTAGTTGCAACTGCTCTGTTAGACATGTATGCAAAATGTGGAAGCATAGACAAGGCACAGGAACTATGTGATGGATTGCCTCAAAGAAATGTGGTTTCCTAGACTAAAATGATTGTCGGATATGCACAAAATGGATTTATTGAGAAGGCTTTAGAAACTTTCAATCAAATGCAATCGGCAAGTGTAAAGCAAAATTCCATGACCATTGCTACTATCCTCCCTGCCTGTGCCAAAATGGGAGATTTGGAATAGGGTATGGACATTCATTGAAGCATAAAGGATAGAGGAATTTTGTCAGATGTTGTAGTTGCAACTGCCCTGGTAGGCATGTATGCAAAATGTGGAAGCATAGACAAGGCACGTGAACTGTTTGATAGAATGCCTGAAAGAAATGTTGTCTCGTGGACTGCAATGATTGTTGGATATGCACAAAATGGATTTGTCGAAAAGGCTTTAGACACTTTCAAGCAAATGAAATTGGCAGGCATAAAGCCAAATTCCACAACCTTTGCCAGCATCCTCCTTGCCTATGCATAAATGGGAGCTTTGGAACACGGTATGGACATCCATCAAAGCATAACGGATTGAGGAATTTTGTTAGGTGTTGTACTTGCAAATACCCTGCTTGACATGTATGCAAAATGTGGAAACATGGACAAGGCTCATGAATTGTTTGATACGATGCCGCAAAGAGATGTGATCTCATGTGAACAATCAATACGCGCGTATACAGGAGGAAGGGATTGCTGCGACAAAATTGAACGCTCACTCCTCAATCACAGTTCTATGGTTTTACGATGGGTGGATTCCTACAGGGTATTACGCATTTAGGGAACCACACCTTTGACTAGAAGCCATCCATCCTGAGATTGGATAATCAATATGAATACGAGATTGACCAATTTGCATTAAAAACTAGGGCAATTTGCATAAAAAAGGAATCTCTTGAATGGTATATTTTTTGCAACATGAAATTAAGGTGAAGAATATACCTCCTGCACAGGATTGCAAGCAATGCCACAAATGTCTTCGATGCAGGTTTGATGTTGTTGGGGGTTGAATTCGCCATGGACCCCTACGCGGGATTGCAATGGATAAATGAATTGCCCTCTTCTTTTTTTTTAAGTAATGGCCATTGTCGTCAGAATTACAACGAACTCAAGCACTTTTTTGAAAAAAAGAAAATTTTCATTGCTAATGCCTTCTTCGTCAAAACCAAATGGCAAATTGTTGTCGAAATTACGACGAATTCAGACATTTTTTCAAAAAAAAATCAAATTTGGCCACAATATACCTTCTCCATCGGAAACCTCAGTCGGAAATCTAGTCCAAATGTATTAGTGCGAGACATGAAGTTAAAGTCATGTATATTGCTATCATTGAATTATTATTGTTAAGAACGATAGTATCAAGCATGATAAATGATTCGGTGAATAACTAATGATGATTGCTAATATATGTTGAAGTCTTATGGTTACGTAGGGTCATGACCTTATGTGGCATAAAGCCACATAGGGGTCATGCCCCTACATATACATAACCCTTTACCAATATATATGCTCAATGATATTGATGCTTGCTGATAATATAATCAATAATCATGGAAATTACATTATACAGCAAGCAGTCAATAATTAATATATTCATCAGTTATTAAATTTGACTGAATCAAATATATACATCAATGATCAATATATACATATCAGCGATCACCTTGAAAGTTTGTTCTTACTATATAGCATTATTCTTATTGTATTCTTAGATCAAATATGAGATTATCCTTATGAGAGAATATCTAAAGACTATGATAAAATTTCAAAATAAATATCAGATATACAAAGAGATTAAAAGACTATTTTTTTTTCTCTATCATTGATCTATATTCCTTAACACATTGCACCCCCACTAGCTCCATTCTTGCTACAGGAACCATCAAAAAACCTCTTCCACATCCCATCTTGTTGTTCAACCAGGTTCTCTTCCTGCTTCTCAACATTAGGCATATCTCCTTCAGGCTCATGTAGCACATAATTGCCCAAACCAACATCCTGAATGTATTCATTAGGATTATCAACTACATTCTCTACTGCCCAAGCATTTAAGAGAACCTTTGTCACACTCTCAGCTTGAAGCTCTTGAGCTACAACATGTTCACTATCCTCAAAAACAACACAATTTGCATTAATAACACTTGGAACATAGGGCTCAATGTGATCTTTAGCAAGGGATTCAGATTTTATGGTCACTTTGGTACCATACCTAGTCTTGAATAACATATGTGACCAATCAAATGAAAAATATCCCCCTATCTTGGCAATGAAGTCTCTAGATAAGTACATGGCAAATTGTGGGGTCAAATCTATCACAAATATATCTTGAGGGATTGAAAAATTTGGACAGGCATGCAGAGTTAATCTCAAGTCCTTAATCACCCCTAAAGTATTAATTGCAGTCCCATCTAACTGACACACTCCCTTTTCTAGTGGTTGGTATTCTAGACCTAAAAGGTCTACAATCTTCTTTGGCATGACTGAACTACTAGCACTACTATCTACCATGCAGTTATGTACCAATTTATCTCCAACTATCAAAGAAACATAGAATGGAGGAGCTTTAACATCTTTATCTTGCTGCTTGGAGCTATCCTAAGTGGCATTAGTCAAAACTACCTTAGTTTGACTCACAAGAATTTCATTTGGGGTACTCAAATCAACAGGTTTGGATAAGGCACACTGCAATAAGTACCTTTGGCCTGGGATAGCTAAAGAATCCCACATTGATATTGAAAAATTCATTTTTTTCATACTATCAATAATGTTGAAAGGTGTAGGAACATTCACCTTTTGCTATGTTTTTATAGTAGCATTGTCAACCTACAGTTGACTTGCAACATTGATATTCATTGGTGGCTCCTTACTAGCACCTTGATTGCACTGTATAATTTGTGGTGCTTATTGTCTTCATAGACCAACATCTTTGCCTTTCCAATTAAGGAAAGTAGTCTCACTTGCAGGTTGATCTTGTTGTTGTGGGGGTACATTATCAGGGAATGTTTGTACACTTGATACATTTTGAACCATTAAAGCCTTATTAATTACACCATTTAAACAAGTAGCTTGATTAAGTGGTCGATTTTAAGGGAAACACCATTCTTAATCAGCAACAAGGTTATTCTAGACAGGCACTATATCTTTTGTTGTACTAATTAGGGCAGGATTATATGCATGAAAAGACCTTGCATTTACATTTTGTCTAGGACCTTGATAATTACCTTGATAGTATTGTTGATATGGCTATCTATTCCCTTGATATTCTTGTTGTTGTCATTGATACTTCTTATTAGAAGCAAGGTTTTGTTGTTGGTACGGTCCGAAATGATTTTGTTGGTTCTCCAAAATCACCAACTTGTTACCAAAAGTCTGAAGTAGACTTTTAATCTCTTGAATCTCTTGACACTAATACATTTGGGGTCAAATTCCGATGGAGGTTTCCGACGGACAAGGAGCATTGTGTGAAAATTTGAATTTTTTTTTAAATATGCCCGTGTTCGACGGAATTCCGACGACATCGGGCATTTTATTAAAAAAAAAAAACAACACATTTTCATTTTGATTGAAGCAATTCAAAGCAAGCGGTGACCGTCTTGCCTCCCTGCCCCCCCTGCCAGAGCGATCTCTGGACAAGAAAGGTAAGGGAAACTAATTTTTTTCCACAATCATATTGAGACTAGTTTTTTTTGCGAATTAATCACATGCCGTGTGTATGCTACCCCATTTTGTGATTTTTGTTATTGGAGCATTTGCAACTAATTTTTGACAAAAAACCCCCTTCGATTATGCTTTGATGGATGTCCATACCTTGTTCCAAAGCTCCTATTTTGGCACACATAGGGAGGATGCTGGCAAACATTGCAGAGAAACTTAATTAACAAAATACAACAGTTATGGATCATGAAACCATTGACCCAATAGACACTACACATGCAAAGCTCGAAATGAGTTAATAAAATGTTTTTGAACCAAATGCTTAACAATATTTAGACACAATAGTAATGAGGATTTTTATAAAAACAACCCTTAATCATACAATAAATATACATACCAATTTGTATATTTATGAAACACGGGCTACCAGTTACATAGTTGAAAATATAACAATCAATGGGAAACAGGGTAACAAACTTTTACTTTTCAAACCTTGAAACAAAATGAGAATAATGAAAAGATACACATAAATATCCATTGTAACTGAAAACAATGCCTTTCATTCACTATTCAACAAGTCATCGACTTCCTTACCAAACTATCATGGAATGTCCAAATTTCTTCCTCATCCAAGAAGCAAGAACCCTAACTATCGTGTGTCATAGCCAGAGCTCGAGATATTGTAAATGAATTTCAATGGGATGATAAAAAAAAGTTAAGAATAATATATTCCCATTTTCTAGTGACATAAAGTGACCCATTCTTTTAATGCCTTTAGAAAGTGTTTCAAGCCCAAAGTCTTTTAGACACTATATTCAATGCCATTAGAAAACTACTAGGCAACAATTCTCTTAACCAATGATCAAAACCATATAACATATGCTCACATATTCAAATAGTATCACCAAATTTGATATTCTATGCAATATAAACATAGACTGGAGTAAACATATGAATGATGAGTCTTACTAATAAGACCCTTTTCCAAGTACATATTAAATTTTATCTTTGTCAGCCTATATCATATGGTAATGTATCCTTTTTCAAACCATGTAATTGTATTTGCATATGATCACTATATTTTTCTATAGCAACCAAAGTCAATGAAGATACATGCTAAGAGATGATTGTTCATTGATGTCACTATAATGTGAATCCTATTCATATTTCCACATGATCACTAAAACCCACCAAAAAAAATCAAATGCACTATCATATTGAGACCAAACATGCTATGGTCATGTATCAAGTCATCATCATGTATAGACCAAACACGCTCTAGTCATGTATCAAGTCAAATACCACATGGATACTTGAAAAGCATCCAATGCCAACTACAAACTACCTTTCTGACACCAATGACAAAATCTTATGACAAGGGTCAACACCTTTGTTATTATGAAGTGCTAATATAACTAAAATAACATCCCATGATATTTTCCCCTCATTATAGAATTGGGAGCATCAATGTTAGATGGTTCAAAATTAATAAAAAAGAGAGATACAAGAACAAGAATCCAATTTTTTGAAGAGGAAACTTCAGTAATTTGAACTCTTTTCTAATTCCATAGAATAGCTAAACGTCTAGAAGCTCCAATGATTTCATTTAGTGAATTGGTGTTCCTTTTCTAGCTCTAAATTTTTTGTTTCTTATAGGAGAATAATGTCAGGCCCACCAGACTCAGTTTGAGATATAATAAGTTGACTCCTGTTAGGGGCATTTAAGTCCCTAATGTTCCAGGATATTATTTTCATGGATACTTATGAGAGCAGAAAATTCTCTAAGACTGCATTTTGTCATTGAATGTAGTTTGAAGACCATGATGAATACTAAGAGGGGGGGTGAATTAGTATGCCAAAAATCTCTGCACTAAAACACTTACATAGTCTAAAGATAAACCGATAAAGCATTCTAACAGTCAAACTAGTTACCACACATGCAAACCAAAATGCGAATAAAGCATTCACCCACAAAAGCAATACAACCATAACACAAGATATTTGACGTGGAAACCCAACTGGGAAAAACCACGGTGAGATGGAGCTCACAAGTCACTATCTGCAGAATAGAAACCAAACTGGTTAAGGTCTTACAATGTTCTTCACCAGAACAGATCCTATTAGGAATCTCAATCTCTATTAGGAGATAAGTCCAATTAAAGACTACCTTGTTAGAGGATTTTAGATTCACATGTGTGAACCACCTTGTTAGAGGATTTTACAAAGGCTTTGAGGCCTGCCCAGTTAAGGGCTACAAACTTGTCAAAGATGTGAGTAATCAACAAGTGTTTGATCTATCTAATAGCACAAACTGCTTGGTTAGATCCAGTATTGCTCACAGCTAATGCATTACAACATTACTTCAGTCTTCTCTCTCTCTCACACAGTTACAAATTGATCTTCTCAGATAAGATCGTTCTCAACTTCCACCTTAAACCCTAGCTCAACATTAACCCTTTCATCAACAACTTAAAACCCTAGACATGATGTCCTTTTAAAGGAATCTAATTTCATGTCAGTCCAATAGGATTACATTACAATTTCCTAGGTTCAATGAATCTAGACATACTCAATAACATGACACAAGAAGCACCATCAATGTGTCGACACCGTCAAACAATCAGTGGATTGGTAACTCATCACAAAATGCCAGTTGGTAACTCATCACAGAGTGTTACCAATTCATACAAAATACCGATTGTCGGTTTGACAAAAATGAAGACTAGTAAGAATGTGTTTTGCCTCTTTGCTCCCTCATACCGCTTGTGATCTACGAACCACTTGGGGTCGACATGCCACTTCAGACCGGGAAACACATTCTGCAAAATCGCCACTAGTCTAAAGACTAGTATATAGCATACCGGTTGGAACAAATACCGGTTGAGCACAAGCTCATACATATAAAGGGGATCTCAATACAAGTGTGTGTCCATCAATAACAATAACAACATAAACAACAAAAATGCCAACAGACCATTTTTTATATCTTCAAGGGTTTTCTTTCTCTTAGGTGGTGCTCCAACTTTCCATTTAGTCCTCGTAATTGGGCTCTTTGTTATAGCAAGAGGTGTTTGTCAAATGGTGGATGAAGAGTGTTGGAAAAGGGACGTCTCTAGCTCTGCCAAAACCTAATCTCCAATTTCCTTAGCCATTATTGAACAAACCTGGTAGAGGACTTCCCCTATCATAATGTTTAGCTTACCTTCCAACAATGGTTTCTTCAAATGATATACGTCCACCAAAGGGGAGAATGAGCTCCAACGTTTCAAATTGACAGTAGCAATAGGAAAGGAAAGGGAGCAAGAATGAATAGTCAACCCAAAAAAGAGATTTTTAGGAAATGGATACCATTGATGACATAGATATATTGGCAATGAAGCTCTCCACACCCTTAGGACAGTTTTACAAAGATGAGGGTGGAAAACAACCAACCAAGGAAAAAAGAAATCCATCACACTAAAATCAAAGACTATACCCCATCTTGAAACATGTGACTATTTAGTAATCCTAGAAAAATTGTGAAGGGGGTAAGTCTTGATAATAGCATTTGGTACAGGTGGTGAAAGAGCCCTAGAATATTTGAATGAGCACAATTGGGGATTCGAAACTGGATCAAGACAAACTATTATTTCTTCAATAGAAAATTCACATGCATTTGAGAAATGCCTAGAAATTTTGTGTCTGGATGATACCTCCTCTCGTTTGTTTATCACAATATGTTGAGACCACAAACCATGTATACATTGGATCTTCAAAGTTGAAGGGACAAATTTGGTAACATCAAATAATATGGATAACTTAACTTAACTGAGAATGTTGCATTATCAACAATAAAAATTCCGATCTGGTTTATAGATGCAATTTTGTGGTTGAAATTTGGGTCTCAGGGCCGACATTGAGATAAACATGACTGTATTTCATGAGGATTTGAACTCAAAGCATTGGCACTATCACTTATGGTTCTATTATCTTTTTAAGGCACTTTCATAGTGCACTTCACCTGTCCTAATAATGGGCTATCATGAGATTCTTAAGAATGGAAATACTCCAAACATTCATGCCCTCTATGTTGTCATTGTGGTTTTCAATCATTGTGACTACATGCCTTTCAAGGACCAAGTAGTGTTCTTTTTTCGTTGTTCTACTATGCTTCTCAAGCTGCACCAACATAGTTTTATTTAATGGCTTTGTTTTGATAGTGATTTCTCCATGGCTTCCACTGTCTTTTTCTTGGCACATTCAATGCATTGTCATCTATCACTACTATTTATTGCCCTTTTACCTTTATTGAGGTTGTTCTCATACATGTCATTCACTTTGTCTATGAGTATATCTCAACCAATTCACTGTTGTAAGTAGAAATAAAATATTAGTCTCATCTCTTTTACTATTTTAGACCTTCATAGTAATCTTTGCAATATATCATTTCCTTCCAATTATATGGAATAATGATTTTCTTTTTATGGAATGTGATGAAGGCTTGAGTGTGTCTTCTTGAACAAAAAGAGGACTTAGAGAAAGTAGATTCACATAAGGATAGGTGGATTTTCCTAAAGATGAAGGGATAAGACTTAACAAAAAGAGGACTTAGGATGATGACAAGGAGGATTCATTTAAGGATATGGCATATTCACCTAAGGGATAGTGTATTCTCCCAAGAATATGGAAAAATTATTGATTGGTGGAATGACATACTAGATCAAGGAATGATACAAAGGTAGATTCACCTAAATATAGGGTAAATTCAGCTAAAAGGGTACCCATGAGATTGTGGTGCTGAGTACCTATCTATGGATGGTGTATTTGGATACAAGTATGATGAAACCATGCTTCTGTATGATGAAACAAAGTCCAGATCTCTATTATAGGTCCAACATAATCTCTATTATTTGAGACACCATTTTATTAGCATATCCAATTAGGGTAATTTATGGGTTTAATTATGGATCATGTTGTCTATTTCCATGCACTATTGAACTTATTTGGATGTATTGTGATTATTTTAATTTTGAAGTTATAAATAAATTATGTTTGTACCTTAGAAAGGGTAACTCCAATTGATTTTTGGGCAGTTTATTTGAAAACTTATGGTGATTATTACCCTATGTTATGTAATGGAGTTATTTTTACACTAAGTAATTAACTAGAAAAATGAATTTGTATTGTTGTACAAGTATGATACAATACAAGTATGATGAAACCATGCTTGTGTGTTTACATGTTTGTGCATCCTATTGAGAACCAACCTCATTGTTGAGGAACTCAATAAATGTGGTGTTAAGTAGAAGAATGGAAAACTCAAGAAGCTATGGTGACATATTGTGGCATTAGTAGGGATTATCTCTATTGACCACACCTTTCAAAGATAGTATCCTCTAGTTCTCCTCATAGAATAGACCATTGGATGGCTCATAGTGGTATCCTATCCTACATTTATCTTGATGGCATTGTTGATAGTTGGTATGTGGTTCTTGGTACGGGTTTCCTCTTACCCTATTATCTTATTTATATCTTTGTTCCAACATGTGGAGATTGATTTTTGTCATGCTATGATGATTTTCATGTTTGCATGTGTTTTGACATTATGCAAATAGATATGATGTTACACCATACTTATGTTTTGATATAGTGTAGGTGATGGTTACATGTTGTTGATGGTAGTGATTTGGTTTCAAAGACACAATTCCACACACACACACAAATATTTGAAGATGCATTTTATATTATTCCTTCTTAGTGGTGATTAGTGTTGGAAGATTTGCACACATGTAGAGAGGAACTCATGTTAGATACAATAGGTTGTGTTTGATAGCATATGAATGTGCCTCATGATGTATACATATAGCTTTGGTGTGTGACATGCATGCACATTTTTCCATAAGACACATTGCTATGTGGCATGTGCCCTATTCATGTCTACTTTGTGAGGCACGTTGCTATGTGCAATGTGGCCCTAGGTGTGTCTTCTCTATGAGGTGTATTGCCAAGATATGTTAGGATTTGTAGTGTGCAGGCCACAAATGCATGCATGAGGGACTATTATTATAGTCATGTTTTTTGGGCATGTATCCTAGGCATGTCTTGTCCATTAGGTACATGGCCATGCCATGTGGGAGATTTTGTGTTCATGCCACAAATGCAAACATGAGGGACTATTATTGGAGTCATGATGAATCTTCACTCTATTTAGCCAGAATTTCTAGTCATATAGTTATGTAATGTGCACTTTTAAGGATTGTGAAGTTTCCTTCAATTATTGATGATCTCTCATCTTTGTTGCATGGGCCAACAATTTTATTTTATCTTGTTTGAATTAGTTTAGCCACTATTGTGAGTTTTTTGTATTATGTAGTTATTGTGGCTATGTTTGATTTTCTATTGGAATTGAACACATTTATTTGACTTATTATTGGTACTATTTTTTCTTTCTTTCAATATTTATGATCTTTGGTAGTTTAGTGAAACTCTTGCTATTTTTAAATGTTGCCTTCTTTGTTGTGATGTGATTCCTCACCAAGATCGATGTAGATAACCTTGGATGAGTGTATATAAGGAATCAAACATTGGGAAAATTTGAGGATAGGGGTAAGTGTTTGTTGTATGGGTAGCTACGATCCACTTGTACATTCTTAGTGATTATTGATGGCTATGTCTTGGAGGCTAATCCTATTAAACAAACAAGGGGGAAGTCATACATAATCGTATGGATCCTCCCTAGTTGTGTGTGGATTCAAGACCATCATTTCATATGGTTCTTGGTTACTTTGTGAGACCATGGCATCCTCTTAGACCAATATGCGAGCCTTGTATTGTTATCCCTGCAATGTGGATGAATAAGTGTATGTTAAAATAAATGCTTTGCTTAGAATACTCAAAAATGTCTCTCAGAAATTCTGCAATAGGCAAACTTTTAGTAAGAATTTGCAGACACAATGCTCAGAAATTCACACAATCAGCTACATTAAATACGTTCTCTATTAAGTTCAATGTTTTAAGATGAAAATGAAGAGTTAAATGCTTTTGGTTTGATTTGCAATTTTTGTGAAGCTTTTGCACTGAAGTTTCCATAGCCTAATTTTTTTGCTTGTGAAGAAAGACCATGTCAAATAATATCAGCAAAGAACAAAATAAGGAGACAATTGCTAGATTATGGTCTAACTTGAAAAGAAAAGGTGATGGGAAATGTTATTGTCCCTGCAAAATTTGTAAAGGCTTAAAGACTAGAAGACTTCTAATCAAAACAGCTAAGAAATATTGTAGGCAGCATGGTCACATTGAAGGGGGACATGATTATCATCCACTGGTAAGTTGTTCACTATATCATTTTAACAATTTATATACATAAGAAATCACTTTATAATGAGATCATGATCACGGTTTATTTATGTATATCAATTTTATATAGGTGGAGCACCCCGGAGCACATGGTATGGATCAACAAAACCCTGAGAATATGGTTTTCAAAGTGGAGGAACATGGAGGTGTGAATATCGAAGCTGAAGATAATGATCCCATGGAAGATGACGATCATGCACTAGAAAACACATTGAAGATGATGGTACAAATACATTGATCCATGACACATTTAGTACTGGCACAGCTGATCATGATGATTAGGATGACCTTGATGTTCATGATTTACCTCTTCTTGAGAAGGCATATGAGCCCCTTTACAAAGTCTCCCAAACAACTCTTCTCTTTGTTGTATTGTTGTTGGTGAACTTGAAGGTTATGAATGGTTTATCCAACATAACAATCTCATGTATGTTAAGGTGTGTCATACATGTCATTATAGTTAATAAATGGTGAATCATGTACCATTAATATTCTTTATATTAACACCTCAAACTTTTTTTTTTGTTGTAGATTGATAGGTGAGTTTTTCTTACCACCATCAAATATTCTACCTCGCTCATACCGAGAATTATCTGCCATTATGAAAGATATTGGAATGGAGTATCAAACAATAGATGCTTGTCCCAATGATCATATTATATATCATAAACAACATGAATTTGGAACAGAATGCCCTAAATGTCATATTAGTAGATATCGAACAGATCAAATAACAAAAAAGGTGCCTCCGAAGGTTCTTCGTTATATTCCCATTATTCCACGTATGCAACAATTATTCAGGTGCACTAGCTTGGCACAATTTATGGATTACCATGCATGCAATAGAAGTTGAGATGACATTATTCGAATGCCTGGGGATGGTTCAGCATTTATGGACATAGAGGAAAAGTGGCCACACTTTAAAGAAGAACCTCGTAATCTTAGGCTTTCATTGGCAGCAGACGGTGTCAATCCATTTGGAGAGTTGAGATCTGTTTACTCGGTGTGGCCTATTTTTGTTATCAACAATAATATTCCTTCATGGATGTCAATAAAGAGGGAGCACATAATGTTGGCAATATTGTTCCAGGTATTTTATCATTTAATAGTCATCTACATTTAATTATAAATATTGCAGTAAAATGGTCATAATAATTATGTAATGTTTTTGTTCATTCCACTAGGCAAGTACCAAGTTAAAGATATGAATGTATATATTGAGCCTCTTATCGACGAGTTGTTGGAGTTATGGAATGGTGTGACCATGTATGACATCTCTAGACCAATAGGACAAAGACGATTTCAATTCCATGCAATGCTTGTATGGACAATACATGATGCCCCAGGGCTAACACATTTTTGTGGTACGTTATACTGTTCAAGTTGCACATGATAATTATAATTATAAAAATTAATAGATTTAATAGAATTATACATTATCTTGTAGGTCTTCAAACAAAGGGAAAATTTGCATGTCCAATTTGTGGTCCAAAGATGAAATCCCATCATTCAAAAAGTTTAGGAAAGCAGGTGTTTGATGAGTATAGGCACTTCCTTCACAAAAATCATAAGTACCGGAATACTGAAAAACATCTTTTCAATGGGAAAGAAGAGACTACATCATAGCTACAAAGAATGACTCCTCACTTATGGAAGTTGGAATATAATAGAATTAATCATCAAGGTAATGTCATTCCATCTAATGCTTTATGTTTGGAATTTGAATTTTTCTATCGTGTTTTGTTTACTGATGATGTAATTGATGATACTGAAGGTCATCAAGGCATGGATGGCCACCTTCCAAAGGGACTAAAAAGTTGTCCCAGACAATTCAGTAGGTTGCCTTACTACGAGTAGCTACAAATTGTGCATTTGTTTGATACAATGCATATTGGAAAGAATATAACAGAGACATTATGGGAAATATTGGATGGAAGGCATGGCAAAGAAAAAATTGTCAAAATTTGTAGTGACATTGTGGAATCCAATCATGCAATGAAAAATGTCATTCAATCAAATAGCAATGGAGATCAGATTAATATAAGTGCCCTTCCTTGGTTATTAACGGAGCAGCAAAGCAATTCTATAAAAGAAGTCATACGAAAAATTTGATTTCCCACAGGATTTGCTGCAAACATAAACAATCTCATATAGAAAAAGAGTGAATTTGGGCCAGGGATGAAAACGCATGATTGGCATACCTTCATTAAGGTAATTCACATTCTAGTGTATTTACTATATATTTGTATACTGTGCATGTACTTTTCATTGTATTATGTTAGAAAACAATGAAAAGATCATTTTATAATTGTTGTAGTACGTTCTACCTCTATCTCTCCCAGACCACTTTGACAATAATATCAAGCAAGTCATATATGATCTTGGAAAATACATGAGGTAAGTAGTGATGTTTGTTCAATTTGTTGTATATATATTATATTTTCCATTTGTTTTACTTGTTATGCAATATATTGTATATTATTTTGTAAAGTCTCATTTATATATTTTTGCGTCTTCAATCTCTTTTAGGTGGTTGTCATCTAAAGAAATCCACAAGGAAGATATAAAATATTGGAAGAGAAAAATCCCTCATCTAATGTGTGAAATGCAAAAGTGTCTACCTTCAACTTTTTTCAATGCACATGAACACTACCTCATACACCAAGTTGAGGAGATCGAATTGTGTGGACCTGTACACACTAGGTCAATGTGGATGGTTGAGAGGCACTTGAAATTTTTGAAGGCTTTGGTTCGACAAAGAGCACATCCTGAGGGTTCTATGGTGGAGGGATATATGGTATACCAAACTATGGTGTACATTACTGAATATCTTCCTAAGTTTGCAGCAAAATCCACGTAGATCGCATTTGGGGTCCCAACCCCATTAATAAATTCGAAGGGGAGCACTTGATGGGGAAAGGTAGATTGAAGAAAGTGAGAGGTAATTATAAGATGTTATTGTAGTAAATTAATTCTTCATCTTCTAAATAAATCAGTTGTAAGTGGTCTATTAATTATTTGTACAGTTGGTCGGGAGTGGGATGCGCTACATTTGTATATGGCAAACAATCTTGATTGGATGATGGTGTGGATTGAACGATTTCAACATTCTGGTCGCACATTAACATGGGATGGTGTCACTTCATTGGTTAAAGAACCTCATCATAATGGAGATTCCAATGTTACACAAAGGGAAATTGATTTAGCATATGGTTTAAGAGATCAACAGGTACGTATAATTTTATTAATCACCCGTATGTTTATCAACTCATGATGCAATAATTTTAATATGTTAGACATATTGAAGGTCAAACACCACAAGGCTATGTGCAGCAATGGTCATAAATTTTACATCAAACAGTTGGATGACACGAAGAAAACTTGTGATTCTGGGATAACTACAGTCTTTGAGGTGACCAATATTTCATCTAGAAATGACATACATCCTCAAGAGGCTCAAAATCGATACTATGGCATTTTGGATGATATACTTGAGTGTGATTTTAATTCCTTCAAATTAGTTTTGTTCATCGTCAAATGGTATAGGCTACGACTGAATAAAAATGATCCTGATAGAACTATTATTGAACATGATAATGGATTTACAATGGTTAATACAAGGTCGTTTGAACGAGTTGGGGATGAGCCCTATGTTCTTCCAAGTCAATGTGAGCAGGTATTTTACTCGGAGGTTCCACATAAACCGGGTTGGTCATTTGTTGTTAGACATGATCCAAGAGGAAGGCCGATAATGTATAATGTGATGGAAGAAGAAGATACCGAAGAAATAGAAGATGATATAGATGATGATCACGATCGACAGTTAGTCGATGATGTTCCTGACGAAAATGTACATGAAGAAGAAGCTGATGATGACGATGCTGTTATTGCTGATGATGATGGTGATGGTGATGGTGATGGTGATGGTGATGGTGATGGTGATGGTGATGGTGATGGTGATGGTGATGGTGATGGTGATGGTGATGGTGATGGTGGTGGTGATGGTGATGACGATGACGATGACAATGATGTTGATGATGATGATGATGATGATCATGATCATGATGGTCATGATGATGAGTTGGATGAAGAAGAAGATCAATGACATGAATGAAATGTATGAGATGCGATTATTATATTATCTATTTAATATTGATATCTTGATAGAAATTAATTTGACTTATATGGTTACATAAATAATTCATATGTTTTGAATTCTAATGCCATTACTTAATTAATTCATGATGCACCTCTAGCTATGTGATAGATGGTGATTTAAAATACATATGTGATGGATTACATGCTTATGATGATACATGTGACATTTTTTGAACTTTGTGTTTATTTATGGAATGTGGACTACTTATTAGCTATGTGATGGATGGTGATTTATGATACGTATGTGATGGATTACATGTTTATGATGATACATATGTGATTCTTATGATGCTCAATTACATATATGATGATACATATGTGATGCTTATGATGCTTATGATATTGCAGTATTTATTGTTTATCAAATTACAAATGTAATACTTATGATGCTCAATTGTTGGTGTAGGAACCTGAACCCCTTTGACGAGGATCCTGCACAGTCTCATGGGTCGATAGGTATAAGTCAATACACCTTATAGAAATAATATATTTTTAAAAAATTACAAGAAAAACAAACTTCCTCATTTTTTCAAACCTCAACATTAGCAGCAAATCTAATACAGTTATCAACACTTGAGGCCCCAGTTGGACTTACTCAAATTTTAATCTCAACATCAACTTTATGGCCGACTTCTTCATCAATATTACCCTCATTTGCAAAATATCTCTCTCATTACCAACTAACTCTCTCATTTGATGGTGCACAGGTATCACCAAATAGGTATTTGTCAGATGTGTCTTCCTCGAGTGAGGGAAATGCAGGAATAGAAGAGGAAAGTGAGACATGTAGTAGATCTCAAATAGGGAGATCAACTAGAGGTCAAAAGATTAGAAGAAAATTCAATAAAAGCATGGAATTTTTTCTTGCTCAAGGGGGGTCATGTTCTTATGATGATGAGACCAAAGGTGACATTGAGGTGCCCTTGAGGTACAAACATCTACTGAAACAATGTGTACCCAAGGAACTTCCTCCAATAAAAACTAATTTTTGTGTTAATGAGAGGATATATCGCATAGCACCTTCGTCATTACATGGTTTGGGCCTATTTTCCATGGACAGCATAAAGGTCTCTTACAACAAAGTTGCTGAATTGATGGAGTTTGTTGGACCTTGTTAAAATTATAATGATTGGATGCAGATTGTTCGATATAAAAAAAGTATGTGTAGGTATGCACTGTCAGCCAATTATATACAACAAAAAGATAATGATCAAAGTAAACAAGTGGCTATATACATTGATGGAAGGCCAAAAACAACAGGGAATATTGCACGTTTTATAAATAGTACACGACCTGGGTCAACTAATAAGCAACCCAATTGCATATTTGAGGCACGTGAGGGAAATTGTGTGTTTGTATGTGCGATAAAATCAATAAGTGCAGGGGAAGAGCTGCTAATCGATTACAATTTGAATCGTATAGATACAAGCAAAGTTACTATCATGGGGGTGGTACGTACTATATATATACCATTTAAGCCAACTTCCAATTAATGAATCCAATAAACCATTGTCTTATTAAGTTTTTTTGCTAGGTCTATTGGTTTCATTTCGCTAACGTTTTTATATTTTTTCTTTGTCATAGGGCCACATGGATCCACCACGTAGCACAGATAGGGGTGTAAGTCCCGACACTTCTACGGAGCAGGTAAACCTCATTGTAATTGTACAAATTAGATAGAAGAAAACTGTTACATTATGATCTTTTCTTGAGTGTTTTGAAGTAATTTTGATAGTGTTAATTATATTCTTGTCACAGACGGATGTTCGGGATAAGGGAAAGGAACCTGCAGTACCTCAGCACCTCCATAGGGATGTGGGGCACTCAACAGTGTTTTGCGTTGGTGACATCGCACTTAGCGCAAACCCTATACAATTGGTACAAAAGAATATTAGAAAAATTGGCCAAGAGATTGTTGATTTGGCAACCATAAGCCCTCAGACTGATGAGATAATAGAGAGGGTGCAACTATTGTTGCAGACAGTGGAAAACTTGCAAGTAAGCAGTAATGAAAGCTTTAATCATAACAAAAGTTCAATAATGGTTTATATTTTTTTCTCTTTTATGTCATTAACTAAAATATGTATGTGTTGTTTTTACAGAAATTTATAAGGCCTCATCATCCTGATGGTGATGATCAGGGTATTGCGGGTAGTTCAGGTGATGACCATGTTCTATATATTAAAACCACTCCTTTGGACTTGTGAACTTGCTTTTTTAATGTTTTACATATTTAATGTATTACTCTTTAGGTGCTGACATGGGTCCGAGGTTGACCCCAATCGTATGTCGGCAACACATAGCATGTAGACATCGTCTGTTGCACCGGCTCATGTTGACCCGCCCACTGGTGGTAGATCCCTCTTTTTCTCTCTCTTTTGTTATGTGTTTATTACCCTTGAAGTGTTCTTTCTTGGAGGCATTTCATAGTGGATTCATTTACTATGGCAGGAGATGCACATGAGGATGCACCAGAGGCGACTACTGGTGATAACATACCATCATTTCCTAGATCTTCCCATATTTCTAGTACGGGAACGTTGCAGGCCACATTGGTGGTGAGCGACAAAGAATTGATTCCCTTGAAGATACAGAAGGTTCCAGGTACTTTAAAATTATTATTATATATAGTCTAATTGTAATTTACTTACTAATCACTCATTTTGGACTAATGATCCCATGCTTTTTTTTCAGGAAATGATATTTTTTATAAAAATCTTAATGACATTACATTGCAGATATTTGGGCCCACCATACGTAAAAGGTGGAACATCATACGTGAACTAACCCTTATCCACTATTTTGATTTCATATCATTGCTAGAATAGTTTTCCTTTTATCCATTTCTTGAACTATATCAAAGGTAGCTTCAGTTTCTTTCTAAATCTAACAGGCTTGTTTTTGCTTTAAAGGTGGAATGACCAAGAAAAAAAGTTAAAAGATGAACTCACAAACCGTATGGTAGGGTTGTTTGGAAATGACACATTCGACAAGACTAAGCTCTTGGAAAAAGCTGGCACATATATAAAGTATGTGAGGGACCAATACAGGACACATTTAGAGAAGAACTTAAAGTATGAGTGTCCCCCCATGATTCCAGAGAGGGAGTGGAAGGACCTGATTTTGGATGCAAAGGAGAGAATTGAAAGGAAAAAAGGAAATACACCACCACATGCCAGAAGAAGGTATGTGATACTATTAAGAATGTGATTATGTACTAATTATTCATTATATTTATGTAATCTAACATATTTCAAACTTTTCATAGATTGAGTGACATGTCAAAGGCAACCAAGGAAAGACAAGAAAAGCATGGGCAACACAAACTCGGCTCTAGTGGTTATATGAAACTTGCCACACGAATTGTAAGAATCAGTAAATTAAGTATCACATCAAAATATTTATAAATTATAAACAATTTTTTTTGGATCAAACAATACAAGCAAAATTCACAATACTAAGCAAAAATGCAGGGCTCTGAATTCAATAGAGCGCCCACAGAAGATGACAAGAGAATTGGCTACCAACAAGGCTATATAGCTGTGGCTAAACGGCTACAAGAATTGAGTGGGCAAACATGAGATTCTGATGCATTTGTTACAACGGTAATTAAGCTAAATGAAAATTATTTCAAATTGAATACTTAACCAATAATCTATTTGATGTTAAGTTTCAACATAAAGTGACTATATTTTTTTTAAATAAGCAAGCAATGATAACACTGCATGTGACATTGGAATGCAGCATGATAATTGTGGAAAAGAACCTGTACATGAAGGTCCGGATGTGCATCCTAGTAGTGGAGGTATTCATTTGCTATTCAAATTTTTTTATGTAATTATTAATACAATTAAACATCTTAAATTGAAAATTAGTGTAGTAATTAATGTAACCTTTATTGTTAATATTTTAGAGCATGTAGTCGGTGGTGACCAAGTGGAGCATGATCTAAGTAGACAACATCAGGAACGTGATGTTCCCCAATCAGGTAAAGAGGACCACTGTTATTCCTTTAAAGAAATTTAATTGCAATTGGTGTATTGATTAATGTAACGTTTCATATTTCAACTCCAGAGGATCTAGAGGGTGTTTAGCATGTCGAGGTTGAGGCTAGACAAAATGATGTGGAAGATGATGTGGCCCCATCAGGTAAAGAGTGTAACCGTTGTGTTCTTTAAATTAATGAAATACTTGTAACAATAATAAAAAAATGTTTTGAATTTAACCCTAATCTTTGTTATTGCAGAGGACCCCCCTTTGGTTCAGCATCCTCGTCCTTTGTATAGGACTAGGCATACATCAAGAGCACGAGAAGAGGGCAGAACATCCCAAGATGGGGGAAATGATGAAGAAACCGATGTTCCACTTAGTCTTTTCATAGCTTCAAAGAAAAAACAAAGAAAGAAATGATTGTAATCTACCTTATTTGATAATGACTGATTTTTATGTGTTAATGAATGTAATTATGTGCTAATGAATGTTCATGAATGATATGTGTTGGTGATTATTGATGAATGTTGTGTTTTAATGAAAGTTAATGAATTTTATGTGTTAATGAACGTTATGTAATAATGAATGAATGTTATATTTTAATAATGGATGAAAGAATGAATGAATGTTAGATGTTAACGGGCAATTTAGAGTGATGTTGGGGGGGGGGGGGGGGGGCGGAGAGGGCAAATGAGCTTCCACCTTCACGTGGTTGGCCCTGTTAAGTAGAGAATATTAAACTATTCTCAAAACAAAGCGAAGCTCAATAAGATAACACACTTTTCAATATTTCATTATGTTGCACAGTTAAGTAGGCCTCCCAATGAAGTGGCTCTCATAGACACGAAGAATCCTATATAAAGAATCATTGAGAGCCCTTGACGAAGCAAATTTGAACTTCGATGAAGCAATACATGATGGAGGAATATCTTGCAAGAGGAAATCAAAGTCATTATGGTGTCATCTAGATCTAAAATGTGGTCTACTTTTCAAAAAAGTAAAGATGCTTGATATGAATGTGTCCTAGTGGGGTGAATCTAGAAGACATATAATCCTATTGCAAAGAATCATGGAAAGTTCTAGAAGAAGCAACTTTTAATTCTGAAGTAGCAACGTGTATAAGAGATGTTCTCATTTGTAGATGGAGTATCAAGAGGAGGATCAGTAGTCCATGGACCATGTCATTGTTGTTAAATACCTACGCTTTTGTTCATAGTCACTTGGTGTAGGAATGAATTCAATGAGATAGGGTAGGAGATCCTACATAATGTAATTTTTCACTATCCCTTGTTTTGAGTAGAAATGGTTCTCTGAATTTATCTTGACAATAGAATGTCGGAATTTAATACCATAATCCATGATGAAAACTGCCAAAAATGGAAATTTATCTTAGTTAGCAATTACAAAATGCTTTTGTATGGGCCTCTCGAAGATTAAGTACATCAAATTGAGACTTTATAAATTGAGTGTATGTATTAGCAATCTCCCAATTTGTTCAATGGTCTCCAAACCTTGTGAATTTTTTAATTTTTTTTTAACTCAAATATGTATGGTATAGGCATATCATTGGTTGTGTGATTTTTTTTTCCTCAAATGCTTCTACGACCAAAAGAGACAAGTTTTAGATGAAAATGGGGTCTTATGGGCCTTTTTGACACAATGGTAGGTTCTTTAGACCTGAAAATGCTCCAACAAGTAGTCGATTGCCTTAAGTTACAAACAAATCCTTGTTTGTGAGCATGCTTCTTGATCTCCAATTTTGGTGGAATGAAAGATAATATTGAATTTCTCAAGCCTTTTGGATGCTTCGAAACCACCAAAAAAAAGCTACTTTGATCATTGAAATGTTGTAGTGACTTGGATAAAAAAAGAAAACTAAGTCTAAACTTTAGAAGTTAGTTTTTTCTTGTCAAATTGTTTTCAATTTTCAAATCATCCAAGGATGCAAGAGGAGCATATTTTGTTATGACAAGATAAAAAAAAACTTAGAATCTTTTGAAACCATTGAAACATGGGGACCCCTTCACCCCCTCCAAAATCCCTATTTTTTTAGGATGCAATACTTAGGGGAAACATCCCCTTGCCGCACCACTTAGGGATGTCCTAGGGACTCCAAGGAGTCTCTTGACCATCTTGAGGATGCCTATGAGTCTCCCATGGCCCCCAATTAGAAACTCCAATTCTAAACAAAAATGGTGAAATTATTGTGAAAATGTCATTTGTATTAAAGGTTTGGCAATGCCCCCTAACCTTGATGGGGGCTCTGCCCCAAACCCCCCACAAGGGGCACTACCCATTGACCCCAAACCTCTACCCACCATTCTTATTGTTAATGCAATCGTTTCCATTTTTTTTATGTTGACTAGTTTAAACACTTAGTATGCCAAAGTTTCATCTACAATTCTTATACTTATTCTTAGTTTGTTCCCAAAGTTCCAAAACTCTACCACCATTGTTAATGTTCAAATTTCAATGGGCAGACATGTATGCAACATGTGGAAGTAGAGACAGGGTATGTGAACTGTTTGACAAAATTCCTCCAAGAAATGTGTCTCATGGACTGCGGTGGTCGTTGGATATGCAAAATTTGGACTTGCTGAAAAATTTTACAACCTTTGCCAGCATCCTCCCCACCTGTGCCAAAATGGGAACCTTTGGAACAAGGAATGGACATTCATTTAAGCATAAGGGAATATAGCTGAGATCACTGGGATCCACATCTTTTCTTGTGTTTTCATCTATTACATAAAGCCACTGGTTCTACGATTTTATTTATGTCTTCCTGGGCAACTATTATGTCTTTGACATTTAGTTTTTCTTAGCTTTCTTCAATTTAGAGAAAAAAAGAAAAAGAATAGGTTAGATGGAGGAAAATATAAATCCATGATTTGGGTTAAATCTAGGTTACTGTTATATAAAAAAAACAATGTATCTTTATGTGGAAAAGTTAAAAGTTAAATCATCTGCACATTCTGACTATTCATGTGGGAGGATTGCCCATGCTAAGCACCATACTTATCTACTTTAATGGTGTTCTTAAAGATACTTTGTCCCCATGTTCCAGCTTTCAGCTCTGATCTTTTTGTCTATGTTTCTCAGTTTTTAATTTTTTTGTGAGTGCTTTGTAAAATTGATTTCTATGGTTTGAAGATTTCACATTATTATCTTCGCGAATCTTCCAACTCGAGCTTGAAAACTCTGTTCCAGCTGGAAAATCTCTTGGTATTTTATTTTGTTTTAAGATAAAAAATTGAATTTGTAACTAACAAATATTATGGTTTCAATGTTCACAGGTTATCATTACTATTAAGTTAAGAATTCCCTCAAACTCTGGGATTTTATCAATATTTGAGGTAACACAATTGCTGCACTTTTTTAAACTTTGATGTTTTGTTTCTTAATTTCTGAGATTAAATTATGAATTTAAAGCACTACTGTGCAACATGATTGCACAAGATTGATGCTCATAAAAGTTTACATTGTACAGACTTCAGGCAAGGTACTAGAAATGTTTATATATTCATAACATGTCATGGAATTAAACTTCATAGTGCTGAGGTTGACTCACTTATTCTTTCTTATCAATAAGTTGATTATCTATTCTTTCTTATAATAAGTTTTATCTTACCAAAGCTATCATGCATTAACAGACAGGATATCAAGGATAATTACATCTACATCAAGGAAAGTAGTTCAATCAGCATCAGCACTCTTAAGAGCAGATCAACTCCTAATATATATATCAGCAATTAGGCAAACAGATCAGATATGAAATTATTGTTTACTGCAGGCAATAGTAATCTTACTCCATTTGTGGTATGCAGCATAACAGTGCTCTTATGATTAATTATTCTCATATAGACATAGATAATAATATGCAATGCAATATTATACTTGATACATAACCTCCCCTACATTGGATATGAAAAATAATATTGAATATCTGATTCTTAAATTGTTGCAATCAATCATGAGGGGGTTAATAGGGGAATACAAGTAGGGGAAACTATGACGAGGTCCTCTTCTAAGTACACTACCCCATGGTGGATGATTGATGTGTCTGCCACATGTGGGCCAAGGGGGGAAAAGGTGTATCCCACCCTTGGGCTTAGAAGGGAGGGATGCTCAGGACACCCTATTGTGGTTTCCCCATCAACCTCTACCATTGTGATTAAAGGGGTCTCAATCATAGAAGGGTGGATAAGGTAGCATGGATAGGGAGGGTAGGTACAAGTTTACCCACTAAGCACACCACCTCATATGGATGGCGGACTGCCACATGGGGCCAAGAGGGATGGTATATCCGCTCTTGGGCTTAGCATGTGGACAGCTTCGGGTGCCCTATCATGTTTCTCATCCAAGCCCTATTATGGTTTAACTCCAATTATGCATTATAGATATTGTGTAGTTCACATAAAATTGAAATAGTTATGAATATATGCTATCTAAACCTAGTTGAAATGGTTGCTCTATGAATTATACTTTCAATACTTGTCTAACATGATTGCAGGTTTTATCTTGATAAAAATGTTTTATTGATAAAAATCTGAACAAGGTGAAGCACACCAGCTAGAGGAATATGTGGACTGAAGAAACAAACTTGTGGATAAATCCAAACATGGTGAAATCCTTGTTGCAGCTTTTGTTCTCTGTAAGCATTCAGAAAAACGTTGAATTTGTGATCTATAATTTACATGTTTCTCAGTCTGGTTGACATCTTCAAAATAGACCCAAAAACTTATTTTTAGTACTGTGTGTTATTATACTTACCTTTTAATGTTCTTTAAATAAAGAATGGTTGCAGACAGCGAAGTTCCTTGCAAATAGAAGAAGCTCGGTTTTGCTTTTGTGACTTTGTCTATTATGTCTGATTGTCAACAAAATAAAGAGACATACTGAAGACAATTATGGTTCGTGGTTGTTTTTTTAGTTGAAACCATTATTATGAATTTTATGAATTTTTTTTTTAACATTGACATGGTCAAAGCCTTAACTATGCATACTATTCTCTTCAAATTATTATCTTACCCCACCTTTTCCATTTTAATTCATTTTAGTTTGATTCAATCTTTTAGTCAAGTTTAATGATAGTTTCTATTTTAATAACAAAGATTAGATGTAGACATTTGCTTGTCCTTCTATGTTAGTGTGTTCTTACAAGGTCAATTCTTTCTTATCTCAAGAAACCTCATTGACCTACAAATTCTTATACTACGCTACTTACTACCACTGATATCTTAACAAAAGCACACAAACATATAAGGTAAAACTCTCTCTAGAGAAGCCTGAGAAACACTATAACTAAAATGCCTTGACCTCTTGCCAAGCATTCAATAGTTAAAAGTCTTAAATCCTGTCCAAATCATAGGATAGACATTCAAATCCTGAGATCATTAATTCCCCTAATAAATGGATCCATGGTAGAAGCCTATAGAAAATGTGTTCCACAACAGAAAGGCAAATTCAAATTCAATTTTGACATTGCTCCAAAGGACAACCCAGGTATTGTAGGAAGTGGAGGACTCATTATGGATAGTGAATGTAAAGCCCTTCACATTATTAAGCTTTAGCCCTCCACTTTGGCATTAGGGGACTAGAGATAGAAGAATGCTCACTCCTTGTGATCAAAGGAATGCAAAAGAAGGGAGTAACCAGCAGGAGGTTATATAATATTAGAATAGTATCAGTGCTAAACACAAACATAACTTTTGCACATTGTTATGAATAGGCAAAGTTGGCAAACAAACCAGCAGAACTCCTTGTCTCCAGAGGTACCCTTCAAAGCAATCAAATAATTTACTAACATCATTACAGAACTATCCAAAAGCAAACACTGGATTTCACTTATAAGATGAATAATTTCAATAATTTGAGCGAACAACCGTCTGACATCCCATGTTTAAACCTTTCCCACTAGCATGCAAATATGTAAACTAAGCTCTAAGGACCAAGAAAATAAACAACTATAAGCAATTTGTTCTGTACAATAGAAAATTAGGATCATACAAAACCTATATTTTTGTTGTAATTAATCAGCCCTAAACAAATAAAAGAATGTGATAACATAGAACCTATTGTTTTATGCTCAGAAATGACAGTGGAATTCAACTTGCAATACCATTATTTCCAGAGTTTACAAAAATTCTTCTCGACTTGTTTAGATTCTGATGTTCATGAAATATGCAGGGTTGGGTGTTATTAACAGTACAAGCACATTTTTGTTCACTAAAGCCTCTAGCATGTGACATGAGAAGTGCATACAAAGCTAGGATTTGCAAGTAGGTGGAAGGTGGACAAACTATAATACTCTACACTGGTTTGTATGTCATGGCTCTTGGTGTTGGAGGCATTAAGGGCTCTTTGCCTGTTCATGGGGTAGAACAATTCAATGAGAATGATGGAAAAGAGAGAAAGCTGATATCAAATTTCTTCAACTGGTTTTTGTACAGCATAAGCATTGCACTTGTATTAGCTTTCTTTCTATCATATACACTATATGCAAAATTAACTCGTTGTCTTAGATCAAATAACAGTTTGTTTGCATGATGACATTTCATAATGTACAATAATGGATTTATGCTTTCATCAGGCTTTAATTATTAGCCACTTTTCTACAAAACCTTCTTTCTGCAATCATTGACATATTTTTAATGTTTATTGTAAAATTTACATAGTGTGGCAAAGTTTTATTTACAGTTGTTATACTTATTCTATACACATCCTTTTATAATTAATTTTTTAAGTTGTATATATAGTTGCATCCCACCCTGCCCCCTTCATCATCCCCCTGTCGTCCCCAAACTTAAGCCCTTGGTATGTTAAGATATGAAAGCTCACAATAGTTTCATTTGATATGTTAATCGAGGAAAAACCTACAATATATAGCTTCCAAGATTCCAAATCCATGAGGATCATGAAGAGGTAGAAAACCAAAAAAAGAAATTGCTTATCCAAGTTTCCAAATTTGTGACAAGGAAAAAGTAGAATCTCAATCAAAGAAGGAGAATGTGCAACTCATTATCTTATTCTACCTAAGTAAAAATATTACCTAATTAAGCTTTTTAATAGTGTAATATCACACTTAGGATAAAACATATCCAAGGTAAATAAAATATTACATTGATAGGCTTCTTTGGTTGCTCTAAAAGTGGTGCCTTATGAATTATGTTCTTGGATACTAAAGTTTCCAAATTCTGGGGCACTCTTGATAGCTTCTCGTAGAGATTGTGATTTGAAGGCTTTAACCAAACCTTTCAATGGTTTCTGTTGATGTGTTTTTTATGCACTATGCAACACAAAATAAAATAATAAGTATTCTATCCTCTCTTGAACAAAATCCTCCCAAGTGCTAAACTACGTGACCAAATGGGATGACTCCAAGATTCCAATAGTTAGGTCTTGACTTTATATTGCAGATAGACTCAATGATTGTGATGTGATATCTGCTGGAATCACAAGGGGGACTTACATTGCTTGGGTCAAGACCTATCCATTCTCATGTTTCATGATTGATTTACACTCCATGATTTAGGTCATCCTTGAGCAACATCTCAACTTAGCCAAATTTTGTTTTTTGTACCCTAATTCTTTAATTTTGACCCCTTACTAGCATTGCCTTAGCTTTTATTGGAATTCTTGCTTCTCTAGCATGGGCACATTTCTAGGGTTCATTCACACAAATTGCTCTTGATGAGCAAGCTAGTATCATGACCATGACTTAAACAAAATTTTAACTTAGTCAAATTATCTCCTCCAAACTTCTATGAGTTCATCGCCTTCATTCTTCATCATTTGGACATCTTTTGTCATTGGAAGGTGATTCTTGACCACCATACCTCAATCTTGACCTATGCTATACCCTAAAACCCTAGAACCTAGTCATGTTTACAATTGAGATCTTGGTGACTTGATCACTTATTACAGCTTAATCATGCAGGTCTCATCTAACTCCAACTCCAACACTTAAGCAAATCAACCCTAGCAACCAAGTACTTTGGGAAATATCTTGCAACTTGACAACATGGGTAATGATGGAGGAATGGAAGGTGAGACCTATAGAGGTGAGAGAGAGAGAGAGGGTGGGCTGAAGAGATAATGACCTGGAGAGGGTAGAGAAAGAGTAGAGAGGGATGGAGAAAGAGACCTAGAGAGGGGAGAGAGAAGAGAGATAGTAGAGAGGGATAGAGAAGAGAGATAGAAGAGAGATACCAATGTCAATCTTTCTCTATAAAAAAAAAATTTCCAAAAAATTGGCCTATCGTCGGAATTCCGACTCCAAAGGATAAAATTCCGACAAAGGATTGTCATCAGATGCATAGCATCCTCGTCGAAACTCTCCTACAAGTCATCGTAATGGCTTCCAGGAGAGTTCCGACGAGGATGTTGTGCATCCGACGACACTCCTCTCTTAGAATTTTATCCTTTGGAGTCAGAATTCTGACGATAGGCCGAGATCGCGACGGTATTCTTTTGAGGTATGAGAATCCATGGCAGCCGTTGGAAAGGTTGGAGGTGATGTCGTAATTGTGATGACCACAAGGATAATCGGAACTTCTGACACAAAGTTTTCGACGGCTTTTTTTGTCGGTAGTGCGACGAAATTGTGTCGGAATTACAACAATTTGCCATCAAAATTTTGACCCGAATGTACTAGTGTGAGATGGGCATTGAGCAATGACTATTTGATTGGTAGTATCTTGATTAGAAACTAGTAATGTTGGAATGACTGGCAAAGGTGATAATGTTGGGATTTATAGAGGCATGCTAGGCAAGATATCCAGAAAAATTAGCATTGGAGGTCTAGGTGCAATCTTTCCAACTTGTATCAAGTTGTTCTCTACCTTGATAGCTATCTCATATGCATCAGGGAGTAAAACTCCTCCTATTGACTAAATCATCACTAATATGTCACTACTAAGAGTCCTTAAATAGTATAAAAAGCATATTTAGGAGAAGGCCCAACTGTAGCAGGAATTCTGTCCCAGGTCTTTTGAAAATGAAAAATGAAAATCTGACATCTACTCTTGGGGGGCTCTTTTTATAGTGGTAATCTTCTTAACAAGGGACAGATTGTCAGGCTTATCCTTAAACTTATTATGCAACTTTTCTCCCAAATCATCCCAAGTTGCAACTAAACCAACTGGTAGGCCTCTATACCATTGAAGAGATTTTCCCTTAAAAGAGGCAACAAGTAATCTCAAGGAAACATTCTCTTGTGTGATGTGATGCACCCCACATAAGGAAGCTATATCTCTGATATGTTCTATGGGAGTAGTTTGATCTTCTCCTTGAAAAAGGGAAAGATTTTCAATGCACCTATAGGAATATCATCATGTTGGACCAAATTTAATGGGCTAACTCCATTAAATTGCATAAAAGGTTATTTTCTATCGATGGGAACAACGTGAGGTTGATTAACTTGAGCAGAGTATATAGATATAACAATTGACAACACAATAGGACTTGCTGGCTTGAAACTGGGTGGTGTTGATTGAAACCTTTTTCACTAAACAAGAGTCCTTTTTGTAGTCCTTCCTCTTCTTCTAGGAGGTGAAATTTGTAAATAATGAAAACACAAAGAGATGCTTCTTGTCTACACTCTTCTCATAAGTTGAAATGCACTAAACCTTATCACCAAAACCCAGAGTCGCCAGGTATGCTAAGAAAAATCTCTAAAAGACTAATAATGACTACTACACATACCAAAACAGAAGCAAAGTGGCCTTCTATGGAATATAAATACTCCAAAAGTCCCACTGGGTGTGCCAAAAATTGTTATCACCTAGAAATGCACCCTAACTAACTTGTGGACTTAGGTTTTCTGGTGAAACATAGAAATACTCCTAAGATCGTGGGTATCCTTGAAACTTGGAGTGAATCTATGGATGAGTCTGGCACCTAGTTGTTCAATGTGGTTATCACCTATACTACTAACTTACAGAGGTAAAGGGTAAGAAAATGCATGAAATAAAGAACTTGAAGTGATAAAATGAGAAGGTGATGCACCAAAATATCAAACATGACTTGTAGAACAACTCACAAACACAAGGAAATCAATAGCCAGTTGATATACACAACCCAATAAAGATATGTATTTGCATCAATATTTTGCAAAAAGGCTATTATGCATGTGAATTTTGAAAGAAAGTAACTTTCATAACTCAAAACACCTACAAATTAACACAACTTACAACCTGCAATTGCATACACTTTTTTGTCTAATGATGCTACAAAAAAGACACAATAACCAAAAATAAAAAAAATTAACAAGTTAATGTATCAATCCCTCAAACACATATAATAGAAACAAAAATTTGAGATGGTAAAATAGCTTATCTTATTGATTTCCAAGGCTTCCACTGAAAAACATGACCAAAAGAGTTACATGAAAATGACAAAAAATGTAAGACTTCAAGAGTCACTAAGCATGAATATCATAATCAGCACTAACTAAAAATGAAGTAAAAAATAAATATATGAGTGAACTCCATGAATTCCCTCCAAAATCCCACAAGGATAGGAGCTCTCAACTCTCTCAGTTTGGATATCCTCAAAAATCCAAAAATATAGGGCCTATATTCCCTCCAAAAGGTCTTCAAATGAGTCAAAAAGTCAATCTTGACTTTATCAAACATAATGACACCCAAACAACCCCTAAAAATCCCTTAAAAAAAAACAAAAAACCCCAATATACCCTCCATACATTGGAAACCAACTCTCAACAAGATCTATATGCCCTCCTTTTGAATTAAAACTTTAAAAAATGAGTTAAGGCTTATAAAATTCCTACTAACTCATATGTTTTACAATAAGATTTCATGCAAAATAAAAATCACTCTCAAGCTCGAGTGATAGTGCAGATAAAAAAAAACATAAGCATGTTCAGGCATACATTTTCATGGCATGTATCCTATAGGATTTGCTAAAAATAAAAACCTAAGGCATACAAAATGACTATGCTTCACACATCATTACAAGGGCAACGATGTCATTTGGTTTACACTTTGGGTAAGTGCACCAAGATGGTGAAGAGAAAAGTGGCCACATGCCAAAAAAAAACCAAATTTCCATAACCCGTGCGGGTTCTAAAATTCAAAAATGTGCTAGGCTTTGTCACACCAAGCCTAAAGAAAAATAATTTAAAACCACCAAGGCTTGGCAAAATTATTTTTTGGTGTAGGCCATGGGTTTTGGCCATTTTCAACGCCAAAACCTGTGGAACAACAACAAGGAAAAGCCAAAAAAACATAGAACCCGCATGGGTTTGCAACTATTTTGGATTTTCCCAATATTGAGAGCAATTTTCAACAATGACACCTCGTCGAACATGTAAGATTTGATTGGTTTGATTATTTTCATTTGAATTTTAATTGAAGTAGGGTTTTTTTAATTTATTTAAGTTTTGTTTTTATTAATTTGATGTGAGATTCTTCAGGCAATCCCCGAAAATGAAATAGACAAGACAGACCTCCTCCTGCACAAGAAACACAAGAAAACCCTGTAAACATTGCGCAAGAGAAACAAGAAAACCCTCAAAATCTTCAAAATGTTGTTCCTCAACAACCACCGCCACCCCCAAAACCCTCCACATCCTCCATTAGATCATGTAGATGCCACACAAGAGGATCTCATCAATCGCCTTACACAAAATAGTGCACAAATTTCTATATTGGTGAATAGGTTGAGGTCCTCTAGGCTTGAGCACCACTCAACCCTCACCAGAACACTAGAAACAATGGCTAATAGTGCAAATGAGGTATCTAGGGGGGTTACAAAATGGGGTTCATGGAGGGATAGATGCCTAACATTTTATGTGGATGGGTTGTCATATGATCAATTAAAAAAAAGGGCATAGGTAAAGATGACATATGTGATCTTTTCACCAAACCTGTTACTAGTACCAAGCTAGAACTAAATATGACTCAGTTTAATATACATTGATGTGTTCATGCTAGGCTGAAACAAGATTTTTGGGATAGGTGGTGGTTGGTATATGGTCTTTGACCAACCACCTTGTAATAATTGGAGGTGCCTCTATAATTTTTGAGAAAGTTGTATTGTGAGTTTATCCTCGGGGAGAAGTCGAATTACTTTGACATTCAACAATTTTAGGGTAGAGGGAGAGGCTCTATGCAAGATAGACCTGGGGCCCATAGGGTGGTAGAGCCACATCATAGGAGGAGTAGAGCTCCTAAACCCATGGTTCATGTCATTGTCCCTATATCCTTGAAGGAGTCTATGGAATTACAGACTCTTCAAGTAGCTACATCATTGACTGATGCCATTGTTCAGCATGGCACATAGTTGGTCAGAGTAGAGGATGCATAAACACTTGTGACACCTCCTTAATTAGCGGAACCTCCTTCATCAGTAGTACCTCCTTCCTCAGCAGCACCTCCTTCATAAGCAGCGCCTCATGCATCATTTGGCAGGAGCCAAGCCATTCAGCATATGTGCCCCACCTTCCATGGTGTATGTTCTGGTATAGACACTGACGCAGATGAGGATGGTTTGACATCTCATTCTTGTACATGTTGTGGGAGTAGATGACATTCTTCCAATGCAGAGGATGTGGCCCTCACCGACGAACTAATCAATATGTTGTACCCTCTCTATCAGACACAGGTGCATTTAATTATGTTTATAACATGTTATCAATTAAGTGACTAAATCTTATAAAAAGAAATGAATTTTTATTCTTAGAACAATTTAAAGTGACATATAACTAAAATGCAATGCAGGGTGTAGCAGGTGGTGGGAGTACACCATAGACTTTTTAGTCGACTCCACGGTCACGAGTAGTTTGGCCACCAGAGGTAAAGATTTGTAAATTTGTTAAAAATATAACAATACATTGGTTTCAAAATATATTTTGTTAATTATATGTATCATTACTTGGTATTTTATAGGGCTTATCAGTGGCTGAGATGTCCCAACTTGATGTTACCACGCTTTCAGCCATTGACTTTGGCCAAGATAGCTATGCGGTATCATTTAGATTTATATATTTTTGACTTTAGTGATATATTAAATACATGTTCTTTTCCCTTATGTTAAGCTTTTTCCATTAGTTTACCCCACCTGCCCCAAGGAAATCTTGTGTGACAAAGCCATCCTCTAGCACTCCGAGGTAGAAAAAGATATCCTCTTGGACACCCAAACAACAGAAGGTAATTCTATACAATTTAAATTCATTCGTTGAAATGTATAATGATTAAAAATGTATATGTAGATATTGATAAATGCACTTAATTTATTTGTTTTGTATACAGAAACATGTGGGGTTTATGGAATTAATGAATGCACCTGATGTCGATGAGGTTCAACAGAGGAAAGAGGTGATATCTTCATATTCACTTTGGATTGCATTCTTGCTTGTTCAAAATAACTAAATCCTTTTATGTCTATATCATATCTTATCATTTTTCATACAGGAAATGGTAATAGTTGCATTAGATTCAAGTAGGCCTCCTAAGGTTACAGGAGAACTATACGAGGCTTCGGTGTGCATTTGTTCTACATATGTTAAAAATATTTGTTTTATCTAGTCTGTTAATGACTTTGGGTTATTAACTTGTATGATTGTCTTTAACCTATTACAAGCCCCTTCCAAACTTTCTACTATTATTCTACCATTCCATTTGAGTAGAAGTCCTACACGTATATTATGGGATCCAACACGACCAAGGGAAAAGGTATGTTTGTCTTAGATCAACTCCTTTTCACTAAGTGCACAACAAAGTTGAAAATATCTAGTTAACTCCTTTTGGATCACTTACCATGGATATAGTAAATGGTCATAACTGATTCATCTGTGACTTTTCCTCCTATGACCAGAGCACATCCATCTGAGCCTCTGGTATGCTTTAGTTTTTAAGTATATTCATTTTTAGTTATTATGTGTTATTTGACATATATCTTATTAACATGTATTAATGTTGTTTTATCAGTTACATCCTCCTTCAGGACATCCCATGGATCCTCAGCCTCACCGAATTGCAGAAGACAGAGATGAGGTAATCAACATTTCAACTTCAAACAATTTAGAGTTCAGTTTAGTTATTTTGATGTTATATTGAGAAAATATATCTGATTTGACATTTGAATTGTCCTTGTGCATAGCCACCTGCAAAGCCACGTACTACTTCGAAGAGGCTCAATTTTTATGATCCACCATAGTCATAGATACTGATAGAGGCATATAGTTATAGTTATGGTCATTGAAGGACCAATTTTTTTGTATATTCAACATTTTTATATGTATATATCGACTTTCAAAGACATGGCACATGCCACATTTTTGTAACTATTATTGATTTGGCATCTATGCCATTTTTTGATATGTACACGATCATTGTTCATTTTGATATATATGAAACTTGATATTCGATCCAATTTGTTCATTGATATATATGAAACTTGATATTCGATCCAATTTGTTCATTGATATATATGAAACTTGATATTCTTTAAACTTAGTTATTTGCTATTGAAATGTGATCAAACTAGTTCATTGTGTATATGTCTTGAAATGTGATCCAATTTGTTCATTACTTGTAACTCATATGGCATAAAATTTTTAACTATCTATTGCTCATATTGTGTATACCCAAGTACCGACACCGGTAACGCTGATATTGTGTATTTTGATTGAGTAAATTTTCTTTGAGTCCTTCGTTAATGAAGCGATTGGAGTGAAGTTATTATTTCATAAACTCATTCTTATGGAGCCAAGTTCATCATTTGAAGAACCAATCAAGACAAGATTTGAGCACACAAAGCAGATTTGAAATTTATCTAAGGATGAGTTGTCTTAGGTAAGGTGTTCATTTAAATTTTATTTCATAACAAGTCGGCCTTAGGGTAAGAGACACACCTATTCATCCAAATCGCCAATAAAAGAAGATTTGAAGCACTTATGGATGATCCATGTGAACCTATGGGGCCATGTTGTTTCTGCCTAAAAAGGCCTCTCTCAGTTTTAGACAACTCAATTCCATTTTCTTGTGGTGATATTTTTTCTGTCTCATACAAAACCGTTAGTGAGAGGTGGCGAAATAGTGCATCTTTCATTATGCTCATTGTGGGAATGAACCATTAGTGCAAGCACATGCAAGTGTCTAGGTTTATGCTAGTTGTGCTCTTGTCTTACTCCCCAAGACGTCTGATCGTTCTGAGCCACCTCGTAGCGACGTTTTCCCTTGAGCGCTCAAAGTGGAAAAAATGGTCAAACTTTGACATCGGGTAACTCATACCGTGGAACTTATGGAAGATCTGTTTGAACCTATGGGATCATGTTGTCACTACCTAAAAAAGCCTCTCTCAGTTTCAAACAGCTCGATTTCATTTTCTTGTGGTGATATTTTTTCTGTCGCATAAAAAACTGTCAAAAACCATTAATGAGAGGTGGCAAAATAGTGCATCTTTTGTTATACTCATTGTGGGAATGAACCGTCAGTGCACACACATCCACATGTCTAGGTTTACACTAGGTGTTCCCTTGTCTTTCTCCCCAAGATGTCTGATCATTCCGAGCCATCTCATATTAACGTTTTCCCTTGAGTGCTCAAAGTGGAAAAATAGTCAAACTTTGATATCATGTAACTCAGAGACCGTGGCACTTATGGATAATCCATTTGAACCTATCGGATTGTGTTGTCACTGCCTAAAAAATCCTCTCTTGGTTTCGGATAACTCGATTCTATTTTCTTGTGGTGATATTTTTACTGTTGCATCAAAAATGGTCAACGAGAGGTGGCAAAATAGTGCATCTTTCGTTATGCTCATCGTGGGAACAAATCGTTAGTGCGAGTACATCCAAGTGGCCATATTTACACTAGGTGTGCCCTTGTCTCACTCCCCAAGATGTCTGATCATTCTGAGCCACCTCGTAGCGATATTTTCCCTTGAGCACTTAAAGTGCAAAAAATGGTCCAACTTTGACATTGCGTAACTTGGAGAGCATGGCACTTATGGACAATCTATTTGAACCTATGGGGTCATTTTATTTCTGCCTAACAAAGCCTCTCTCAATTTTAGGCAACTCAATTCCATTTTCTTGTGGTGAGATTTTTTTTGTCACATAAAAAATCATCAGTGAAAGGTGACAAAATAGTGCATCTTTCATTCTACTCATCATGGGAATGAACCATCAGCAAGAGCGCATCTGTGTAGCTGTTTTTATGCTAGATATTCCCTTGTCTCTCTTCCCAAGACATTTGATCATTCTGAGCCACCTCGTAGCAACGATTTCCCTTGAGTGCTCAAAGTGGAAAAATGGTCAAACTTTGACATTGCATAACTTGGAGACCATGGCACTTATGGATGATCTATTTGAACCTATGGGTTTGTATTGTCACTTCTTTAAAAATCCTCTCTCAATTTCAAAAAAATTGATTCCATTTTCTTGTGGTGAGATTTTTTTTGTCGCATCGAAAACCGTCAGTGAGAGGTGGTAAATAGTGCATCTTTCATTCTGATTGGCGTGAGAACGAACCATCAGCAAGCACGTTTGAGTGGTTGGTTTTATGCTAGGTGTTCCCTTGTCTCACTCACCAAGATGTCTGATCATTCAAAGCCACCTCATATCGACGTTTTTCCTTGAGTGCTCAAAGTGGAAAAAATGGTCAAACTTTGATGTCGCGTAACTCGGAGACCTTGACACTTATGGATGATCCATTTAAACCTATGGGGTCATGTTTTTGTTGCTTAAAAAAGCCTCTCTTAGTTTTGGAGAACTGGATTCCATTTTCTTGTGTTTAGATTTTTTATGTCGCATCAAAGGCCTCTCTCGGTTTCGGACTATTCCTACTAGCCCTTCAAATCGGGTAATTCAACAATAACTCAAAACTTTCCCAAAACACTTGGAAAAAAAATTACATATTCAGATACCCATTTGCAATTTATTTAACATATGTCAGAATCAAACTCACAATTACTAATTTCATTTTTCCTTCTAACAACATCTCTTTGGTTGGGTGAAACCATTGTGTTGTCATGCCAATATTTCTCAATTAATGTTCTTAGTGCATCAACAACAACCTTGTCCTTGAGTGGGAGTCTACCCGAGAATTCCCAAAGAGAATTATTGTTAGGATCCTAAATTTTCTCTCGCCTCTCTAAGGCATAGTGTAATGTGGTTCTACTTATCCTTAATGACTTGCTTGTTTTCCTTATGAAATGATATTTTTTCATTTCCTTTCCCATTATGGTTGATGTGAGGACATGACGAGTAACATTAGCATCTTTAGTGCATGATTTGAAACCAATGGCTTGGTATGCATAAAAAATATTTCTCACAATGGTTCTTTAACTATTATTTTCGGATGTTCTTAAGCCCAAAAGTTTCATTGTCTCTCTAAATTTCATATTTTTAATCATTTCAACAACTAATTCTTCTAACCGTTCCTCTACATGTTCTTTCAGAAATTTTATCATGCATTGGCTTCACAATATTTTCATCAATATCTATTAGGAACTTTGGCTTTCTACAAATTATTCTAAGAGGTGTTAAGACTGGTGCATGCTCTTCATTTTCATTAGGTGCATTATGTTCATTGCTCACATCAAATTCGAATGGTATATCTTCTTCAATTTCATTAACATGTGCATTCACCAAATTATTTTCAAATGGTGTATGTTCATTGCATTTATTAGGTGTATTCATCATATGTATTTGAATTGGTGTATATTGATCATTTTGATTTGGTGCATTCATCATATGAATTTTAATTGTTGAATGTTCATCACTTTCAATAGGTGCATTAGATGACGTACCTTCACGTAATATCCTCATATGCTCCCTTTGTCTTTCCTTTGCTGCCTCTCTTTGTTCATTTGTTCCTCTCCTATTCTTTCCCATTGTCCTACACATAACATCATGATGACAATACATAATCAAATAGAAAAAAAAACAAATGATCATTATTTTGTTAAAATCTAAAGTAACAATAATAAAATAACTTTAAAAAAAAACAAAATACAAGAAAAATCAATCATGATCAAAGCAAAAAAAAAAACAAATGATCATCATTTTGTTATAATCTAAAGTAACAATGATAAAATAACTTCAAAAACAATATACCGGACAAATCAATCATTCCAAAGCAAAAGTGAAAAAAGAATATGAAAACCTAAGTGTTACTATCCTAGAAAATCATGTGTAAAAGTAGTGGGGCCTTCAAACAACTTGCAATGCTGGGTTTTAGGCCGTTGGGACTAAAATATATTAAGATTTTCTGATAACCCATATGGGTTATGGAAACCTTTTATTTGAACATTCACAATTTCTCATAACCTATACCCGTACAGGT